>NW_027468848.1:35375756-35380756 GCF_046254945.1 Alosa pseudoharengus
CGGCAGACTGGCACAGAGCGGACTAATCCCCAACTCTTAACACGCCAGGGCCTACAGCAGGCGGCTGAATCCTCTATGAACTCCAATGAATAAATGAAATAATTGATTGATTGATTGATTGATTGATTGATTGATTGATTGATTGATTGATTGGGGCGGGCACATTGATAGTGCAGACCGCCACTAGGCCCTAATGCTGTAATCCTTACCAATGTTGGGAAATTCATGGATTCACATGGTGATAGAGAGCCGCTCCAAAAGCTCTTCCATATTCCATTTTAGACCTTTTAACCAAGCTTCATGGAAATCGAGCCAGCGGTTTTGCATAATCCTGCTTTACAGACAAAGAAACTGCACCGAAAACAACTTCCTTTGTGCAGTAATGAATGAATGAATGAATGAATGAATGAATGAATGAACGAACGAACGAACGAATGAATGAGTGAATGAATGAATGAGTGAATGAATGAATGAATGAATATACATGACATGGCTCAGATATTATGTATTCCCACTGTGTTAGTTTCTTCAGTCAAAGCCAATGTGTTCCACCATGGAAAACAGCTGTTGTAATCTCCCTGTGTTGCAGGGAGGCAATGCAACAGTGACAACACATGCTCACGCACACACACACACACACACACACACACCTCCAGTTGGCATATGGAGAGCCTTCTTGTCAGCCAAGTTAAGGGACAGACAAAGCCTCTGGAGAGTAAGTGTTGGTGTGTGTGTCTAGAAACACTCACACGCATACGCACACACACACATGCACGCAATCAAGTAGGAGGTTTACTGTAGAAAGCGTAGAAACTTGTAAGGGTTCACAGGACAGATGGATGGGATGGATGGGAAAAAGAGAGGGATCAGAGAGATCCTGGGAAATAAAGGTCAGGAGTGAGGGCATGTCGGGGAGTGTGACACAGAAACAGTGCTTACTCTTTCAGTGGCTGACACAGCAGCCACAGCATCAGTGGCAACGGCAACGTCAGTAGCACATGATTCAGGGCTGCTGAGGGCTATTTACTGAGCGGATCTGAGTTGGGGGGGGGGGGGGGGTTCTGTACCATCAGGACAGTTGGTCTTGGTGGTGGTGGGTGGTGGAGTAATCAGTTGCAGATGACAGTTGATCTTCATAAGCCACGGGACAGCCATCCAATTAAAGTGGAAACTCGACTAAGCAAGGCAAGCTGGAGCTGGTTTCATCATAAGACTTTTCCGCATGGTGTGTGAGGAATGTGGCAGAATGAACGTTCTAAAGAATATGTCGGTCAGTCAAATATAACAAGGAATTCTAGAATCTCATGTTCCTAATTAACGCACTCTTTTACTAGAACGTTCCAAACTCACTTGCTGTGAGCCTCCTGGGAGGCTTGCTGTCACTCTTCCCCCACCCCACCTATCTCTCTCCTTCTCTCAAAAACACATACACACACAAACACGCACACACACACACACACACACACACACACGCACACACACACAATTAGTAGGGCGGCATGTTGGAGAGACAACACACGGAGCTTCACTGCTAAAGCCGCTTCTATACCCTGAAGAGAGTGTCCTAATAAGCAGGAGCCCAGAGAAAGCACACACAGCAAGCTACCGTGCAGCAATCAGGAAGAACCTGATATACCCAGCAGCCGACAGCACAATTCATCCTCTCTTCTCCTTCTCCTCCTCCTCGCATCAACTTTCTCATCTCTCTCTCTCTCACACACACACACACACACACACACACACACACACACACACACACACAACATATAAATATACATGATGGTGAAAAAAGAACTATGTTTAGCTGAGGGAGCAGCAGGGTGAGATCAGATCAGGCTGGTAAGGATAAATAGATAGAATAAAAAGGATAGGTAAGAGGAAGAAGGGAAGACGAGAAGACATGTACAGAGCACAACAGAGAAGGAGAAGAATAGGGGGAACAAAAGAAGACAAACATACTGTATGGAGAGGAGGAAAGGAGGACAAATGAAAAAAGGGAAGAGGAGCAGAGGACTGGAAAACAAGAGGCACACAGGGGAAGATAAGGAGATAAGGAGAGAGGAGCAGGGAGAGATGGGGTCACAAGAGAAGAGGAGAAAAGAGAGGGAAGGAGGAGAAGAGAGGAACAAAGAGGAGGAGAAGAGAGGAGAGGCAAAGAAGAGAAAAGAGAGGATGTATTAATATGGGGAAAGACAGAATAGCAGAGCAGAGCAGAGGAGAGGAGAGGAGAGGAGCAGTGATAATCGGCTCAAAGGCCAGCTCTGTCCAATAGAACAGGGCTGCCTCTCCCTAGAGGGTCCGCGCTTTTAAAACACAGGCGTGGAAAACGAGCCAGATATCAGGCTTGCCATGAGCCAAGAGAGGGAACAGCCAAACAATGAGACACAGACAGAGAGTCAGAATGGAGAGAGAGAAAGAGAGAGAGAGAGAGAGAGAGAGAGAGAGAGAGAGGGAGAGAGGAAGGGAGAGGTAGACACATGCTGTGTTCACCAGTATATATGAGCTGCAATCAACATCTAGTGCACCAGTCTTTTTTTCTCTTTCACACACACACACACACACACACACACACACACACACACAAACACACACACACTCTCTCTCTCTCTCCCTGCTGGGGGACCTGCTTAACAGTGACCTATTCCTTAAGAAGCCAGAGTCAGAATGAAAGGAGAGGGAAGCGAGGAAGAGAAAGATGAAAGAGAGATGGAGAGGGGAGGGGCAGGAGAACAGTAACATGAGAGGAGCGCATGGGGGAGCAGAACAACATGAGAAGAGGAAGAGGAGGAGGAGGAGTAGGAAGAGGAGGTGGAGGAGGAGGAGGAGAAGGAGGATAGAGATGGGTGAGAAAGCGGGGGAGAAAGAGAGAGAGTGAGAGAAAGATGAAGGGGAGAGAAGAAACAGAGAGGGAGGGAATACAGATGGGTCGAGTGAGGGAGAGAAAGAGAACACAGACAGAGAGAGAGAGAGAGAGAGAGAGAGAGAGGGAGAGAGAGAGAGAGAGAGAGAGAGAGAGGGAGACAGGGAAGAAATGACAGAGGACAATGTCAAAGCAGGAACAGTAGAGGCAAACACACATGCGCAAACACACAGCAAACACACACTTAGGGAAACATCTGGACAGCACGTCACATGAGCGGAGCGGGGGGAGGCAGAGACTGGACCGTGACCCGCACCCAGCACAGCACAGTACCACCAGCAGTCCAGTACACACAAGCATAGGGACGGCAAGGAAGAGAGAGAGAGAGGGATAGAGGGAGAGGGAGAGAGAGAGAGAGGGAAAGAGAGAGGGAGAGGGAGTGAGAAAGGAGTTTAACGCTCCTTTTTTAACCAAAATGTTAAAATTTAAATTACTGCAAAACAATGACATCAACATGGACAACATGCTTAAGCTAACTTAAACTAACTCATCCAGGAGTGAGAGAGAGGGAGAGAGGAAAGAGATAAAGGGGGGGAAGAGATACAGAAACAGACAAGGGCATAGAAAAAGAGAGAGAACAAGAGGAGAGAAAGGCAGACAGAATAAAAGCTAAAGTTACAGAGAGAAAAGGAGGGAGGGAGAGGCGGAGATGAAGTGAAAGTCTAGAGCCCAGCGGAGTGAGGGACAGTGAGTAATCCCATTAGGTGCTTTAGCTAGCTAGTCTGTGTGTCCCGTCCCTGTGCACCGGATTCAAACACTCCGCCGTCTCTCAGGAGATGAGATTTCAGAGAGAACCACCCAGCAATCCCATTGGTCCTGCTCCTCTCCTCTCCTCTCCCCTTATCCCCTCTTCTCTCCTCTCCTCTCCTCTCATCCTCTCTTCTCTCCTCTCCTCTCATCCTCTCTTCTCTCCTCTCCTCCATCACCCCTCCTGTCTACCCCTCTCTCAGGCAGGCATTCCTGGGCCTCCCAGTAAACCCCCCTTCTGTCGAGCCTCATTATCAGAGATCTGGGCAGTGGGGTTTTCCAAGAATGCCAACTGGACACAAGTACAGCACAGCATAGACAACACAATACAGACCGACAGTTACAGAGACACTGAAGTACTCATCCAGATATTTTCAAACAAGCATACAGACACAGATACAGAAACACACACACACACACACACAGACACATTCAAACACACACACACACACACACACACACACACACACACACACACACAAAATGTATTTTTGCATTGGCCTTTTAGGAGACATCTACCACACAGAGGTTAAGTTTGACAAATCCCAAGAGAGACAGAGCCCAGACTGAGAGAAATAGGGAATAGATAAGAGACAGAGAGAGAGAGAGAGAGAGAGAGAGAGAGAGAGAGAGAGATGGGCTGAGCAGTCTTATGAAACATGTGAGGAGGTGGCCAGCACAGTTATGAGGAATGTAACAAGGAACACACAAGACTTTCGCCAGATGACAGACCAGAGAGCAATATATTTCAGCAGCTAAGCAGATAGACAGACAGACAGACAGTTGAAAAATTTTCCCTGAAGACAGACGGCTCAGTTCAAAAGCTCCACTTTCAAACACCATTCCCCTGCTTGGAAGCTTTCGCAACACTCGCAAGCCTTTGCAACGTTGTGTGGTGTAATAACACAGTATGCAACAACACCAAGAGAGAGAGAGAGAGAGAGAAACACAAGCCAGACTCTCTGGACGAGAAAGGGATAGGGAAGAGAAATCTGAGGCTGGGAGACACAGCGGAAGCAATATCTAACTCAAACACAGGATGAGGGGATAAGAGAGAGAAAGAGAGAAGAGAGAGAGAGAGAGAGAGAGAGAAATGCATGTTTTTGTAGAATGCAATGCACGGTCATGCCAATAAAGCTCAAATTGAATTGAATTTAACTAAACTGAATTGAGGACTGAAAGAGAGAGGGACAGAGAGAGACAGAGAGATGTTCTTTACTTACATGGAGGAGAGAGGGTCTTGGTCCTATCTTAGTGCTGGGATTGGCAGCTGGCAAAAAGCACTGTGAGTTGGGCAAAACTAGAGAAGGTCACTCCATTCCATAGAAGCCCT
>NW_027468848.1:35388256-35390756 GCF_046254945.1 Alosa pseudoharengus
AGAGAGAGAGAGAGAGAGAAAGAGATAGAGAGGATGAGAGTTAGAGAGAGAGAGAGAGAAAGAGGATAAGAACTAGAGAATATATAAAGAGAATGAGAGATATACTGTAGATGGCAGACAGACAGCATTCTGTTGTGGAAGAGTATAGAGTATTCATCCTGGAATGAGCATGACTCAGGCCTGGAGGGATCCCTAACTAACCAATGCTCTGATAGCACCCCTGTGCCCACTCTGTGTCTCTCTCTCCTCTCCTCTCTCGCCTCTCCTCTCCCCTCTCCTCCTCTCCTCTCTCCTCCTCTTCTCCCCTCTCCCCTCTCCTCTCTCACTCTCCTCTTCCCTCTCCTCTTCTCTCTCCTCTCCCCTCTCCTCTCTCACTCTCCTCTTCCCTCTCCTCTTCTCTCTCCTCTCCCCTCTCTCTCTCCTCTCTCACTCTCTTCTCCCCTCCTCTCTCCTCTCCTCTCCTCTCCTCTTTCTCTCTCCCCACCCCTCTCCTCTCCTCTTCTCTCTCCTCTCCTCTCCAGCACTGCTAGGCTATCTGTTATATCATCCTCCACTCAGTGCCCTGAGGATAGACAAGCACTTTCTTACATTTCACCCCAACTGTGGAAAGACAGAAAGCCAGCCAGGGCACGAGACGGTGCACATGAAAGGAAGAGAGGAAGGAACTGAGCCAGCCAGAGAGAAAAGGGGTGCCGGAGCACAAGTTCTCCATGCAATAACAACAGACAATATAAAGGGCGGGTACAGCACAAACTAAACAGCTGACGTTTTGCAAAGGTGCATGATGCACAGTATTTGCCAGATATGCATCCTATTTGACTGCCTCAGAAGGAGGCCCTTCTGAGTTCTGCCAGAATGTGTATGGTCAAGAGAAAATAAGACAAAAAACACACTTTCTGGGATGCTCAGTTCTCACTAGTATAATGATTGTGTGTGTGTGTGTGCATGTGTGTGCGTGTGTGTGTGTGTGTGTGTGTGTGTGTACAGTATATGCATTACACTCCCTTATTGACCCCTACACCCTTACTGCCAACACCAGCTGCCTTCCAGCCTCTCTCTGCCAACAGCACCAGCGGGAACACACGCACTCACACACACACACACACGCACTCACACACACACACACACCCTCCCACACACATACTCACACATTTGTATAAAGAGATCACACAGCATGACATCACACACTCAACATGGAAAGTAGCAGGCTAAAACACCAGACAATCCCAGGCCTCTTCTATGAACTGCTGTTCTGGGTTCACAGGGTGCGGGGACACACACACACACACACACACACACACACACACACACACACACACACACACCCACACACACACACACACACACCATGGCTCCATTATACAAACATCAGCAGTACACACTGTGCTGGAACTCAGCAAAACGACAGGGATGAGGGGCGGGGATTGAGAGGGGGGTGAAAGAGAAAGAGTAAACGAAAGAAAGAGAGACTGTAAAAAAAGAAGCTCGCTGCTGGCCTGGCCTATTTGTTGTTTTAGAGGAAAGTCCAGCCAGCCCAAAAGTAACAGCTCCAAGGTTAAGGGGGAGTATTGTACGTGTTTGTATGTGTGTGTGTGGGGGGGGGGGGGGGAAGATAGCCTCATCCTCTGCCCCCCTCCATGATTGGCCTGCCCCACACTCAGGTGACAGGCAGGAAGTGAGACGAGGGTGGGACCATGGGGACCAAGTGGGCCTATCGCCGGAGGTTAGAGAGAACGCAGGAAGGCAGACACAGAAGAAGGGAGTTCCAGTAAAAGGCCGGCAGACAAGCACAAGTCACAAGACACACAAACACACTCAGCATTAACTGACCAATCAGCAGCACTGGAACCCAGCAGGCCAGCCGCTGTACCCCAATAGTCAAAGGACAGGCTCGTGCAAAAGTATGAGAAACAGAAAAAAGAAAGACAGAAAGAAAGAATGAAGGAATGAATAAATGAATAAAAGAAAGAAAAAAACTGAAAATAAGGATAGAGAGGTAAAAAGAAAAGGAAACCAACACACAAACAAGCACAAACAAAACAAAACAGGCAAACAAATCTGCTTCTAGCAGAAAGCCACAGCTTTATCCGTGATCTAGCACCCATAGCATTCTGTATGGCACGGCAGCTTTAGCGCTTCTTACGCAGGGATAAATAGGTCAGAAGTAAACACGGGGGACGACCGGAGAGACTCGTGCAGATGTGCGCTGGGTAAGAATGGCCTGGGCCCCCAGTCTGAGAGGAGGTGCAGCAGGAGCAGGGAGGAGGAGGAGGTGGAGCAGGGTGGAGGAGGTGGGGGGAGGGAAGCTTCCACAAGGCCCGTCTGAGCTGGGAGGTTAAGCCGAGCAAAGACAAGAGAAGAGAGATGGAGGGAGGGAAGGAGAATGAGTAAAAAGGGAGCAAAGAGAGGAAAGACTAAGGGAGAGAGAAAAGAGAGGAGAATGAGGGGGGAGTGAGGAAGAAAAGCAAAAAGGAGAGAGAGAGAGAGAGAAATTAAGGAA
>NW_027468848.1:35395756-35453256 GCF_046254945.1 Alosa pseudoharengus
TCTGTGCTCTTTTACAGCAGGCAAAGGGAAACATGAACTGCCTCAGTTGGAGGGCACACAAACAACAGGTGTCACTGGCAGTGGCACGGCGCACAGGTGTCACCTGTAGGGCATTTGATGTAGATTAGATCTGGCTTATACCATGATGACGGATCATATCGCGTTACAGTGTCCGAGGCTTGCAGGAGGCTATTTGAGAATGATATGATGTCACCTCTATGTTTGGTTCAGAGAGAACTCCAGGTAATAGTCAATTTACTATTGAGACATTTACCTGGCTATTATGCAACAATGACAGAGACAATAAACTTTGGTGTCATTGTTTCTTTTCCCCAACTCACCTTTTCCCACTCTCATCTTAATGACTTAGACATTAGCATTGTCAGTCAGCAGTTTAAAGTCGTGGTTCTATTCTAAAGCCTGATTATCATTCCTTCAATTTTGTCTGGTTAAAAATAGCAAGTTGTGACTAAATATTGCAAAATGTACGTTAATGAAGCCTGTGCTTATTTTCCGGTATAATAATAACGCTATTACTATCGGTGGCACTGGTCGCCTGGTACCACCAGATAACGAGATGTAGGGAGTAGAAATGTTTTCGTTGGGGTTAAGGATAGTGTCCACCTAGGAAGCTAGCCAGTCATATGACGGTGATGGCAGAAGGATGGGTCAATGCTTGCTAACTAGCAGCTACCTAACCAGATACGTGTGAGTGTGTCTGACAGGTCGGACTCTAAATGTCCACAACAACGAAGTTGCCAGGGGTTCTCAAGCAAACTTATGAAGTGAAACGTTTGGATAGTGAGCTAACGCCAGTTGCATTAACTCTTCCGAGTTAGCAAAACATAGCAAAATCGTTCATGACAGTTCAGAAGTCGCACTAAAGATGACCAGCTAGCCTGCTAAACAAATGCGTTCAGTTTATTAACCTACCAACCAAGCTGCATATAGTTTAAAACACAATGCATATCTATTTCTGGTTGGCATTATCAAACCTAATGTTACCTGTAATATGACAGAAGACCATTGCTGAGGACAAACCATCTGCGTTGATATCCTTTTAGATAGTTAGTCCATTTAAATAGCCAGCCTTTGTAAGTATCCGAGCCTGGAGCTGGTGTTCCAGCAGTTGTGGATCCCGAACCCTTCCCCTGGTCGCTCATCCTTTGATCCGCTTCAGAATGGGGTTCGTGGGGTAAACAGGGCACAGCGGTAAGGATCGAAACTATCCTGCTTGAGCCGCTGCAGGGAGCGGCCGTCCTCCCCATACACACACCGCCTATGAGTCTGGGTGGCAAGGCGGAGGAGGGTCTGAATCTAGGGGAGCGAATGAGAGCGAGGAAGGTAAAAAAACACACTGCGTACCCCATTCACATGACGCTGGATGTAGGAGACAGGAGCAGAGGAGGAGACTGATGCTGCGACGGAAAACGTCCCTTCTCCTGGTGTGACGTGACATAACATCAGGCAAAACGTGACTCGCTGCCAGTAAGTGTGTAGGCTATAGCCTACAGCCTACCTTTGCATTTTAATATTATTTACCCTAATTAAACAGTGTTGCTCTCAAACCAAATTGCTGACATGCCATCTCTACATCCTAGGTCCTAAATTCCGGTGATGAAAACAGGTAATGGAACAATTCTGGATAATGGCTTAATTGGCCAAGGCCTAATTTAGCCTATGGTCACCTATTTGGCAGATAGTAGCCGAAACATGTCGACTTCAAATCTGGCCGCAGAACTAGAACCTCAATAAAAATCACTTTTTTTTCAACCGTGACAGCTTCAGTTTTAGGGGGATTAATGGTCTCCTTCAACTTTGAAGTAGGCTAGGATACAGTAGGCTAGGCTACATGACTTCATGTGCACATCTGCACACACAGGTTGTTTTGTTCTGTAGGCTACTTGCATTTGTTTTGCTCAGTAAAAATCATTCTGCATTAACTCCAGAGCTCTCTAGCCTACACCTCAAGAGAGGGAGATTGATCCTTTCCATGTTTTTTGACAAAAGAGTGGATGTCAAACTGGGCTTAATAAAAACAAAATGCAGCCATTTTCTTCTTTTCTTCTGAGTGTAGCCTACACAAAACACAGACATAGGCAACACAGTTGAAAATGTGTCTTGGGAGGATAGACTCGGTTCCCAGGGTTGTGGCATTACCTAGCCTAGTTAAAACATAATTAAAGAATTTTCTATTGAGCTGCTGGTAACAGTTCTCAATTTGGGTTTTTTAATGGAAACTTAAGGCTACAGCCAAGGGAGCATACAGCCAATCCTTTCTCTGTCATCATGGAGCTACAGATGTGTGTGTGTGACTAAACAGACAAATAAATCCAAATGACTATATCAGAGGATGTAAGGCTCAAAATCAAAACAATAAAATCTATCTATGACCTTTTCTAAATGTGAAATGTAGCCTAAAGAGTTAGAAGAATGTTGTGGTGCAAAAAAAAAAACAATAAAATAGAACTGAACCTGATCTTGGAGAAGGCATGCCATCTGGTGGACAGTTGGTGACGATGAAAATGGAATCAACCACCAATTTCACTGTCATACCAATATTTATCAGACGTATTACAGATAATACAGGCTTAAACTCAAGACAGGTCATCAGAATTTGGATCTAGCTACTACTGTCATCAAAGTTTTATTTAAAAAAAAAACTGTGTTAATTACTCCAGTTAACATCTAAAAGCAATTAACAAATCTAAAATGTTTGTTATTATGAGGATTAATTTCCCAGGGGCATGATTACATAAATGAACTAGCAGTCGTGGCCTACTGGTTAGCGCTTCAGACTTGTAACCGGAGAGTTGCCGGTTCGAACCCCGACCAGTAGGCATGGCTGAAGTGCCCTTGAGCAAGGCACCTAACCCCTCACCACTCCCCAAGCGCTGCTGTTGTTGCAGGCAGCTCACTGCGCCGGGATTAGTGTGTGCTTCACCTGCTGAGTGTTTCACTAATTCACGGATTGGGATAAATGCAGAGACCAAATTTCTCTCACTACACGGGATCAAAAGAGTATACTTATAAATAGTTTACTAGGAACTACAAAGTGTGCTTGCTACGGTGTGGTTGACCATGGGAGCAGACAGTGGAATATGGTCCAAGGATTCCAACTGTAGCCTACGTCATTTTTGAAAATCGGGCAGGCAAAAGCATGCTACATGCAGTAACGCAACATCCAATTGGCTTCATTCACTAACTTTTTGTGAAGATCGGACAAAATGTGTGACCTTCGAACATTTAGTTTCGCTTTCGCTAAAATCCAATATGGCGGAAATTGACGTCATAGGGTGGGTTGAAATCGGCTTGATCCAAGAATTCCAGCAGTACCTCATATTTGAAAATCGGGGATAGGCGTCCAGGTTACGTGCATTAACGCAACATCCAAAACACATTGGCTAATTGTAGTGCCCCCTAGGGATCAAAGGACATCGGTTCTGGCCAGACCTTCCAGAGTTGCACTTGTGGCGATATCTCAAAAGGTCTAGGAGCAAGAGCTGGCCAAAAAAAATGGGGAGACAGGAATAATAAGAAGAAACCTTAAAGGTGCCATGTGTAAGAATTGAGGTAAAAATATCCAAAAAATTAGCTACACACATCAAAAGAATGAGAAGAAATAAGGGCGATGATGTCATTAAAAAAATGACAATGTATAGTGCTGCAGAGAGATCAACCTTAATTACTACATGCTAAATTACTAGCCACAGCCCGACAGGTGTCATAATACCAGTTTCGGCCATGGGAGGCGGTATGCGGGCAACATAACCGCCAGCCAAACTGCAATACACGTGTCTCGGTTGTTACTCTAGGGTAGACCAACTCACTTTCTGGAGGTGTACTGCCCCATCTTTTATGGAATGTGGAGTATGAATTGATTTTTTGGCGGACATTACACATGGCACCTTTAAGAACAACAATAGTGTGCCTGCTTTAGCAAGCACACTAATAAGAAGAAAACTTAAGAAGAACAAGAGTGTGTCTGCTTTAGCAAGCACACTAAGGCTCAAATACCCTCATGAAACTAAAATGAAACTGTGCTGTAACCAATAGAAAACCATTTATTGTTAGAAATAAAGCACACATAAAACTAAATTGTTAATGCATTGGTGTGGGTATGGCCAGTGAAATGAATCTCGGACCAAGTGTAAAACAAAAGGAGCTTTATTCATGTATTTTGACAACTTGAGAGTTTTTTTTTTCGTTTTTTTTTCAGGTGTAGCACATACTGTAAATGGATGCAAAGGGGGAGTATTAGATGTGGTGACAGGTCTTCCGCACATAATATTCTACACAAATCAAAATCATAGAACCAAGTGGATGAGGAGCCACACACGGCTGTGTGCTACACAGTAGATAGATACGGGGACAGTAAAACTCTCTGTTTTAATCTCCTCTAAATTAAAAACAAACAGCAGGAAAATTGACTTTCATTTCCCATTTGTAGGAAGTAAGAAAAAAAAAATGAAGACACACACGCACACACACTTTACAGTACCCATAGCTATAAAATGACAGTTAAGGCTGAGATTTTCTTGAAGGTGTCAGGAGAGGCAAATGGTACAGAAATCCCTGATATTTTGCAGATGGCTGTTTTTTTTTTTTGTTTGCTTGCTTGTTTGTTTGTTTGTTTTCTGTAGAAGTAAGCATGCTAGTGTTCCAAGTGGTCAGAGCTGACCTGCTGATGAGTGCGTCCGGTTCGTTCCAACTCAGCTCATCTACGCCGTCCTCTCATGACATCCATCATCAAAGCTCCATTGTGAACATTATTCTGACTGCATTTCAAGCGTATCGATGGAAGACGGCAAAAAAATAAATAGCAAAAATAAATACATAAATAAATAAAACGTCACAAACTACAGGGAGCACAACCAGTGAGCTTCGGTCAGCTACGTCTAGCAAGGATATGCACACACCGCAATATTTAAGCCAATGCGTGAAGCAAGCAGCTTCATCCATACAATGAGAGAGTTCGGTTTGCATTCAGGAGATTACATTCAACAAACAATTCTGTGGGTACATATACAGGATATCCTGTTAGGTTTGTGAGGCTCCATCTGATCCCTCCCCACACTGTGTTCTATATCATGTTTTAAACTATCAAGGCATGTCAAGTAAAGAAAGAAAAAAAAAAAAAAATTCAGTGCTTAAACACCAACTTATGAAATGATATACAAGTCTGATCTTGAAATGATATTCAGTGTTATTTGAAAACAGCCCAAATAGAGCCCTTTTTCAGGGCAAAACTGCATTTAATGACCCAGAATAAGAGTGTGCGGATCCTTGCTGTGAGGATTACAGCAGTGTTAAAAGAACAGACTCATCCAGCAGTACATCTCCTGGGCAACCTATTCAGTTCAGGAGGTATTAGGTCGCCCCCGCCACTTCCACACTGAAGGTACAAAGCCAGTCAGGCCCCCACCCCATACACACACACACACACACACACATTTCTCTTTTCTTTCAGGATGATCAATTCCCTTTACTATGGCAAGATTCATCCTCCGACCCACAAATAGCCACGCAATAATGGTGGAACAGGTGTAAAACCCAAATAGAACTCTAATGAAATGCACTGCAAGTCCTCCAGCACCTGTGCTGGGTTTGTACAGAGCTCACTGTCAACTCAATGGAAATGCACAAAAGGTTAATCATTTTAGTGAAGGATCAAAAGAAGACTGTAGCTGTGAAAGACTGTAAAATGTAAGAAAAATAAGGAAAAGATCTTTTGTAAAGATAGTGTGGCATAAATCTATTGCCTTTATACAGGTCCCCATGATGCACCTTCCCCATGTTAAATAAAAAAGGGGGTTGTAGCATAGTAGTAGACCTAGAAGAGTAGAGTTTCCATATGGATTTTTACAATTCCAGTTCTCTTTTGTACAGTAAATACTCAGTTGGATAAACTACTGTCTGACTTTTAGACGTATAATGAGTTACTTACACAAAATATTGTCTGTTATGGATCCTATTTTTTGTAAACTAATACTTACAACTCTACTGTAACATGCACATGCATTGGTTACAGTTTTGTGTAAAAAATCACGATGGAAACTCCATATTTAGGAACCGCACAGGTAAACCACCAGTGTAAATTCACAGGTGCATCGATGGGAGATTTAAAAAAAAAAAAAAAAAAACTAACACATTCATTAAAATAACAAAAAATACACCAATGTTGATTTAAGTTAATACTGAGGTTAATACCTTTGGGAAAAGTATAGGGCTTGCTCACAAACGGAACTGTTTGCAATCATAACCAAAGTTTCTTTCCATCTCACAACTGAGCGGCCAAAGGGTTTCCCTTTCCAAAGATCCACAGTCAGCTATGAACATTCACGTCATAAGGTTGAACAATAAAACATGATCTGATCTGGGCCAAGGAGGACAGGAGGTTGGAGGGGGGACACTGGCGCAGGACCCATCTTAGCCTCTGCCTACGAATTCAGGGGAGACGCCCGCAGTTGGACAACACTATGCACATCCACACCATAGATAGCCGAGTTAATCAGAGTATTTGTTAGTTCATGTTCCAAGTGATGTGCTGCACATGAGAAGGGATCCCAACTCCCACAATCCCTTCCTAGTGTCTGACTTTGGCCTTGTAGAAGCCATTATGTAGGAACAGAGGCAGGGCAATTGAGCTACATTCTGGATGATAAAGGAGGTTCATCAGGAGCCTTAACATCTATCCCGATGTGCTAATATTACAGTAAAAAAAATTGCAGGTATTGTTGAAGCACCAGAAGATCTTATTTGACAACATTCTAAAGTTATTAACATGATAGATTAAACATGTCACCATTACAGTAAGTTCTGTACTTCAAAGTTGTGAGGTCAACCATGATACCAGCCTCTCCAGCTTTAAAACAAATGTCTGCCACATGGTCAGAGAGTGAAATGACGCCAGTGGCCACTGTAGACAAGCCTCATTTCACTAAGGGAGCTCCAATCCAATCAAATAGTACAGCAGAATAAACAAAAATATCCATGCACACAAAGCACGACCCCCCTATGTGCTCGTTCTGTAGAGGAGAATGGGCCGAGCAACCAAGTAGCTCCCTTGTCCAATTTCAACGGAACATTCAGAAAAATGATTCATACAACAGCCATGTTGACAACAACAACAAACGGTGATCATAAGCATAATCAAACAGTTTTATGAGGAGTAACACTGATAATAATAATAATAATAATAATAATAATAATAATAATAATCATAATGTATGGATCACAATAACAGTAGTAGCACTAATAGTAGTAAAAGTCTAGTGTGATTTTTCCTGGGTTTGTGGTGGCGGTGGTGGTGGTGGTGGCCTGCGTTACCAGGCTTGGCTCAGCTGGTTCAGGCCCAGGCTGAGAGAGGGGACCTCTGGAGCGGCCGGAGAGAGGCTCATTGCAGCCAGTTCACACAGGTGTCACTCAGTCCACGCCTGGAGCTTGCGCGGTTTTTTCCTCCCTTTTTTGTCATTTCAAAAGGGTGTGTCATTTAATTTTTTGTCCCCGTCTGGTTCCGACTCCTTATGTTAAAAATGTTAAAACATATCTTTTTTTCTGTGTTCCTTTGCTTGCTTCCTTTTTTAGTGGTTCTTCGGATGTGTTCTGTAGGCTCTCACATGGCATACTTTTGAGTCCATTCTCTTGCTAGTCTGTTGTACCTGTGAAAAATATGACGGAACAACATTAGTGTCTGGCAATTATTTCTAAGGTCAAAGGTGTCTTTTAAAGTCATACAATTAGGGTGGGCACGTGCCTGCCCGCCCAAAATCATAAGATTTGTTTTTTCTTATTAATCAGACCGCAGTTAACGTGTCATCTATTCATCTCTCTCACGTCTCCCTGCTGCATTCAGCTGTTTGAAAGCTGATGTTGGTTCTGAACTGCTATTGGCTCGGCTGATCTCCATAGGCGGGACTAAGCGAGACGGTGACTTTGGCAAAGCAGGCAGGAAGGCAATCAGCACAATGCAGAAAAGTGGACAGGTAACAACAGAATGCTCTTGCCCCCTTAAATGGTTTGATAGAGAGATTGACTCCCTAAATCTATGAATAAATATTTGACAAACATTCATTATTTAGTTACTTTAAATTAGCCCAAGGTAGCCTTATCACCTTTGTGTGCATTAAGCTCATGGGCTTTGTCAGGAATAACAATGGAAAGCTGAATGTGGTGAGAGTGTCTTCAGTAGCCCTAAAGACAACAACTGGAAATGGAACAGCCTACTATCCACTGTCTGTTACACTGCATGTAGCCTAGCAGCCATCCAATGTAAATACTATGAAATTAGGCCAGGATACTAGTAGTGTCTCCTCGTGGAATTAGCTTAATATACATAGCCTACTGGTAATCAGAAAAAAAACCTCATGTTTACCTGAAGGGTTCTAGCCTACACTGCAAAATATTTTTTAAGTTAATATTAAGTGTAAATATAAATTTTTAAGCTGTAGGCTATTTTTGAATGAATGACCAACAATGTATAAGCTAAAGTGACAATATGATTTTATCATTTAATGAGCCAGAAGGGGGGGGGGGGCAGTGAAGAACAAGACCAGGCAGGGTTGGTTGTCTTTTTTTGTCAAATAGACAAGTGGATGTAATTTTGGTAGTCAATCATAGAACTGTACACAGTTCTATAAAGAATCAAGAAAAAATATCTTTGAGGCCTATGTACAGTGGGGAGAATAAGTATTTGAACCCATGCTAAAGTTGACTGAAAAGAGGAATATAAAATCATAAAAAATGAGTAAAAATCTAACATTTAAGGACACCAATTTTCTTAGTGAATGAAGAATGTATTGTAAATAAATAAATGTTCTTCCTTAAAATACAGGGGTAATAAGTATTTGACCCCTATGTTAAATTCCCATAGAGGCAGGCAGATTTTTAATTTTTAAAGGCCACTTATTTCATGGATCCAGGATACTATGCATCCTGATAAAGTTCCCTTGGCCTTTGGAATTAAAATAGCCCCACATCATCACATACCCTTCACCATGTGTTTTTCAGTTAGCCTATTAGCTGGTTTGATTTGCATTGAACTCAATGAGCATCAAACCAGCTAATAGGCTAACTGAAAAAAACACCATGCCAATCTCTAGGTATGGTGAAGGGTATGTGATGATGTGGAGGCCAAGGGAACTTTATCAGGATGCATAGTATCCTGGATCCATGAAATAAGTGGCCTTTAAAAAAAAAAAAAAATCTGCTTGCCTCTATGGGAATTTAACATAGGGGTCAAATACTTATTACCCCTGTATTTTAAGGAAGAACATTTATTTATTTACGATACATTCTTCATTCACTAAGAAAATTGGTGTCCTTAAATGTTGGATTTTTACTAATTTTCTATTAAGGCATTAAGATCAATTTCTAACAGATGATTTTATATTCCTCTTTTTAGTCAACTTTAGCATGGGTTCAAATACTTATTCTCCCCACTGTATATTATTTGTGTTCGGGGTGTAGTTTTTATCTTTTTTAAAAGGTTTTTTTTTTTTTTAAATACAGCTAAAAAAAATACAGCTCAGCCCAGTGCCCACCACAAAAATATGGTTTGTATGGTTTGCCCCGGGTCTTCCATTGTTATAATATGTTTCTGTAAAAATCAATTTTGCAATTCTGATGAGAGATCACAGATTCTCCCCCAGGTAATCAATGGCCATTTGTTTACTTTAAACGTTTGTGCGCATGAGAATGCTTCTGCATTCAGAATACCAATAATATTTGTAACTATATTACTACATGTTACATTACTATGGGGAGCACACAGAAGAGGATGAAGGTGAGATGCTGATAGCAGACATTTTATGTATGCAGTTTCTTTACTCTTATAGAGGTAAACAGACACAGGTGCACCTCTATTACTTCATATTGGCAGATAGTGTTCACAAAATTCTGAGCTATGTTAGTGACAAAAGCAAGTGATTTACACTGATGTTTCTACATGCCCTGTTTGCTTCCATTATATAGCCCTTACTCTGTTGCCAGTCTTTCAGCATTGTAACTCAATACAGGGCCAATTTAGACCTAAAACAGAGCCAAGGCCCAGGTTGAGTTTCCTTTAAAACGAGTATCGAGCTGTATAGCCTACAAATTCATTCAAATGTTTTTTGATATACTATGAAATCACAGTCGGATTCAAAGAGCTGACCCCTTGGGTCAGGTTAATACAAATCTGAGGAAAAAATAACATTGTTTCTCTATTCCAGGATTTATTTATGCATCATCTTAGATTACCACCAGAGGGAGCATCTTGAGGACAACAGCTCACAGATTCAGCCGAGTAAGATCAATCATATACATATGATTGGTACACACTAAGGTACACATAATGGCTGTATATTTTTTAGATTTAACTTGCTGATGTTTTATTACTTAGAATTGTATCCCCTCTCAAATACACATAAAAGCAACAGAATGTTAAGGCTATGCAGGTGGTGTATAAAAAGCTCTACTCACTTTTCCCTGTCTGCTTTGTAAGTATGTGCGATCTCCGGTACCAGAGGGTCATCAGGATTGGGGTCACACAGCAGAGAGCAGATGGACAACAGAACTGGAAACAAAAGAGAAAAAAAGTTGGAATTCCATACTGTCCAAAACTACACACACCAGATATTTCTTATCTCTGGTTTGTCATTGAAAAGGAAGTGTTGTGGCTGTGGCTGTATTTAGCCTGTGTAGGATATAATGGTAAGACAATATTCCAGCTCAAGTAATAGATACTGAGGGCCAGATATACGTACATTTAAGAACGTAGCGTTATCGGTGCCATGGCCAACCCGCAGAAACCGCACGCTATGACACTTATGTTAATGTCATATTTATCAAACCTGGACTTCATCAAGTAAACAGCACCTTTCTACGCCCCCTACCGCAAAAAGGCCTGTTTGTACATACCTCGCCACCTGGCCCTGAGCGCATACAGTTCAGCACTGCTATTGTAACTTGTTTCTATTTTATTCAGCAAGGTTAGTGCTGGGGTGCATACAGTTCCATATCCCAAGACAAGTTCAGAATCAGAATCAGAATAATTTTATTGCCAAGTTTTTAAGACTATGAATTTGACTATGAATATGACAAAGTGCAGATGCAGGGACAAAAACATTATGCAGAAAGGGGGGCTATGTTTTGTTGAGGAGACTAATTGCAGAGGGGAAGAAACTGTTTTTGTGGCGTGAGGTCCTGGTCATGATGGACCGCAGCCTCCTGCCAGAGGGGAGTGTCTCAAACAGACTGTGTCCGGGGTGGGAGGGGTCTGCAGCAATCTTTCATGCCTGCCTCAGGGTCCTGGAGGTGTACAGACTTTGGAGAGAAGGCAGGCTGCAGCCAATCACTCTCTCAGCAGAGCAAGTTATGAAGTAAAACTCAGTAAAGCTGTAGGGCTGACTGATTAATTACTATGCAAGATTGCCTAGGCTAGGTGTGGAACAAAAATGACGTAAGGACTGTAAGGATTGTAAGGACTGAAACATTACATGTTTACCTTATGTATGCATTGGTGCATTATCTATGCATCATCTAAGCATCATACCTATGCATGCCAAGTTCATAATTTATTTAACGCAGCTGCGGAATTCAAAGACAACAGAGAGAATCAGCATTTTCACGTGTCTTGGTTGGTCTGAGCACTTGAGCGACACCCACATACACCATTCTCCCGCTTTCATCATAGGCATTGCTATGACAACAGTAGCTGTTAACCACCTTTCCCTCGCAGCCTCTGAATGGCACACAATGGCACACATGTTGAGTGTGAGTGTGTGCCTGCCCTTTGCCTGTCTAAAAATAATACCACCCTGCGCTTGTTTACGCTAAAGCTTTAGCTTCTCCCATTCTTCACAATGTCATCTAGGAATTTCACTGGAACACCAAACATATAATTGTGTGTAATTTATTTTATCATGTTCATTTGAATTTGGGAGGCAAATCCACTTTAAGTGCTGTGCCGTAAAATCCAAATACCTCTGTCCAGATATAAAAGCATCTGTCACGTTCATGTAATATGGTTTACTATTTTAAGCTATCACCACCTGGTACTGTAAAAGCTCCTTACTAATTTGACACACCCCAACACAGAGGTCTATTAAAGTCCATCCAGAAGAAGATGCAGAGTCACTTGTGTCATGCACAAAGGGGGTTTCTGTTTAGATGCACCAGTTCCCTCAGTGCTTCATAATCTATTCCAAACAGTCCTACCAGCATCATTAAAGGCAAAGTATGTCACTCTGTTCACCTCAACAACAAATCAAATTACACACCCTCCCTTCCATGCTCCCAAAACAATGTGTTGATTGGCTGGAATTCTTTATGGTTTGGAGCAGGACACTGTTTGTTTCCCATTTCCAGACATTATTTGAGTGTTGTGTTGATTTCGTGGCTCAGCCCTGCACTCGCCTGGATTTGAACCCGCAACTTGAAGCACCTCAGACTGGAAGTCGAAAGCACTAGCAAGTGAGCTAAAACCAATAGGCCCTAGCATCTCCTGCTATTACGTCTCTTAAGGCGTCATTAAGGGGAAGTTTAAACTACATACATACTGCACAGCTACATACCAGCTGGCTAACGTTACAAGTGCACGTACAGAATGAGCAGCTTGAGAACTGTGAGTAGCAATTCCCAGTATTTGACAAAAAATGTATTGGATTAGAATTGTGGACTTTGAGCTAAACTCCCAGTGTTCACAAAACAATAAATGACATACCTTTACATACATGTGCACATACCTTTGGATACAGTGAGCGCTGGTGACCACTGTGATCTTAAAATATCCAGACAAATGCTCCCATTGCTGTTTATGTTTGGGTGGTAGATTTTTGTTGTGAAAGCAACCTTAAATTGGATTTGGAAATGAAAGGTATGCATTCAGTAACCATATACACATTCAAATACTTTTCAGTCAAACATTTTACGCTTTCAAAGATAGAACGAATTATGTTTCATATTTTTAAATCACATGGCTCTGTTACCTTAGGAGGCTTAAAGGGATAGTCTGTGGGGAAGTGAATTGTGAGGAAGAAGACTCCACCCTGGTATGGGCTGTCATTCTAAGACAAAGACACAGAATGGTAATGCTGTGAGAGAGACGTCAAACGCTTTTTGACTATGGCATTATTGAACAGATGAAGTGGATCAGACGAGTGCAAAATGATCTACCTACCGGCCCCATTATCGTCGCCTGCCAGTGAAAAACTGAAAAACATACACAAAAGATGCAACACAGCAGTCAAGACACAGCTAGCACGCAGCCAATGCCAATAAAATATTTTTATACCTGACGAAGACCTGAGTGGTTGAAACATTGTAACCTGCCATTAAACTGGGAGCATACAAGGCAGTGTGCGGATAGCTTTACTTTTTTCTAAATAGCAAATCTAAACAGCGATGAAGCCTGAATCAAAGCAGATGTTAAGCATTGCATTATTAATGTCTCGTTGTACCATGCTCTCACAGTAAATTCAGAGAAAAATCTGTGTTGAATCAGAACCATTAACACATTCTTTGGGAGTCAAGAACTTGGCTGATTACCATTAGATATACAGTTATAACATCTGCCTGGAGCTTCTGGAGCATGACTAAAACAGGTCTGACAGACCTCTAATTTAAACTGCTATACTTTCCCACATGATATAACCGTATGGGGGCAACCGTAATCCTGGGGTTGACATACTGTCGTCAGGCCGGGAAACTCCACCTAGGGCCCGTCTGGATGGAACGGCAAGAGCCACACACATACACACACACACACACACACACACACACACACACACTTACGGTCTTCGCCAACTGGTCCTGCTGAGCACTGGGCGGGAGGATCCCTTTGCAGGTCTGTCAGCTCCTGTAGGGGAGAGCAAAGAGATGCATCATTGAGACAGATGCCATGTTAGCCCTGTGCATGAGAAAAGTCCTTTCAGGTTTATGCAGTGCCCCCCATAACCCTTCCATCCGATGCCACTTACAGTTCAGTGGAAGTGTGCATTTGATTAGCTCTGGGGTTCTTAAATGTATGGCCTGTAAATGGTTTAGCAGCTGAGGCACTAGTTGTCCTTATCATCTCTACGTGACTGGTTGACGCCTTTAAAAATTGTTCAGCCAGATACACTACATTCCAATTATATTATTTAAACTCAGTTTGCCCTTTATAGCTGTACATGACATAGTCTATCTACAATTTCACAGGGGGCGCTCTACCCATGAGGGAGCATAAAGTGCAAATGATATTTTTCTAATTTCCCTTTTAACCCTTCAGCAGGGACATTTTGAGCATTCTAACATGTTCCACAACATTGTAAGGTTCTAAAATTCCATGTTGAATTCAATGAACCCAGAGCCATATAAAGGTACCTTTATATGGCTCTGAATGAACCCAGAGCTCTGAATGAACCTAGACATTCTTTAGAACGTTCAATTTCCAACATTCTGGTACCGGCTTAAGGGCTAAGAGTATTGGTAAATTGCCATACTGACCATAGCCTACTGTATTGATCTGCAAACCACAGATTATATGTTTGGGCTGTGGACACTAGATAAAAACCTAAAACCTAAACCTAAATAAACCATGTGTGACTGTAGTCTGTCAAATTCTGTAACATTTAGGTCTCAGAGGTTGGGTCTTGGCATGCTGGAGGAGGACAATATTGGACTCCCGCTATTTGTAGCCGAGAGACACCATATTCCCAGCACTTGAAGTAGTTGTGAAACCTTCTGTGCAAACATGGCAAACTGACTACAAGTGGCAGGCCATGGGTCCTTGACCTGCCCACAACTGTTGGTATTGCATATCAGCCTGAAAACAGCGCATTAGATTAACTCTGACTCACAGCTCCAGAAACAGGCAACGTCTCTAAAGTTAGCTGTGCAAGCTGACAGCTGTTTACCAAACACTTTTACTCACTCAAAGTCCAGAGGTTTGGCCCTGGACCCCCACTCCATAATTGCCATTTTAGAGGAAAACTGCCTCACCAAGTCAGGTGAATATTTAGAATGTCTGTAGTCTTCTCCAACAAGCTACAGAAAGAGATTTTCCAAGATGGATTCTTACATCAGGGTTTAAGCTTTGGGATATTAGGTCTTTCTTTAAGGACAAAATGACCTGGTTCTTCTTATCTTAATACAGAAAAATTACAAATGGAAAATACTCCTTAGATTAATTACATGGTCTGTTAATGTGCCTTTTAGAATTACTGTAATTATGTACCGGTACTTGTTTTTTCTACAACCAATCAGATACACCAAACAAATGAGTCACAACAACTATATTTTTCTTGGGCTTAGATTTGCGCAACCTTTGTTACCACATTTTGCGGTTGTTGTAGATAAATACACTACTACATTCATAACAGGAAACGTATTTGTCAACAGTGTTCTAGATGACATGACAGACAAAGGGGACCCATAACAACATGTTAAAAGGGGCCCATAATATGGGTTTAACATTTGGCATTTTCTTCAGTAAACCTCCTCCGGCCAGTTCAGTTCAGTTAACTTTGACATTTAAGATGTCTGCCCTTCAAAGCAGGTCACCACTTCATAAGGAGTACACTTCCAAGACAATTTACTCCACCACTGTGTGGAAAAATGCAAGACATAGTCATGGCCCTGAGCAGTACTTCAGACTAACTTTGTTTCAGCTGTTATAACAGTCTACACTATAACAGTGTACTTTAATATTATTTTGATAATGCTCCATTCTTTTGATAAAAAGGACTACATTTTACCATAATGGTTATAATTTAGTTAGAGGAATTCTCTTCTTCTCCAAGAATCCTTTATATATTACTCTTGCGGGGGCATTGATAGCAACACATAACAATATAGCAAAAACTATCTTTCATAAATTAGTGCAAGTTCATGTTCCTATATGATTTCTATTACTATTACAACAAGACCATATCAACTTCACTGATGAGTCTAAATAATAACCAATGAACATATGTGTGATACTAAATTACCTACTACTGTAGTGTGTGTTGGAAAAAAAAGATCCCAAATTATAAGGTCATATTTATTTTAAGTAGGCTAGGTTTGTGTCAGTGTTTATATACAAAGACCTGCATGGAAATCATAATAAAAGCTCTGGTGTTGTTTTTAATTGCAGTTTATGTTGCTTTTGAACTAGTTTTCAATAATGTAACTAACATGATGTAACACAACATTGACAGGAATAGTCATTCTTTAAAAATACCTTAGGTCATGCTGTAAAATGGCTTTTTTGCCATTTCAGTAGGCTAGCACATGGTTTAAAGCCACAACAAAATATAACAAGCCCGTGTCTATTTTACTGAAGCATCATGAAGGCAACATCATAAATGAGTTAAGTATTTCAATAGTAAGTAACCTTTTCTCAGTAAGTAATCTAACCCCTATTCAGAATGTGCATTATGCAATGTCATTTGACACTATCAGTGCAACTCTATTTGGAAACTTACTGGTCCTACTAGCTCATGTTTTGGCCTCTAGCCTATTTGTCGAGAGAAATCGCATATTCATATTCACATGAATAATTCTTTAGATGTAATACTTTAATATCCAGTCTCAGTAAAGGCAATGTAGCCTAGTAGCTCCTAATGAGGAAAGCTGATTTAGAACTTCATAGGCTACCGCGCGTGGCCCGTTCACCCACGCCAGCGGGAACAGACCGGCCGAAAGCATAAAAGGGTTATGCACAGAATGTCGCATGGATTTCGTTAAAATTTGCGATTAAAACACACGGGCACTCGGACGCCGTGTTAAATCTGTTAAAAATACCCTCGGCTGTCCCACTGCCCTATTTGCCCATCCATATATGGAAACATTGACATTGGGGTTCAGTATTTGGCAAGTTGCAGGCAGCTGCCATCCATCACGCCTGCGCATCAAACCTACCACTCATTCAAGATGAGAAAAATGAATACACACATAATTTGACATTTTTACATGTTTCCAACCACCCAACCCTCAAAAGAAACGCCAAATGTTAATCTGATGTGAACATAAACTTGGACATATCATCTCCACTTTCTGTGTCATCGTGTGAACTGTCTTTTAGCTACAATGTATCGGCCGCAAGCCTGCGTGTGCGGTCAAATGCAAGGCAAAACAAATCAAGCCAAACCAAACTGCTACAAAAAACCCGAAATTAAAATACGACATGCTGTTCTCCAATCCCCCCCTTGTTGTCTGAAGCATTGCCATGGCCAGGAGAATGCTTCAATGCGTCAAATGCAATCTCCCACCATTGACCATCCGTCTTTGTCTAAGTATCCAGCCAGTGCCTTTTAGGTCGGATAGAGAAGAGGAAAAGTAATTTAATGTGTAGCACAAAGACAGATAGGCTACTAAGGTCCAAATTCGCGAACAGAATCACAACCCAGATAATTGCCAAAGAGAAGACATTGCTGGTAGCCTACGACACGATTTAACTGATGTATTGCCACATAGAGCAACAAACAGGCGAACACTCACCTTCTGGATTCTTTTCAACGCCATTGCTGGTTTAATTAGATCTGGCTAGGGGAATAACATACAGCTGATTTAAACAGCTAGAAAATGATGACTGGTTTAACGTAGAAATTATATATTTCCTAATCCTTATGTGTGCCCCTCTGTAACGTCTAGAAAACAAAATAAATAAAATGAATGTTGTGAATACTCTCCGATTTCTCCAATTTGGACTCCCTTCACTGACTTCACTGACAGCTTCCAGTAAGCTACTGCTACTAGAGAGCAATACTGCAAAATCGCGATACTTCCTCAGAGTAGGCCCTTGACAAGCAGTTGCATCATGGGCATTGTAGTTTTCCTCTTTATTGCAGAAAACCACATTTTAAGATAGCCTAATTAGGCTACATAATATTGGGCACACGCAGGAAAGAGGAAATCCAAAGCCAAATGTTTTAGGCTATTTTGCCTATATATTTTGTACCAATTTGGTACAATGGTAGGGCCTATAAGGCCTAGGCCTACACTTTTTATCTATGCATAAATAGGCAGTTGTAGCCTACAATTCCGAAGGCAACCCAGAATAAAACGTCAGGATAATTGTTCATAATACATTTACATTATCTATGAACCATACGTTCAGATAACTCAGCAAAACAATCATGCGCGTTATTAATTTAAAAAATAGGCCAAAACTATCAGCCTACAAAACTATTTGCACAACAATAGACAAACAACTGTAAGCCTCATTTGTGTATGCTACTACGGTCTGATGAATTTGCAGTGATACACATTTGGTATATTAGGCGACAGTGGACCATGTTGATAAACCAATCACATTCAGGAATAAAGATATAGTCCCAACTGAGTCTTCGGGGATCGGCCACAAGATGGCGCTGAAATATAAAATATAAAAGTAGTAAGATGTAAGCCCTGTTGAAAACCCCCTAAGTCTTTTCAACCACCAGAGCGCTCCAACTGACCTGAAATCAAGATATGTCCTTCAGGCATTCTTCCAAAACGAGGGCCAGTTCTTGTGAAACACACAGCATCTTCTCTTTGATCATCATTTGATCAGAAATATCCATTGACTTGATGTGTAAATCTATATGTTGTACCTAATTTATCTCGAGGGAAATTTGGGAGGTGTCATTGCATGCTTTTTCTTGAATTTTGAAAAAAATATATTGTGTGCCTTCCGATGTCCTTTCAAATGACCCAGTAGTGAAATCTAGTTTAAGCTACTTATACACAAACAAGATGGGTCAGTCTGATTGTTTAGAATACTGTCCTTTCATTTCATTTCCTAGGGTTAGGGTTAGGCTAGATATAGAAATGTCATTGTAAACACACACACACACACACACACACACACTCACATAGGTGATCATATATTTTACCTAATCAAAGATAAGACACCCTTTCAGTTGAATCCAATAATACCACATTGAGGGGGGTATTGAGTGTTCGTCTTTACTTACTGCCTTGTATATCAAGTTAAACTTAAACTTAAAAGTTCTGTGTTTATCAGTGGTGTACATTACCATTCAAACACACGCTTCCACCAGAGGCTATATAGCTCACAATCTGAACTTCACGTGTCAATCCAGCCCACAGGGTTTTTTTTTTTTATTATTATTATTATTTCACTGTTTCTTTTGAGACAGCGAGTGGTGTCACATTGTGGATTGTCCCTGGAAAGAAACAGGCATCAACTAAACATATATATCAAAATTCTGTTGTTGTTTTCATGATCATATCATACACAGTGTCTATTTTATGATGTATCTGCAAAAAATAACCTTTACTGAATAGCTGTCATGGGTGCCTTCATCTGAAGTTGCTGTCTTAAAGATTCCGCACAATTTGAAACAATAATCCAACAAGTTGAACTTCTCTGGTAGCCGTTCCCTCAAACAGTTAAACAGTTAAGTTAACGAAGTATGACTTATCACCCCCTCCTTTCCTACCCCAATGTCATTATTTCATTTCCTGCACATTCTGGTGTTCAGCTGTTTTAACTTTTCATGACTCCTCAGTTTCTGGCATAAACGACCCATAAGATGTTTGTCAGGCAGGCAAAAGGGCGACGGGCCTGTTTTATATTTCATTATCCATTTAGCCTAGTTGAGCACCACCACGTCCATAGACCCGGGGATTGTGCCGTCGATAACTAATCATTGTTGGGGCCGTATTCATGTGTGAGTCAGCTGTGTGCTCCGATTTCTGCCCGGCCTTGTCTTCCAAAACCCCTCATGAGTTTCCCTTTATATGTCTTAAACAAGGAGGGAAAAAAGAGATGCCATTATTTTAGCCCAGGCCCATGAATGGCTGGCTGTGTTCGCTCTCCTTAAATGGCTGATTCAATGTCAGGTTGAGGATCCTCTCATCAATGTGACACTGAGAAGGACCATTTTCCTTTGGAAACCTAGGAGATTCCTGCAGATAATATCTTATTGTTTGCTCATCTCTGCGCTGTCAATGACCCCCACTGTCCCGCAGGCTTGCCTGTAATCAGATTCAGCTTGAAGTGGAGATAGCAGGTCGGGTCTGTGACGCGAGGGGAAACTCGTGTGCTTGAGTCTGCCTGCTTGGGGAGGTAAATTCTCAGCAGTTTGTGGCCCATTCTATCCCAAACAGGGCACTTTCTGTAAAGTCCAGATTAAAAAAATCTTCAGCCATCAAAACTAATACTAACTATGTACACAACGTCAGCAAGGAACGAGAATGACACATTTCTCCTGAATCTAAATCGCTTGAGAACGACTGCCTTACACAACACCATATCTCTCTCTCTGTCTCTCTGTCTCTCTGTATCTATCCTTTGGCTTCCCAGTGTGGTTTGAATCACTAGGCTTTCCCTAGTGACATGCCTTGACCCTGTTGGTCTTCAAGGCACAAAAAGAGAGAGAGAGAGAGAGAGAGAGAGAGAAAGAAAGAGAGAGATGAGAGAAAGTTATGGCTGGCGGGGGGAAGAGGTGCAGTATATTTTGAGAAGGCCTCTCACAGAATCGCTCGGGTCTTAAGTTACTCGCTCGGGCCGCTGCGGAGTATTTTCGGGTGTCCACTTTCACCCTGCCCTGCACCTCTGGGCACCCCCAGGACCGAGTGTGATGTATGGGTGTCAGTGCCGTTCGCTAGTGGATGCAGGGGGGATGTTATGGGAGGGGTCTGACCTCTCTCACACTGTAGACAATTGAGTGTGGCGCTGTAACATGAGATGCAAAGGACTGTAGGAGTGATTTGCCAGAGGGCACAGCACGACTCAGGAGGGCCGGTCTCCAGTGACTTGGCTTGGCTTAGGGGACCTCGAGCCTCACCCAAACAATGTGAGTAACTGTGAATGTGTGTATTTGTGTATGTGTGTGTGTGTGTGTGTGTGTGTTCCCTCTTAGGAAAGTGGATGAGTGGGGGGGGGGGCAAATCCTTGAACCCCAAACCAAACACAGCTAATACTGTATCTCCTGTCTCCTCTCTTTTAACCATAATGTGTGCCACCCCCCAAAAAACTCAAACACTTAATCTCAGCGACACCGCAGCTTACTGACCTTTGCCAGACTTAGGGTCAGCTCGGCTGCACTTGGCCACTCACTCTTCATGCCTTACGGTCACTGTCATCTCTGTGCCCTGTGCCGTAATTCTAAATCGTCCCTCACCACATCCTGCGTCAACCACCCAGACCCTGACATCAATCTGGCCAGTAAAAAAACCCCACAGCCTCCCCCCCTGTCCTTGTCCAACAGAGAGGGCTTCTTACACCTCCTGAACACTACACACATGTTTACAATCAGCAGCAATGAGGCCGGCCGATGTGTCCAAATTATCCAATTAAAGTGCATACTTTGGCCAGTGCAGCAGCCTGCCCTCCTGCTCCACTCTCCACCCACCCTCCCCCTCCCCAATCCCCATTGCCCCCCTCCCCTCAATGCCCCCCCGGCCATATACTGGAGGCTCTCCCTCTGTCCTTTTGCACTGCGGTGCCCTCTGGACAAATCCCAGTGGGCGAGACGCTGCTCTTTTGTCTCAGCGCATAGAGAGATATTTGTACACGGCCCACCGCATCAATGTGCTTGATTTAATTATACACTCACAACAGTGCGCGGCCAATTCAGGGTGTTTACAGTGTGGTCAGCGACTGCGACGCTGCACAATCGCTGAGCTGTCTCTGGACACAGAGCCTGATGAAAAGGGGGCATTATCTGAAGTGCAATCATCCTTTCATGGCCCATTTCCTTGAGTCTGATTTCATTTTGTTTGTCAATCGCTTTTTTTTCTCTCCTCTCTCCTCCTCCTCCCTTCTTTCTACACAGGGGCCACTGATGGCCGATTCACCCTGAGCGGAAGGAGCTCTGGTCAGGTCCGCGTGCACACGCTCCCGCCGTCTCAAACACGGAACGAGAGTTGTTTAGCTTGGCAGCTCTCCTTTTGTTATGAGTGAGTCTGAGAAAGTGCTGGTGTGAATATCCGTTTTCCTCAAACTGCTGTAATCTGCCTCAATTACATATTTTCACATGTTAAGTGGTATAATAAGCTGTGTACTTTTCACTGTCCTAAAACATTAGCCGCAACTAAGAGTAAATTGCAGCTGAATACTGAGTTACTGATTAAAGTACAGTACACTGAAATCCGACAAACAATCAAATCATTAAGGAAAATAAATGTTTGTAAATACCCTTTCACAAAAGCCAGATAGTCAGCAGACTCAATCAACGCTGGTTACTTACAAAGTGTGACTTGTCCATTAACATCCCTCCTGTCAGTTGAGCCCATTCCATTCCCACAGGCATCTCTACAACTGAAACTCAACAGGGGAAGTTGGTGGGTGGTAGAATACATGATGTTGTATCATGTATGTGGTTTTTTTTTTGTCCGTCAAATACAGAATGCTGCTTTTTTTGGAAGAAACTGATTGACACAACGCAAGGTCGTATTTATTTTCTAATCGTGTGACAATTTCTGACAAAGTGCAGAAAACAGATCGGTGTGCAAAGCTAACCTAAAGTCTGGCGTTGCATTTGCGCCGTCCTCCCTATATCTTTGAATACTCCAGGGGCCCTAATGACCAGCTGAGAGCAGTCTGCTGACCGGTGACCCCTCAGCCCCAAAGGGTCAGACAGGTCATATCGTATGAGCGTGTCTCTCACGTCTCTCTTACAGGCCCCGTGGGAGGCCTCAGCAGGGCCTGACGAGGGCCTCTCTACCACAGACCACCAGACAGCCACACATGTCTGCGCTAAACACACAGGCACGGGAAAGGGGGGGGGGGGGGGGGGTGATCGCCAAGCATCCAAAACACTCCAGCCATCTTGAAAATTTGAAAATGACAGCTCCAAAACAATCAATCACACAAATACTGATAATTAATAACGTATGTAGTCTGCCATCACATGTTTCTTTTCCGTTTTAACGATGGGAAGGTCGCCGCATAGCAGCATTCTTCACTGATGTGACAGCCAAAGACAAAAGGAACAAGAGACATGTTGTGAGCATGGACAAACCTCAGTCTGCCAGAGACAAGAACAGTTTTCTCTGTCTGTCCTCATGAAGCTCCAACCTTAAGCCTATAGGGTCAGATTACAATACTCTTGACCACAGTATGCCAGCATATGTCCAGCTATGTTTTCTCTTATACATTAGAATTTGTATTAGGTTATACATTATACATTAGGTTATACTAGTTAAATACATAGGTCATACGTTAGACTGGATCTGTATTGACACTGATTGCATATATTGTGGTCTGAACAGGAAACCACTAATAAAAATGGACACATGTAAAAGTGTAACTGAAATAACAAACTGTAAGTTCTGGCATTTTCTATACATTCAAAATGGAATTTCCCTGTCGCTAAAATCAAGTATTTTGTACACTGCCATAAGACATAAGAGTGCATGCACCTCTTTGCTTTCAGGTTATTAATTTGGTTCCATTTTCATTTTGAGTTGTCAGTTACTTTGACCACATTAGCCATCTCTGTTTACACTCAACGTCCCCCAGCAGCTTTCAAATATATTCTCAGTTGTTCATTTCAAACGCTCTGTGCTCTGTTCTTTTACTGAATGTGTAAGAACAGAAAAAATAACTTCTGTGGTCATAAGGGAGGGCTAGCAGTAACCTAATACTACTCAGACCAAATATCTCATTCAAAATAACATCAGTTGTTTCCACGTACAATCTACCCCAAATTACCCCACCCCACCACCCCAAGAAAAAGAAAGAAAGAAAATCAGCCAAAACTCCTACTCTGTGCACAAGCTGGCACAGAGAGTGGTATTTATTTAGAAACAGACAGATTCCCCAGACTCTGCCCCTCTCTCTCTCTCTCTCTCTCTCTCTCTCTGTCTCTCTCTCTCTCTCTATCTCTCTCTCTCATAAGGAGGATGCTTTAATGAACAGGGAGGATCGATAAGGTGCTGACAGGTGGGTTACTGTAGCATGACTGGCCCACCTCGCCACTCCCCTGTCTCTCTCTCTCACACACACACTTAAGCCTCTCTGCTTTATTTAGCCTCACGCTTGCTAGCCTGAATGACAAAAGAACCACAGAGACGAGGTGCATGCTAACAGGCAGTGGATCCGCCTGAGAGAGGAGGAGGAGGTGTGTGTGTGTGAGTATGTGTGTGTGTGTGCCGCGGTGTCTATAGCACTCGGCCCAGCGATCTCCCCACTTGCGCATGTGGTTGTTGGAACCACGATCGCTCTCGCTCGACAGCACAGAAATAACACAGCGTTACAGTACGAGGCTTTTGTTGTCTGTCTGCACACACTGGCCCTGCCTGGACGTGTGCCAGGGCCAGCAGAGAAAAGACATACTGGACGGGGTTGTGAGCGTCATGAAAAGCCATGTGTCCATTCTGTGCGAGGGAGACAATTGCTAAAGGACATTTGGTGGAATGCGTACACTGTACTCTATTGAGCTGGGCATCTATCGGTAGGCTGGACAAAGCGAAAAGAAAACAGTAGCATATCTGAGACCAGCAGCTTAACACCAAGCCACGTATAGTACAGTAGCAACACCAAGGGGGGGGGGGGGACAAACAGTCGGCGATTTCCTCGTCAATTCACCAACCTTCAAATGACAATGAACCCCAACAAAGAAAAGGAACGTGCATGCTGAAGAGAACAACAACAGGGTCGCAGTCTAGTCTATCTTTTGTGAGTTAATGGACAGTCCTGGATGGCCTGCTGGAACAGTGCACAGTCTGTTCCAGCCATCTCTGATCTATTAGCATCTCGGTGGGCAGCAGGCAGCAGCACATCTTCCCAGCTGCCAGCCCAGTCCAGCTGGAGAGCTAAGGAGGAGCTGGCCAAGCCAAGTGTACTGGGTTACATTTACATTTAATTACAGGATGCGACACACTTGCATCGAAAATTACTTAAAGTTGCTGTCTGCGGTTCTAATCTAATACATTTTTCTTTTTTTGTTCAATTTCTGTGAATTGGTCCTAGTCATTTTGTAGAATTGATATCCATTCTTTTCTTTGTGTATCCTGAAAAAAATAATCTGGGGAATATACTACAACGTGAGATTAGCGATAGGTTAAGCCTAAGGCCTGATGTGTGTTCAAAATTGACAAGCAGAGGCTTATGTTCCTGGCCGACTGTTTTTCTTTTAACTTTTACATTTGGTTTTGCTAAAAAAAATGGCTTGCTGATTTTTAACAAACACCTCTGGCTTTAGGCTTATCTTGTTTCATAGTATTGTCCTCGGGTGTTAGAGCCTAAGAGAGTCCAGGCCATGTACTGTAAATAGGTGATAAACAAAGTGCCTTGGATGGAGCCACATTATTTCACGCATGTCCACCCTTTGTTTCAGACACACAGAAGGAAGGGCAGTAATTTAGTCAGCAGTTGAACTCACATATCAACACCACCATGATCACCATAATCACTTTCTTTCTGTACCTTTCATAGTGAGAAGGCACGACACAACACAACACAAGTCATAACAAAGTTATGAAACCATCATCTGAGAGTATCTGATGAGGGCCAAGTGCAGTACAAGATCAGGATTCACAGGAAGGGGCTCACAGACTGATTGATTTGGGCTTGACTGGTTCTGATGAGATGTAATGCAATTAAAACATGTCTGACAAAGGCTTATGTATAATGATCGACTTAGTAGATAACTAGCAGCTACATTGCTAAAAGAGCTGATTGTGTTTGAAAGAAAGAGCGCTAATTGTTGGTCATGCTTTGGGTCTGACTACATTATAATCCAATCAAATTGGACACAGCTACCGCCTCCTCCTTGCTGTTGGAGCCTTGGGATGCTGTAGTTCGCTTCTCGGACATCCATAGCCTGGAGGGAAGGGCCCTCTGTATATAAAAAAACTGGCATTGTTAGCTTTAACAGTTAGCGAAGTGCTCTGTGCACTGTTTAATTGTCTTAATGGGCTCAACGTTGAGGGAGGAGGATGATTTAGTAGCAGGGGTCCTGGCCTAATAGCTCCTCATTTCCTGCCTGTTTTTACGTAATGTAGATGGGCAATCGCCAGAGATGTCTGACATATGAGGCCGTTTTATGAATGCACACTCCTGAGTGGAGACAATCAACAGGCAGCAGACTTATTTATTTTAGTGTGGGGGGAGGGGGGGGGGGCTTTGTTAGCTTTTATGGTAATTACCCTATGACTCGCAATTTTCCATTTTCATGAAAGAGTGTGTGTGTGTGTGTGTGTGTGTGTGTGTGTGTGTGTGTGTGTGTGTGTGTGTGTGTTGTTGATGTTTTTTCATATGCATGTAAAAATGGCCCCTCTGTATATCAATTTAATCATTGTGCACAGTGTGTCTGGAAATATATATTTGTGTGTTTTTACTGTGATTTATTAAAGAGGATTTCTCAGAAATCCAGTGGAAGCATGACAGTAAGGCACAGAGCATAAATTCCTCTGCAGATTATTTTAAAAGTAGCGGGCAACCTTGAACACGTTATTTACTTGAGAGGCTCCATATGCAGTTCTAGAAGAATCCGACCGCGTTGCTAGATGGGGAAAGAGGTATGCACTTGATGAGCATACGGGCTGATTCAAACAGGGCCACTGGGAACACTTTTAGCACCTTTCTGTCAAATAAAGAGGCCCATTGTGCCTAACAGGATTACATCAGCATGTTCGTCAGGGAGACTATTGTAGCAGCAATTAGACCATTTGCCCCCATCCCACCCCACCCCTGAGCCTCCGTGTCCCCACCTTCCCCACCTCCCCTACCTCTCTCCCCGTCTCAAAAGAAGCTGGCCCTGCCCCTGTTGGTTTACACAGCACAGGCTTGTCACAGCTTGTTGGCTGCTGGTGTGCAGAAGTGCAAGTGCGGGGTCGCATCAGATGACATGATTGCGTTATGCACAACCCTCTTTCAATATGTAATACAATGACAAATGTATGAGGAGAGATAGAGAGAGAGAGAGAGAGAGAGAGAGAGAGAGAGAGACTACTGTATGCCTGGCAAACGTCTAAAACTAATTGCACACAATCAGGTTACTCTCTCTGTGTTTTTTTAGCAGGTTGGTGCTATGGGCCTAACTGTCCTGTAATTCACCTCAATCACCAGACATCCCCTGTAGCCTCTCCTGGTGGCTGGAGTCCTGACACTGTCTCCAAAAAAAGGAGGAGGCTGAACTGACGTGAGTATTATCTAACAGGGGCCTTGTCTGACTGTTATCACAGCTAGAGTATTAGCAAAAGCTCTCTCTCTCTCTCTCTCTCTCTCCAGCTGTTTGGATTCAATGACATATCTTTCGGGGCTTTCCCCCCCTGCTTTGGGCTTCCTCAAGGAACAAAGAAGGGATTTCCTCTCTGACATACAAACAGTGGCAGTACCACACAAATTGCAGCAGCAGCAGCAGCAGCAGCCCACCAAGTGTACTGGGCAAACACTGGCACCGTGTCTCAACAAGCAGAGCTCCGCCATGGTAGTAGGGTTCACATAAACACACACAGCATTGATGGGTGGGAGCTTCACATTGGTGGGGGTGGATGTGAGCCCTCCCCCTACTTCATTGTAAAGAAAAAGCCCAATATAAACAAATATGTGTTGTTGTTTTTATTGATGGGAAAGATGCACAACACTGTCAATCCTCTGACATATTAAATTAATGTGATACAACAAACATTTAGCTGGGGAGTTGAAAAACATGTTGAAAAACGTCTGGGTGAAACAGACAAATATACCGCCCCTCCCTTCTCACCCCCTCGTTTCTCACCCATGTTCATTCTTACTCATCAACTGATTTGACAACCTATAATAAGTAATTATAACTATGTACATGTAACATGTAACAAATATGTTTGGGAAGGAGGGGGGTTGCAAAATTATTCTGAATATTTACAACTATCAATGATATGAATAATCATTGCATATACAAACCATCATCATATACAAATCAACCATTAGCAAATGCAGATTCAATTAAACAGGAAGACACAAAAGTTAACTCCTTCAATTGGAACAGCCCTGGTGAGTGGTGAAACATGTCACGTTATTCTGAGCTCTAATATGGCCTGCTGGCTCAGGGACTTGTGTCTTTGCTGAGCGGCTGTAACCATCACACGCTGTAGGATCACTAAATGGCTGCGGCCCCCTTGAAGCACTCTACTTTGGCTAGATTTTCAGGTGACTGCCTAATGCACCTTTTAAGCCCCTTTCTGTGTTCTCTCTCTCTGTCTCTCCTGTTCTCTGTTCACCCTCTCTGCCTCTCTCTCTCTCTGCTGTTCTCTGTTTGCTCAGTCCACCCCCCCATCCTTATCCCTCTCTCTCCCTCTGTTCTCTCACACCACACAAGAAGACTGTGAGACTGTGGAAACCGGGCTCTTAAACTCTCCTCCTCCTCTCACTGATGTCTCTTTTATGATGTCCCTGTCATGTACAAAAGTAGGAGGGAACAGAGAAATGCTCAGGTAAAAGCACACATGCACTGATGTGCTTGATACACACTTTATAATCATTATACTACTAATACTACTACTACTGCTAATATTATATTACTATTATTATTATTATTATTATTATTTAATAATAATAACAACATATATGATTTATTGAATTTGTAGGAGTTACATCATATATTTTCTCAAAGACACAAATCTCCAGTGCTTATGCTTGAAGTAGTAGACTTGTACCAATAGCTTTTCAGGTACTGTTTGTGCATTTTAGGCATTCTGTTCGGGGATAATCGGGCAGGGGCAAGAATGAAACCAGGACAAAAAAACCCTTCACTTATGGATAAAAGCAATGGCTTCTCTATTGACGGTGCCCTTGAACCACAGAATGGATGGAGCGAGGCCTTTGTGCTTTAACAATATTAATTTAATATTAACAACAAAAGAGAAAGAACCCTTTTTGCTCCCACAATCAACCACCAGTCCAAAGGACAGCAAGACAGCATTGTGTGCAGGCAATCTTATTTTTGATTCTTCAATGCAGCAGTCTGCTAGTGCTGTACACACAGGGGGAGATGCTTGAACATGTTATAGAAGTGCTCTTGTTCGCTTTTGTTGGGACTGTGCATGTTTGCTTTATACTGGAATTAAACGCTGGATTTTTCACTTGATGACGATGTCAGTAATAACAATTTCATGTTAAAGCACAAAAAGGATTGTCAATCAATAATGTCAAAGTTTGTGATGTTCTGAATTCTTCTCTCTGTTGGAGAGGGTATTTGAACCAGAATGTCAAGTGTGTCGTGTGTGTGTGTGTGTGTGTGTGTGTGTGTGTGTGTGTGTGTGTGTGTGTGTGTGTGTGTGTGTGTGTGTGCATTCATGAGTCTCTTTGTGTATGTCTGTATCTGTAAATGTATTTGAATGGAAATGCACTGTATGGATATTAGTGGGGAATCTGAGTGTGTATAGGTCTGTGTGTGTGTGTGTGTGTTTATGTCTGAGACATCGGGAGGCAGAGAGTGAGAGTGTGTGAGAGAGAGAGAGAAAGGGACAGAGACAGAGGGGCAGCTGAGAGGGAGAGAGAGAGAGAGAGAGAGAGAGAGAGAGAGAGGGACAGAGACAGAGGGGCAGCAGAGAGAGAGAGAGAGAGAGAGAGAGAGAGAGAGAAAGGGACAGAGACAGAGGGGCAGCTGAGAGGTAGATGCTAGCCGCGCTGTCCATCCTGTCGCACAATAAACAGTTTGTTTCCCAGGAGCGGCCCCTCATGTTCCTGTTGTCCGCCGTGTCGCCGCACACTGGGAAACATCCCGGACTCCATTGTCTCTGGGGTCAGAGGTCACAGGATGCTCCCAAAGAGCTCAAAAGGGGGGGAGGTGAGAGGTTGGATGCAAGTCATGATAAAGAGGGCCCTGCCGGCCTGCCCAGCCTCCTCGAGGGGGGAAGAAGAGAGACAAAAAACACATTAAAATGTATTCTTTCTTTTTTTTCTCCCCCCTCTATCCTGTCTTTCCTTTTCACTTTCATTCATTTTCAGACTGCAGTTCTTTCGAGGGCCAGGCGCAGGGGACACTGAAAAGAGGGCCCACTGACACAATGGATCGACTCACCGGCTCATAATAAACTTCCTGATTGCCTGTAGTCCATTCGCCCCACCCGCGCGTTTGCATGGAGGACTTTTCTTTTTTTTTTCTTCCCCACACTTGGCTCAGCTTTGTGTATCTTTATTATGTCTCGTGGTGTGTTTTTGTCCATAAAGGCATACCTGCGCTTTCCCACCGGTCTTGTAAATGGTGCTGAGATTTGACTTGGACAGAGAGAGGCAGTTTGGAGGGGCTGTGTGTGTGTGTGTGTGTGTGTATGTGTGTGTGTGTGTGTGTGTGTATTAGTGTCATTTTGTGTGTGTGTGTCGGTGTGTGTGTGTGTGTGTGTGTGTGTGTGTGTGTGTGTGTGTGTGTGTGTGTGTGTGTGTGAGGGGGTGGACTTACAGTAACAAAAATCGTCTGAGCACTACTGCCCAGTCCACTACTGAAGGTTAATATAAAACAGGTCATGGCTATTTCTATTCGGTGTCAGAGGTCAGTTTATGGCAGTATGACAACAATTCATATCCTTTAGTACTTGAAATTTGATTCGGCCTGCAAGCCTGTCTGCTACAAATATATTTTATGACACTATAAACTCTATTGTGTTGGTATTATTGATGGAAATATAAGACATCTCTGTAAAACAAAGGTGTTCAGAAAGGACTTACAAGGCACTCATAAATCCACATTGTGTTAATGGCTGTATAGAGGTATTCCACACTCCAACGTGCAGTTTGACATGACATTTAGGAAGTCAGCCTGATGCCTCTGTTGATGTAAGCGTCAACAACACACATACACACACACACACACACACACACACACACAGACACCACTTCTAAAACTTTTATCTCCACTAGAGGTGACATTTAGATTCAGACTTTCTCAGACACTGTATGTCACATCCACTGCATGCACACTCAGTCAAGGCTATTGTCTGGCTACAGTGGGTGCCTGGGATGCAAAGAGCAGTGCTCGTGGAGGAGAGGGGGGGGGGCTGCCTTGTGGACAATGGTGGACTGAGGCCTCTGCGCGGGGAGGTCTCAGGCATTCCTCTCTATGGCCAGCCGCGTGGCCCCACGCAGATGATGCAGGCCCTGCAGGTGACGGGGCAAAGAGGACCGGAGAGCCCTGAAAGTGCCTTATTAACCCAGCATGACCATGCTACTCCGCTTTTTGGGGCCTTTTTGCATTGTGTTGTTCTTGACCTGGTGGTCCAGGCTTCTCGGCTTAGTTTTATGGTACAGCTTTTTTACAGAAGAAAAGTACACTGAGACATAAAATCAGAGCTTTGGGTAAAAACCCTCGGTGGTGGTGGTGGTGGTTAAGGTTATAGAAATATTTGAACAAGATTGTAAAAAATGTCTCCATTTGTGATTCATATTTATATTATATATTTTGGATTAAACATTAAATAAAAGACAGATAGAATTACAGCATAGGAGGAGTCCATTTATAAAAAGGTTTTCAACTATAACTAAAAGCTTAACTTGTATGTACAATAATTATGCTGTAAGCTTATTGAGAAGTGAAGTTGTTTGTCAAGCAACATCTATGCATCATATGTCATCTACGGGGTTAGTTGGATTTCCTTTGTAATGAATGTTTTCAGTTTTGATTTGTTTTCTGAACAAGCATTTATTGACAGTACACAAACACAATTCTCACCCATTATAAATTCCTTCAAAACCAAACAACTCCATTGCAGAAACCACAATGTAATCAACTTTCAAAGCACAAAAAAATTATTTGCTGTGATAAAAAGTCAAAACTCCATCTGAACTACAATGCCGTGGTTGATTTATGCTATCCGAAAAGTACGATTTTTTTTCTGACTCTTTTTCCACGTGCTTCCTTAGTTTAACCCCCTTGGGCTTTCCACAGTATAACTAAAGAGATTTAATGCGTCCAGTCCATCCACATAATTTATTTCTCACGAGGGCTTGTCTGCATTCTGCTCTCTGGACATCCTCAAAGATGCATCTATCTTTTTTATGGGGCCCAGCCCGGTTGATTAATCCAGATGGGTGATGGCGAGGGAATGCCGGCGGCCTTCTGTGTGGCCCGGAAGACCTCTGGTCCCCCGTTATCTGTGGGTCATCTAAAGCCCTATTGCCCTGATTTGTACTGTTTAACCTGCCATAGGCCAGCAAACAAAATAGGCATATAGAGAGAGAGCATTCCAGTAGAGAGGCAGAGAGGGGGGGGGGGCATATGAAAGACATATCACCAGGTGTTTCAGTATGTAAAAGGGTAAAACACTCACTGTTCCTCTCAGAACTTGAATACATTTTTGTGTGCTGCCTCTTCACCTGAGAGACAAAATGACTGATCAGTGTAAGATGACCGTGTAACTCTAGATCAAGTAATACTGTGTGTAACTGTAATGTGATTTCATGTTCTTTTTATTTTGCTGACAAGTGTCAGGGCTCTGCTTTCACCTGCTTTGGCTAAGCACGCGTAGTCCTGCCTGCCGAGACGCGAGTGTGCAGTTTGAGTTTCACGTCCTGGATCTCTCCGGCAGGTTTAACCCTCCTTGCCCTAGCTCTCGCTCCGCTGCTACTAGATCGTAATCGCCACCGGTAGAGGGAGGGATGACAGCTGGAAATGGTTTTGGAGCAGCGCCGCTGCACGTTTGTTTTCATATCACGGTGGAGGAAAGGAATCCAGCCCTTGAGTAAGCATTAGCTTTTAGGGATCTGTGACAGTGATTTATACGCTTTCGAGAAAAAACCCACCTCGTGTGCTCCCCGGATGGAAACGATGGCACAACAGTGGCTCACAGTGGCCCACAGTTTAGCCCATTAGGTTGGGGGCGGGGGGGGGGGGGGGGGTTATTAATTAAAGCATTCATCACAGGAGAGGAGGAGGTAGAGTGGGTGTTGCCTCTAAGCCAGGACTGAAAAGTGCCACTGAGTCGTCGATTTGAGCCATGGGGCCTGGAAACTACACGTGCCCTCTGACACCTGCACATTTATCATGACCGCTGCTGCTGTGCATGGGTTATGTCCAAGTTTTTTGTCCAGATATTTGATTGACGATACTCAGTACACAGGTACACCCATGCATATAAAAACATGGTGTGCTTGATGACCTGATATGGATATGGAATGTAAGGCTTTGGCGTCAGGTGGACCCTTGGAATGATATGTCAAACATTGCACCGATAATTACAAAATGAGTTGTAATTTGTTGTAGTTGCCAACAATGTGTACTGTATATTATGCCCCTCTTTGCTATACATCTAGTTTCCTGTCCAGGTCGTGCCTGACTGGATGTGTGTACATCACGGGTCTGGTGGGATGAAGGTGGGGGGGGGGGGGGATGGCAAGGGGGGTGGTTCTCCTTCTCCTTCCCCATGACATGGTGGGGTGATTTTTTCCCCCTCTCTCTTTTTTCTTTATTTTTCTATGAGCATATAAATCTGACTGGTGCCAAAGAACAGAAAAACACGGGATTAAAATTCCCCTTTCTCCCTGCATCTTCGGGAGTCCAGCTGCAGAGCGCTGTTTGCTCCGCGCGGCCCTCATGGACGCCACAGCTGCATGGGGCCCGAGTCGAGTCGCGTTGCGTCGCTAGTAGGAGAAGTAAGACAGCGCAGCCTCACAGAATGACTTATTTTCCTTGGCAGACGCATGGCTCTTTCACAAAGTGATAATTACACTGCAGAATAAAACACAGCAGACTGGATAAGACAACCCTGTCACATAGGTTGCTACAGGAGGAGAGAGTGAGTGAGAGAGAGCAAAAGAATGACAGATTTCAGAAATGGCTTTGGATATTTTTAGGATAGCTTGTGTTACAGTGTGCTGACCTTCGAATTTCCATCCCAAGTAAGGAACATTTTCTATTAACAGTTGAAGGCAATCACATGGGGTAGGGTAAGAGTACTCCACATTTCTAAACACCATACAAGTGTTCCAAACAAAATAACGCTGAAAAATAAATGAACAATGTTTCCTACTCCTATTCATTTAGCAGATGCTTTTACAGTGACTTACAAAACGAGGAATAACATTCAAGCTACGTTAAAAAGGAGCCCTTAGATAACAAAAATACTACTACAATAAATATTACTACCAGAGCATCAGAGTGCATAAGTTTAAATATGAGTTCAAATGTAGTCGACGGATGTAGTGGTATTTTGGAGAAGGTAGAGGGAAGGAAGCGCATGGTAAGTGTGTGTTTGGTGTGTTGGGTAGTTAGCTGTAATAGGAGAAGAGGTACTCTCAGAAGAGTTGGGTCTTTCAGGGCTTCTTGAAGATAGAGAGGGACACCCCTGCTCTGGGAACACCTGGCAGGGCATTCCACCAACAGGGAAAAGAAAAGAAAAAAAAAAAATAGTCTGGATTGCTGAATGCATAGGGGCAGCATTGCCAAGCGATATTCCTAAGAGGAGCGCTGCAGCCGAGGGGTAACATAAGCCTTGATGAGAGCATTTAAATAAATGAGAGCAGACCCTGCAATCACATTGTAAGCAAGCATTAGTTACTTGAATTTGATGTGGGTGGCTAAGGGTAGCCAGAGGAGCTCAATGAACAGCGGGGTAAAGTCTGCCCTTTTTGGTTGATTGAAAACCAGATGCGCCACTGCGTTCTGGACCATCTGTAGTGGTCTCACCGTACAAGCCTGGAGGCCAGTTCAGAGGGCGTTACAGTAGTCGAGGCAAGAGCATGGTCTGTACTAAGAGCTTGTTGCCGTGTTGGGTTAGGTAGGGCCTAATTTTCATTATTGAATAGTGCGAAGCGGCACGACTGGGCCACAGAAGTGACATGGTCAGAAAGAGTCAGTAATCAATTATCACTCCAAAGATTCTCACTACCTTGGTAGGGGCAAGAGTGAAGGAATCCATTTTGATGTTGATGTGATGTTGTTGTGATGTACATTTTGATGTTGATGTGATGTTGTTGTGATGTACATTTTGTTTGGCTGGGAAGACCAGCAGAGGCCCGTTGCACAAAAGTAGGATCAAGACATCCAGGATTAGTGACTGAGCTGAGCTCAATGAATCCAAAACAAGAGCGTACAGGCTTAATTGGTTGCACAAAGACCATATCACAATGGTGTATCATGATGCGTATCGTATTGTGAGGTCCTTGGCGATACACATCCCTAGTGGCCACCTTTAAAGCCGGACTGATTAGGCTCAAGGAGGTCATTCCATAACAGAAATTCTGTGACTTGTTTGGAAAACCACCCTTTCGATAGTCTTAGAGAGGAATGGGACGAGCGAGACTGGCCGATAGTTCTCCACTTGAATGGGAGCAAGAGAAGGATCTTTAAGCAACGGTGTTACCTGAGCCATTTGAATGGAAATGTACCAGAGGCCAGTGCAGCATTAATCACATGCATCTTTGTTGATGGTAGGAGATACGGTTTGGAGGAGGCTGATCGGAATGAGGTCCAGTGGGCATGTAGTAGGCCGGCTACAGATTAGGAGTTTAGACACCTCACTCTCAGTGAGAGGGGTGAATGAAAGAATGATGCATTATGACTGAGTACCAATGCACAAATAACACATCCTTGCTACTCAAGAGACACCAATCTTTGACCAGACTTCCATGTCCCAATCAGCTCAACATGGATATAAATCGTCATTGTGTTTGCATTTAGTATAAGCAATCATAGAGGCAACAAGGATAAGGAGGTGGTGGAGTTATGCTGTTCTCGTCATTTACAAGTTCAGGTTGTGATTTTCACTACTCTGACCATTCATTTATGGGAATATTTGGAATAGTGGGCGCATCAGATGAGTCAGTTCAGAGATTTATCTGTCTTCATACACCTGTCAACTTTGGCGAATTGATATTGCCCCCCCACACCACTTAAAAGCCCCACGGGTGGCGTGTACAACCTCCAAAAAACTGAAGCCATTAAAAAAAATAAAAATAAAAATGTGGTCGTCTCTGGGCAGGTTTGGACACTTTTCTGTGCATGCCTGCTCTGACTCCAAGAAGCACTTACTGCAAAGACTCTGGGTCCAATGCTGCCAATATGGCCAATATGGGAAAAAAATGGTCTTCATTCCTTCAGAATGAGCGTAGTAAGTGCATGGCCCTAAGTGTCCTCCATGTGTTTATGGACATCACTGAACTACTGACCTAGAGACACACTTTTGGGGTGACCTTGACTACTCCTTTGTGTTGTTAAAGGCAATGTACACAATTTATTTTTGTCCTCAGATGTGTTTATACTCTGACTACCAGACAACAGTGTCCAGTTTTCCTGTCTTTTGATGGCTCCACTGTTTTCTTCCGTTCTCCACTCCAAACACATTTTAACGATTGTGTTATATTTTTTCGAAGCCCATCATTTTTTGAAGCTACGTTCAAAACTTCCCTGCAGTTTCCTGAAAACGCGCTGAAAGACGAATACACTGTCGTATTCGACAGTCGGCTGACAGGAATAAAATGTACGGACGTGCAGGGTGTGAAGAGGACACTTGACACTCCAGGTTCAGTGATTTTTTCGGGCCAGCTGCCCATCAGTGGGTGTGTGGAATGTGGAGAGGCTGGTGGAACGCGTCTTAGGTGTGCCCCATGTGTGTGTGAGTCTCCCGATATATACGCCGACAGTCCTGATGCTCCACCTGCACAAGGGCCATGCCGCGGTGTGATGGAGTGTGTCCAACAGACAGGTTTCATCTCATGTCGCTCGTTCAAAGGGGGGGAAAAATACCTTGTGGGAATCGATTGTTCCATGGAAATGAGATTGGGAAGTTCACGGCCCTGGCTTTGGTATCGACAATTTCTACATACCATGGGCCTGCACTTGTTCAAATACCCTTATATTGGGAACTTCATACCATCATGAGTACAGATTGTATGCAATCACTTGTTTGACAACTTGTCCACCCATAAAGGGTGACACATGAAAGTCAACCTCTCTGAGAGAGTCCTTGCCAACAGAAAAAAAAGTCACGGGATGTATTTCTAAAACAAAGACTTTGCTTTGCCAGTTAAAAATAACTCGGCTGATATCGTCTGATGTGAGAGCCCATACAGAACGTTATTTTTTCCTTGTTCCTATTTGCATGCTCCAGAGGAGCGAGAGAAAGAAAGAGAGAGGAAAGAAAACTGACACCGCAATCACGGGCGAGTTGGGCCGACTGTTTTTCACAACACCCGTCTGCCTCACACCCAGCTGCAGACACAATGCAGGTACTGAGCAGAGCCGAGCACAAATGCCTGAAAAAGGGGTTGTGTTGCAATTTTATGGTCCTGACTTTTACACCGCAACACATAAAAATGATGGTTTCCAGACGTAGCTCTTTACAGCGAGAGCCTGTTAAGTTTGAGGGTTGGGGGGGTTTGGATGTGTGTGTGTGTGTGTGGGGGGGGGGTCTCCTGTAAAGCATAAGTGAGCACGGACTGATCCACTGGAGAAATGCACATTCCAACAGGCCAGTGACTATGACGAAGTCCTTGTTTCCCTCCCCCTTTACACTCAGGGAGAGGGAGGTGGGAGGTGAGGTGGAGAGAGAGACAGAGAGAGAGAGGGAAAGAGAGAGAGTGGGAGAGAGAGAGAGACAGTGAGAAAAGAGAGAGAGAGAAAGGCTTCTGAGTGGGAATTTGCGGGAGAGTTCTGGTGCACTTTCCCAAGGCCAGTCAGAGGAAACGGACGGGCTGCATCTCCCTGACCCTGTAAGTACCCCCCTGCGACCTGACAACGACCCCCAGGGGGTTCCTGTCTGTATGCGTAAAACAGACTGTCCAAAAGCATCCTGAAAACATCACAAAACAGGAGGGAGAGAGATGAGAACAAGAAAAAGGAAGGAAAAAAAACTCAATAACAACAACAAGGGAAACTTGAAGAGGCTCAGTCGAACACAGGCCAAAAGCACTCCTTGAGCTGGGAGATAAGCCTTGGGCCACACATACTGAAGGAAGCAGGCATTGTGCTCTCCCCTGCACTCCCTAAACCGACGAAGATGCCCCCCTCGTCTGCTGTGGTCAGTGTTGGACTTAGGAGGCAGCTGTATAGGCTGGCTGGTATGAAAGGCAGGCACAAGCATCGAAGGTCTTATCCTGCCTGCCTGTCTGCCCCACACTCTGTTGACATACAGGGCAGGTGCAGTTGGCCTCCTCTTGAACAATACGGCCTCTACATTCCACCTCCCACAGCCCCCAACATACTCTCCACAGCCTCAACCAAAAGCCTCTTTCCTCTGCAAGAAGACTCTTAAGTTCCCTTCCCAGCACACACACGCACGCGCACACACACACACACACACACACACACACACCCTCCTCTACCCTGGTGAGAAGCGGATGTGACGAGAGGTGGAGAAGGGGGCCCCGGTGTCGGGCGAAGACGAGTCTACTGTTTTTCGGAGGCCTATCTAGGCAACGATCAGCAACGCATTGCTGGATTTGCACAGGGCCCACAGAGGACCAAAACAAAGGGGGGATTCTTCCTCCGGTGCCCTCTTCGGCGCGGTGTCTATGGGAAAACGGCCGGCCCGATAAGTGACCGAACGGCTCAGGTTACACCCAGCTGTCTCCAAGCAATGCACAGGCCTTTGCCACCGCCGCATAGCCACGGCCTGCCAGACGCATCGCTCCATACATAACAAGAAGCATCCCATGCACGTCAGGCTCATAAAAACTCCAGCGGACGTATTAAATAAGGTCAGAGGGCCCTTCTGCTGGCTTTGGGGGCAGTGTGTGTGTGTGTGGAGGGGGTGGACAGACTTACAGGACGACCCCGGACTCTCTGAGAACTCGGTGAGCCTCTCTCGCTCAGCTGAGAAAACACAGGCGTCAGGGGTGATGAGATGAGACAGACGTCCCTAACTGGATCATTACACTGCACCAAGAGAAGATGATAGTGTGTGTGTGTGTGCGCGCGCGAGTGTGTGTGTTTGTGTTTGTGTGTGTGTGTGTGTGTGTGTGTGTGTGTGTGTGTGTGTGTGTGTGTGTGTGTGTGTGTGTGTGTGTGTGTGTGTGTGTGTGTGTGTGTGTGTGTGTGTGTGTGTGTGTGTGTGTGTGTGTGTGTGTGTGTGTGTGTGTGTGTGTGTGTGTGTGTGTGTGTGTGTGTGTGTGTGTGTGTGTGTGTGTGTGTGTGTGTGTGTGTGTGTGTGTGTGTGTGTGTGTGTGTGTGTGTGTGTGTGTGTGTGTGTGTGTGTGTGTGTGTGTGTGTGTGTGCGCGCGCGTGTGTTAGGGTGAGGAGGTGAAGACTCATGTAAGATGACTGTGGCGCTCCTAATGTTAGACACTACATATGAGAGACCATATGTCTAAAACAGATGCTAACATGCATATCATGCCTGGACGGGGAGTCCCACACTGGAACTCGTACACCGTTGGGCCGTGTTGGTTTCCCCCAGTCAATCAGTGTGCCTGTCCTGCCACTGGCACTGTCCTGTCCTTAGCATCCATCTTACAATGGGCCTCCTTGATTGAAAATAATGAAAAAATGTTCACTTCAGAGATCATAGGGCCGAGCTAATTTCATCACCACGTCTGCATTTAGCTGTTATGATGGCTCTGATATTAGTTCTCCACCCTGTTAAGTTTCAACATTTCAAGTATTTGAGTCTGTTAGATTAAATCAGCACCCTCCTCAAATGTAATTTGTCAGCTCTTCAAATGTTGTAGAATGCGGTGTGTGTGTTTGTGTTTAATACTGGGAGTCAGATGTTGCTGCTGAGGGGGGATGAAAGTGGCTAATTGGGTGGGACTCCCAATTGTGATTTCTCCAACACCAACATTGATAGGAAGGTATTGCTCTTAGTGCCCTACAAACAGTAAGACAGCACTGGTCATAAAATAACTGTTTTTTTGTTTGGCTCTTTTTTCCCTCTAACCAGCAATATACTCAAAACACACAAGCGTCACTGCATTTCATCTATTGTGTGTTTTGGTCTGAAGGGAAACCCAACAGTGAGGATTAGAACTTGAATATTAATAGATAATCTGTTAAGTCTGTGGGCGAACTATCCAAATAGTGTTACAGATGCATTTTACCCAGAGCAACATGGTCTTGCAACGGTAGGTTCAGGAAGTGAACATTGTCAGTCGGTAACGTTACTGATGCTCCACCACGCCCATTTTAATCATTGAATAAATCAAGGAGAATTTGAACACACATTTCTCAGAGGTAGCACCATTCCTAATGCTACCTTCTACTGACTTCCTTTGGTTGGATACAAGGAAATAATGTCATCAAATAAAAAAGATTTCCCTTTAAGGTGTGTATCTTCCAATGATGGGTGAATGTAAACCGAAATTAGCCTAAGCGTGAACAGAATACCTGAAACAATCGCACTGGATAGTGACCAGTTATAACATGAACAGTGTATTATTATGTCAAAGGCACTGAGAGTGCAGAGTACAATAGATTAACTCAGCCCTGCCCTGTGAATATATCCACAACAAAACAGATCTGATGAACACTAAAGCTGTTGATGTGTGTCATGAAAAATGCAGCTCTACTGCTATGGGTAGGGCATGTAGCGTTATTTCACAAAACCTCTTTTGTGCCAAAGAAAATATACAATTTTAATTGATGGAAAGGAAAAAATACTCACTCACACACACACACAATTTAATTCTTTATTTGGATTGACAAGCAGGATAAGTATCATGATCCGAGATCCAAATTTAGCTTAAAAGGAGTATCTAATAACAGCAAAGTTTTTAAACTTAGTTAAAACTCCATAATGTGCACACTAAAGGTTCAAAGGTAAAGGTGACACCTGCGTTTCCAGATGAACAGGCTACCATAGCTGACCAGTACTTTGTGAATTGCTTAGCTTTCTTCAAAAAGAGTCTGTTAGTTGGTTAAAAAAATGTTTTGAAGTGTCTTGGTCATATATGTATGTTCCAAAGAAGCAGACAGGGACATGAAGAGGCTACATCTTAAGTGGCTTTGCCACAGCAACTTCATTACACTGCCTTAGAGACCAAGTATGGATCGCGGCTGATGAGCAGCACACAGAGGAACATATTCTTGGCTCTGTGCAGAGAGTCTCTGTGAGTACAGCCCTACCCAACTGCATTAACATCACCTCAATAGTGGCAAGCACCCCTCTTCCTGTCCATTTGGAAAATACAGGGGTGTTTTCAAGGGGCCGCACACACACACTACGCACTCACAAAGAGAGTGCTTTCGGAAGGCTTTGAAGTTTTCAAAAATAATGCTCCTTAAAAGCATCTACAATAGGTGAAGCAAAAATGGCAATTGAAAGCCCCAGTGCTAGTGAGCAAATGGGCAGGTCCTAGAATGGAAGATTCTCGTTCAATACCTGTTTGATCTTTTTCTTTTTTTGTCTACCATTTTGTGTATAACACATTTTCCAGAGGTTCATGCTTTTAAGGTTTGAGGCTACTGTTCTGACACTCAGGTGACAAGCAAAGTAAAAAAATGGAGAATATTGCAGAAACTCACTATAGGAAATAGGATTTAATCTACATTTAATCTATTTCTTTTTCCAGAGGTTCTCACCAGTGTTGATTCCGTAATTACAAGTTGTTTCTCATATTGTGAGAAAAATATTCTACTACATTCCCCTGTTTATATACAGAGTGATCATATGCTTTGTGTCAGTGTGTGTACTAAGCTTACAAATCAGCGGCTGAAGAATACAAACATACAAACAAACAAACAAACACACACACACGCACGCACGCACGCACACGCTCTCTCTCACACACACACACACACACACACACACCTGCCTGCCTACCTTAAGGAAAAGTAGTATGGTAAGTCTTTGGTTAAATGTAGAGTGGCGAAAGAACAGGGAATAAAGGGAAATAAAGTAGTGAAACACAGCCCTTCTCATTCATCCAACTTACCACCACTTGGTCTTACAGTTACGCCCTCTGGGTGGTTAATGCTGCCATCTAATATGCTCAACCCACTTGTCCAGAAAAAAACACAGTACCACATGCATCTTTTTAGTTTGTGAAGAACAAAAAAAGCTTTACTGCTGTGTGTAATGGATATGATGTTATTCAATAAAATAGCTGACACCAAGCAGTGCTAGTCTCCCGCCCAGTGCACAGCCTGGGGTTATGTCGAGACAGGGAGGGTACTTTAAAGACTTATAGGCTAGAAAAGCAGGTGCAAAACAACGCTTGTGTACCAGCCCGGCAGAAAACCACAAAAAAAGGTCATATATTTAGTGGCATGTGGATTTAGTCAAAGGGAAGAGGAAAGCGGTTTGTTAACCACTGTGCACACTGCATATTTGAATGCATTCAAAAAGATTTGAGTTGGATTGAACATCCAACAGTCAGTCAGATATGATATACCGAAGTCTCTTTTATGGAGATACTTCACGGTCCTCCTCACTACCTAAGTGACACACACACACACACACACACACACACACACACACACACACACCTACCTCCAGCAGGTGGGTATGGCAGATCCCCATGTGTTAACTAGTACATTCTGGGTCAAAGCAGAGAAAAGAGCAGCGCTGACACATACAAAACCGAGGGGGCTGAGCAGTGACAGGAGGCCTTCATTAAGGCTGAATTAAGCATCACTTTGATGGGAAACCTAGATCGAGCGGGGCTTGGCACCACATGAAAGAGTGACCTTGGATTCTCCAATGCGCAGGATGCAGCAGGGCAGATTCGCTCTGTGCGATTCTCTCTGTGTCTCTGCCTCCCCATTTCACACGCGCACACACACACACACACACACACACACACACACACACACACACACACACACACACACACAAGCACACAGACACACACAAGCACACAGACACACACAAGCACACAGACACACACTTCAGATTTGAAAAAAGAAAAATGGGCACAAAGTCACGTATCAGAAGGCAGTTGAGAGAGCAACTTCAAAGCCAGGCAGATGCTGGGACAGCATCCCCGGCATACATTTGCAGACCAGCAGTCAATGTACCCTCAGGATAGGATTGTGGATCGGCACCTCTCTCCTGACCCCTTCATCAGTTCTCCATTAAAGAAAATGAATTCTTCACTAACAAGAGATGGAGAAGAGCAAGAGACAGATGAAAGAGATAGGGCAAGACACAGGGAGGGAGGGAGAGAAAGAGAGGGGGAGTGATAGAGAGAGAATGAGACTGACAATGAGAACGACAAAGATGGAGTGAAAAAGAGAATACTAAAAGAGACATAAGTAAAGGCAATGAGAGAGAGAGAGAGAGAGAAAGAGCGATAAACACAGATAAAGGGCAGTGATCTGATTTTAAATGCCCCCAGTCAAGAAAACCTCAAATCCTCTCCTGCAAGTACCCCAAATACACACCCTCAACTCTGAACCTGTGCACTCACACCTAAGCCCCATAAAGAGCCATCATCCCCTCACAAAGATTCAAGCAAGAGAAGTCATATCCCAAATCATCACCTGCTTGCCATGTCAGAGTGGCACTCCTCTTTTCCACTCAATAATTGCCCATGACAGAGTTCTGTGACTCTTGAGGAGGGGACAACCCTGTACCGGTACTCTGTGGGGACATGCAAGATTCATATATTTAGACGGCTGAGCCTTTATGAATGTTCAAAATGTTCTTCAGGGATCACCAAACATTTGATTTTGTAAATTATACATAAGTTGAACTGGGAAGGCTACAACCATCTAATTATGTCACTTGGGATTTGCAAACGCACACACCCCACCCCCAACACACACCATCATCCTCAGCAACAGCATTAGATATTTCAGAACAGTAGTTTTTCTGAACGGTTAGGGAGAGCTTTTTCTTGGGAGTGACATTTCAGCATTTTTGAAGGGGATCTCCTGTGGAGTGCATCCTATATGCAACAGTGAAAGCAAACACTATTCCTGAAGGCTCATCTAGCCATGCATCTGCAGCTCACCTGTCAGCAACTAAATCTATGGCTGCACCCTATTGTTCAAGAACATGACACTTGCAGATGTGAAAGAAATGCAATGTGTATATAGCACAAATACACACAAGCACACATTAGCACAACAAATCTCTTAAAACATTCACACTCATATACCCTGCCTCACTCACACACACACACACACTGGGGGGAGTGGGTTCTAATGAGGTCCTTAGAGATTATGCTGGACTGTCAGTCACTCTGTAGCCTGCTGACATGCGGTTGACAACGCCAATGAGGTTTTTTCTCCTCTCTTTCTATTTGGACAGAAAAAAAGCTTGTCAGGTTACATCAGGAAAGAAGAGCCCTGGTGGTGTATGCAGGGCGTGTGAGCGATGGAGAGGAGAGACAGAAAGAGTGAGAGATAGCTGGATGCAAAAATTGAGGAGAGGATGAGGGAGGGTAGAAGTTTTTCATTAACATAAATTTCCTTTGTCATTACATGTTCTCAGTTAGTATTGTTCACTGATTACAACAAACAAACGACAAACAAAAAGAAGAGAAAAAACATTGGTACAAACATATAACTTAATTGATTAAAGGGACATTTACGAAATCCCTCCAGGAGGTTGTGGGTCTTTTTTTTTATCCTAACATAAAACCACATGAACACCAAACATTAACTGCCAGTCTTACTACCTTTTAAATTGGAGACCCTCAGTAGGATTCGGGTTTTTCAAAAAGAAATATATCCTAAGGCCCACGCATCATAAATACTAAACCCAGGGCTCCCTTAAAAGCAGCAACTCATACAGAGTAATCTCTCAGTCTCATCTGACGTGGGTGAGTGTGTGAAAGCATTACTCCAGGGTGACCAACACTAATTTAAAATCAATCTCTCTCTCACACATACACACACATCCTATGCAGTTTGTTTGTTTAATTTAAGACCATTTCTGCAACTAAAGGCTATTTAATGGCCAGAGCATTGTGTGTTAGAGAAACTTAAATATGTTTCTTAAAATCTATGCTAATAAGATATTCTTACTAAAGATATTCTTACATAGAATTTTGATGATAAAATTGTTGTCTTTTGGTTTTCAAGGCAGGGCAACAGATCAAAATATGTCTCACTGACAGGGGCTTTTTGCAAAATTGGCATAATGGAGGATCTTCACCACTCAATAGAAAGCTATGAGTGAATCTTGAATGTCCTATACGGCATCTGGTATAGACTATTTGATCGTGTCTGGATTGAAAAGAAAAAAAAATAGTCTCTTCCTTACAGTAGGATGGATTTCGTATAGCTTGTTGTTGGTACATTGGTCCCATTCAGATTGCCACTTACATCCTATGCAGCACCTGTTTTTTTAGAGTAAAAACTGTATGAATCTGTTAACTCTGTTTTTAGATAATTTCCCATGATCATTTTTCCAGTGTGTGTGTGTGTATATACTATATATGTGTGTGTGTGTGTGTGTGTTGGGGGAGGGTTGTTAGTGCTCCCTGATCCATGATCATCTGTGCCTCATCCTGCGAAATCCGTGACAATTACAGAAAGCAATCATGTACTCTTCGTACAGATCTGGCTTCATAAAACAGGGTTTGGGGAGAAGAGTGTCTTCATAACGGTGCCAGCAGAACAGGTGGTCCAGTGGAATGTTGAGGGAGGGGGAAAAGAGAGAAACTAAAGGAATGAAGAGGAGTGACTTTGCCAAAATGGGGGGGGGGGGGGGAATGGATTCTATGCATTGAGAAGGAGAACAGGGTTTGACAAAGCCCTGACTTATAGCAATAACTTGCTGGTAGGAGGATTGCCACCCTGAAATATATTCTCTAATAAAAATAGAGGTCATGCTTCATAGGGAGACCATCTGTTTTCATGGTGGGATACTACACTCAGTTTATTCACATGTCGACAGGAAAATACTCTGAAATGCCTGGATGTGAGAGAGAGTCTGGTGGCTACTGCCAATGTGAATGTTGCACTTTGGGCAAGCTGTTGGTTTGAGACATTGAAATCATCTATCCTCCCAGAGAGCCAAGATCCACCTTTCCCCCTTAAAGTGTGTGTGTGTTATGTGTGCATACTTCTGTGTGTGTTTGTGTGTGCGTGTGCATATGTGTGTGGTATGTGTGTGTGCTTCTGTGTGTGTGTGTGAGTGAGAGAGAGCGAGCCTTGGCCCTCCGGCTTTGTCTCAGTGGGAGGGCCAGGGATCACACCTCATTGAGAAAGGATTTCGTCACCCAGTTCAGCTAAAGCTCCACAGAGTCACACACATACGCACAGGCACGCACGGACACACACACACACATCGTGCACACACACACGCACACACACACGCACACACATTCAGAAGTGATTTCATCACCAAGTCCAACTAAGGCTCCAGTTAAACCGCCTCACGACCATGACGGTGTGACTCCTAAGTAGTTCCAGGGTGGTAACATACAATTAACACAGAGTATGCAATTAAACCCATTGTTTGGGGTGTTATCACACTCTTACAGACAGAGGAAAGGAGTTTGTGGGGCCCCACCAAAGGGGACGCTCATCACCTCAGACGACTACTGCAATGCTGGATACACAGTCACAAAATATACGCTAACCCAACAGCAGCCTGCAAACACTTTTAGAAACCCACATACTCCGCTGTGTAACCACATTCTTCATCAGAGTTTTAGACTTGATGGCTTCTCAAACAAGGGAATTGTAGACCTATTTATATTATATGTACTTAATTTAGTCATAGCCATTCATTACCAGTGTCATTCTAAAAAGAAAATAAAAAAAATATCAGCGATTACTGTACCATTGTGTTTCCAATAACACAGGATAGCACAACAAAGTGAAGGCTGCAGTAGTGTTGCTATTTGTCTGTGAAACATGCTCTGCAAAAAGTGGATGATGACTTGCCCCCTAACCATAATTGTCTGGTGACTGTTCTCAAATATTCAAGGTCCCATCCATGTCACATGAATATGTTGTACACAACATGTAAGGGAAACATAGCATTACATGAGGATCCTGTGAAAATCAAATCGGCCTATTGTTATTGTTATGGTAATGCACAATACATCGAGTGTTTTTTGTGTCTGGGCAAGTCTATTTTACTCAAGAAGGAAATAATGCTGATGGAGATGCAAGACAGTAAATGGGCTTTGTTTTGATGCGTATTATAGGGCTACTACACGTTTCCCCCACCAACATTCGTATAAGACGAGTAAGTTATTTTGTAAAATGAAAAACATAATCATGTTGGTGTATTTGTTGGCGTATTAGATGTGATCCAATACACATTGTAGGATTTTGGATTATGTGTAGTATTGTCTTGGAGTTACGGAATTGCATGAAACATTAAAGTAGCCTAGTTCAATCTCGCGACACCATTTTCCAGAACAACTCCCAAATCGATAATTAGTTTAGTAAGAATCACATCGGGACAGACTGTTTCTTTAAGTTTAGCCTCCGTCTCCGTCTGCTGAATGGAGTGTCGTTTTTCAGCGCAAACCCCTCCTCTCCTCTGCATTCTCAACAAACTGGTGAAGCCTTCTCCCTCTCTAAACGGCCAACCGAGTCGGGCTTTTTCTGCCTGCGCATTCCCCGGCGGTTAACGCACTCGGGTAGACATATCTTATCTCCGAACCACGCGAATTTCAACACTTGGAGTAGTTATATACAATATGTTGTTAGTGTTTCGTATGAACTTATTCTGTACTTTGTTCGTTTAACATTCGAAAACGAATTTTGATGCGTGCGATTGCAGTAGGCTACAACTCCTGCTAATTTTTTTTGTGGAGAGTCCAGACAACTTTGTGGTCTTTGGGTGCGTATTCCATGCACATTCACTCTGTGGTGAGGATCCATTTGTGAACAGACGTCCAGAGGCCTGCAGCGGTACACTCATGTGGATAATAGAGGGTGTTCTTGATCTCGTTCTCGAAGTTCGCGTGGACCGTCACAAGTTGCTTTTCCTTGTTTCCCAGGAAGAGTGCCGAGGCACCACGCTCGGGCAGACGGAGAATAAATAACATTGCGAGGACGTGCCGAGCAGACTTCTGCAAAGTTTTTGCATGACAGCAGGATACGACATCTGTATCGTACATTTCAAGTTAACCAGACGGGATTTGGACTGCTTTCACGTCGGGTCTGTGAAAACTCTAGTCATGGAAAAATCGGAGCTCTCTTCATATGTCAGCGAGGAGTTCTGAAAGCGTGGGAACTGGTGCTGCCTGTTTTGGTCGAGTCCCCGCTCAGAGAATCTGAGAGGAACATAACACTTGGCTCGAAACAAAGTTGAAGCACAGTGTTAATCTAAAATACAACTCAGTTTTTTGTGTGAGAGGAACACAGCGAATCCAGAAACATGCCACAACTCAACGGAGGCGGTGGGGATGACCTGGGGGCCAACGATGAGATGATCTCCTTCAAAGATGAAGGGGAACAAGAGGAAAAAATATCCGAAAATGTGTCAGCCGAGAGAGATTTAGATGACGTTAAGTCCTCTTTGGTAAACGAGTCGGAAAACAATAGCAGTTCTTCGGATTCAGAGGTAAGAGACCACGCGTGGTAGCATATGACAGCCGAATGCTGACCTGTTACTTTCATGTTACATGTAGCCAAGTTCACGATGTTACAGTAATCATGTCCATTCCTGATGTTGGATTTATTTATTTGCTACTATCAGCAGGCAGAAAGGCGCCCCCAACCAAGAAGAGACCTAGACAGTTACGAGAAAGCCAGAGATTACTTTAGTGAAGGTAACGATCGTTCTTACTACTTATATTTACTTTGCACCAGTTTCCATGCAGTTATCCTTAAAGTTTCCCTTCCCTTGTCTATCCCTGTCTTTCGTCCCAAAGCTTTAAGAAGACAAGATGGAGGCTTATTTAAGAGTCCCCCTTATCCTGGTTACCCATTTCTCATGATCCCAGACCTTACCAATCCATACCTTTCCAACGGCGCCCTGTCTCCCAGCGCGAGGACGGTGAGTAGTGTACCGCGGCTTACCGACCTACACACAGTAGGCTAAATGTTATTTCAGTTGTTCGTATACATCCACTACACCAACGGTTGAAAAACAGGCTGCATGGCCCGTACACATTCCCCCTGCAAAGAAATGTAAAGGAGTAGTTAGGAGTTCCGCCATGTTCTTCAAGTAGCCTATCAACAAAAAGTTAATAGGCCTACACAGATCCTTTGTCCGCTTATTTTCATCTTCCTTCCACAAAAAGGTTTTTCTTCACTATTTCAAATTGTTTCTTAGTGATCTATGCCTTGTTATTCAGCAATTACTCTGAAAGGAGCAATTTGGAATTGTGGGGTATTATGGACCTGAAAGTTTGGCTTCAGTGAACCTCTCTGACGGAAGTAAAAAAAAAAAAAAAAGTCACGTCAACGTAACAGTAATAATTCTGAAAGAGGCTTTTTATTTCGGTTACTAATAGCCTACAGAATTTATTAATTAGACTATTATTCAGCCATTATTCTGAAAAGGATCTAATGTGGAATGTGTTGGTTAGGTTATCATGAACCTGAAAGTTAAGCTTCACCTCTGACGGACGTTTTAAAAAGTCACGTCAACTTAAAAGTAATATTTTTGAAAGAGGCTTTTATTTTGGTTACTGATAGGCCTACATATTTCTTAACTATTTGACTGACGGCATTTGTGCCATTTAGGAGTGGCTCCATGTAGTCGATTTGATGGCATAGCCTTACAGGACTTCTTTGACACATGAGTGATGTAGCTATAGACATTGTAGCTGAATTTCCTTGAATGCCCACTATGTAGCAATAAAATCAGCGTTTTACTTGGTGTTCTTGCAGTTGTCTTTAAACCCTTTAAAAGTAATGATTCCATGCATACACATATATCTGTGGATAAACAGACACCTATATATTTCCAATAGTCTTGGTGTTTCTCAATTTAATTAAAATTTTGCATAGATCATTTTAAGAGCTAAACTAATTATGCTTATTGGGGTTCATTCCTTACACCATATTTGTGTAATGTCCCTCCCTGGGACCAAAAGAAGAAACTTATTTGGAGCTTATTTGGAATTTCTCTTCTATTGTTATTTGGCTTTCAGTCATTGGCATGGTAAATTATTCCACCATGTCTTTTGAGATCTTATCAAATTATGCATTATTGTTTTTCCCCCATCTCATCGAATGCATTGCAATTGCTGGTTCCTAGTTTATGTGTTCCCTGATTTGGTTGGCTAAGTCACGTCAAACGTTAAGGAGAGACATTGCTCTATCCTGCCTTCCCAGTGAAAGTTTGGGTTGTTCAATGTCCAGGTGCCACGATCAGTTTCAGCCCCAGTGGTCAGCAGGTTGCCTGTAGTTTTCAAGCTCATAGTTTTGTATTTGCACCTGCTGAGAGTCAGCTTGCTCCTTGGTTTTAATGGAACAAAAGGCAATCCCTACATGATTTCATAATGGCATGTATTTGTATTACAGCATGTTTAGGCCTTGAATATTTGTGGTAAAGAGAAACTCAACGGTGAAGTCTTGACCCCCTGAATAGTCTGCTATGTGCCTTAAATAAATGGTAATTCCATTGTTTATTTCCAACTTTCCATTCTCTTCCTCACCCCAAAATCATTATGTGATTTGATTGGAGCCAGCCAGGCATTCGTTTTGAAAAGCAGCTCAACCCTCCACACACCCCCTTTCAATTTTTTTCCAGCTTTTCTGTCTCTTTTCTGCCATCCCAAATCAACTCTCCCTTCCTTTCTCCGCCATTCAATTAGAGAGGCGTTAGTGGGCCATTGTCATTCTGAGCAGGCGCTTGATGGCTTCATTGGAGGTCTCCATTGACACTCATTAGCTTAATGGCTGCTCTCCATACACTAGATGCATACCAGTGGAGAGATCCTCCTTTGTCCCCTCAACCTATCTGAGTTATCTGCACAGAGCTGACTGGCTGACGTTATCTTCAGGCATCATGCGTGTCTTTTTGCTATCTCTTCCTCAATCCTTCATCCACCCAGTCTATAGTTTTGGGTTTTAGTTTTTTGTGTTTATTCACTTTACTCCCCCTTTCTTCCTTGAGTTTCAATTAATTCAATATCAATTATTGTTATGCAATTATTTCACAGATTTATTGGTTTGCAAACATCTATAAAAGTAGTTTTGGTGCTATGTTGTAGATTCAATGAGAATTTAATGTGCTAATGAAGGTATTTGGCTTTGTTGGAGTCAGAATATAGATTTTAGGAGCGCAGGCATTTTCGCTGTGGTTTTATAATGATAATGTGCAGCTTTTTAAATCAGATCCAGATTTTGAACTTTCACCACACTGATATGTGTGTGAGAACAAACACTGAGATAGTTATCTCCTATTTATTATCCTAGACCCGAAGAAGAAACAACATTGTTTTGAAACCTATCATAATCCCAGAGTGCACCAGAGTGCATGACCCCTCGAAAACAAGGATGGGGCATAGAGTTTTGCTTTTGTTTTGATTTATGTTGGAGAAAACAGAGAGCGAAAGAGAGGGAGGGACAGAGAGAGATAGAGAGTAAGGGAGTGAGAGAGACAGAGAGAGATAGAGAAAAGTGAGAGATTTAAGTCGAAGACATTCCGTCCTCTTTAGCCCTTCAGAGTGTGGTGGTGGGTGCGGATGTTAACCAAAAGGGCAAGGCCCGATAAGAGGCTGTGAAGCAGATGAGCTTATTCTGTCAATCAGCAGCCTTCTTCTCAGTTGAAAGCGTGGTTAGACAATGACTGACTGGCATACTTTGAATATTCATTCAGTCATCTTAAGCTGTGACTGTGACAGTGGAGAGACTCTAGCCGTCAGATTCATCACGCAAAAGTTTGAAAAACAAAATGAGGCGCACTTGCAGGACCTGCTCTGAATTCCAATTGTCTTTTTTTTTTGAAAGAAGAAATGAACAGTGTGTTTTGAAACAAGCAGCTGAAGTATGCCGCCACTTCGCACTTGTGTAAACCAAGTGTCGGTTTTGCTGTCCTGTTTTGTGCTGACTATTTTTCATTCAGAGATTTTTTTTTTCTTGAGGATTTGGAATAAGTTATACAACATTAAGTTAAGCTCCTACAGTGGTCTATTCATGAAGACCTGCTATATGCATGAAAGAGGTCGAATATGGTTCAACAGATTGTTGGATGGTCTGAGTTTGTGAATAAATTCACTGATGTGTGAAACCTCTAGTATGGGCTTAGTTATACAGACAAAACTGTTATTGAGTTCCTCCCATGCTGAAGCCAACTGGAGTGGTGTGTGTGTGTGTGTGTGTGTGTGTGTGTGTGTGTGTGTGTGTGTGTGTGTGTGTGTGTGTGTGTGTGTGTGTGTGTGTGTGTGTGTGTGTGTGTGTGTGTGTGTGTGTGTGTGTGTGTGTGTGTGTGTGTGTGTGTGTGTGTGTGTGTGTGTGTGTGTGTGTGTGTGTGTGTGTGTGTGTGTGTGTTGAGCGGGAGAGACGAGACAGGAAAATATAACAAACCATGTCCTCCTCGATGAACAATAGCAAGGTTGCATAAATAAAACATTTGGATTCAGTGTTTACCAACACTGATATTTTTCTCAAAATGCCAACCTATGCGAGAGGAGAAGGAAAGGCATTGAATATGCTTGTGTGGAGGCAGTGCTTGGCGTACCTGTGAGATTGGAATAAGGAATGTAAACATGGCCGAGCTGCGAAAAAAAAAAGAAAAAATCCTACAGCTATCCTAGCTTTCCAATGTCTCTCTCTCCCACCACACAGGCCAAAACTCGAGTGGTTGAGCTTAGTTTTAGGCTGTGCTTTTGATTGTATGAGTTGGAAAGGAGTGAAGACTTTTTGTGGAAGTTCTTTTGTGAGTGGCAAAACCTTGTAAGCTGTTTTGTATAGCTGACTCTGCAGTTGTTCTTGAGGAGTCTGTCTGTTTGCTTGTTGCTGCTGGGAGCGAGTGCATATTTTAGCCCTGCCTCGAGCCCTAATGTTTAAAATGTAACTCAAAGCTTTCTGTAATTGTCTGTGGATTTGTTTACGTTCTCTTCCCACCGAGTGTTGTACACTCTCAGGCCTACTTACGAAGCCTCCTACCACTGAGACAGATCGTAATCTAAACATTGATCTGCGGTTGATGTAGTGCACATATTAACATAATCATTTATTTTTTTCGCTGCATCCTTGGTGGTCATGCTTTTTTTTTTTTTTTTTACATCTTTGATTATTGCTCTCTTTTTTTGAAGAATTCTAATTCAGGTAGTGTGATTTCACGTGTGCTTTTGTAGAAGTCTAATTTAGATAGTGTGATTTCACGTGTGCATTGTTGGACCTGGTGCAGCACACCAGGAGCAGGCCCCTGGATGAGTAGCTTATGGAAGACATTTATGGGCCCTTCCTCTCGCACAGCCCAGATTCCATAAAACAAGAGGACAAGGAGAGGAGAAAAAGAGACGAACAACACAGATTTGCCATAATTGATTTAGAGCCTGCTCACAGCTGAATTCCACAGTAATCCACTGAGACTTGAGGAGGAACTCTCTCTCTCTCTCCCTCTCTCTCTCTCTCGTATCTTGGCTTTTGTGAAGAACCTTTTTTCTTGTCACTAAACTGAAGGAATGAATGCATCAGCATTTCACTCCAGTGTGATTTTGTAATTGTTGTAAGGACATTGTCTTTTGTGGGTTTAGGGTTTCATTTTGCAGGTAATTTAATGTAATTAAATGTTAATGTTTTCAGTTAGTGGTGTATTGTTGTCTGTGGGTGTTTATGGCAGAATTTTATGGTTTTGCGTCGGTCATGTCTTAGGATCAGATTCATTTTCCAAACTCAGAATTTGCTTTTCAGCGTATTGTTGTCTGTGGGTGTTTATGGCAGAATTTTATAGTTGTTCGTCGGCCATGTTTTAGTATCAGATTCATTTTCCAAACTTCATCAGTGGGCCTGGGAACCCTCTTTGGAAGCCCTAGTTTTTTTAGACTGTTCCTGTGGCAGCAACCCCATTCGGCCACATCCAAGCTAACTATAGCATTGCCATGTTTCAATCTGCGGTAGCACGCGGTGCTTTTCCGATAACCAGAGTAGGTCTGGAAGTCGTATCTGCGCCAAATCCCTGTGGATAATCTGACAGCCATGTAGTCGTATTCTCTCTCTCTAACTCTTTCTCTGGAAAACACGACCAGTCGCCGGTGTGTCTATGCAGAAGTGCTGTACAGCTACAATTTAAAGATTCCATGTTTATTTCAGGGGACTGTGTTGGCTTTTTTTCCCTTTGGCACAGTCAACTCTGCAAAAGCACTTGACAGAGGGGCGATAGTTTAAACAATCCCTCACCGCATTTCAGTCAACATGTTGACTTATTGAAAGAGCTTGAATGTGAACAACAGGTCCAGTAGTACAGGCCTAAATCCCCACTCACTACCAGAAACTGGAGCATTATGTGTGTGTGTGTGTGTGTGTGTGTGTGTGTGTGCACATGTGCGCGTGTGTGTGTGCGTGTGTGCATGCTTGAGGCCCACCAAGCACAGCAAACAGATCCTTTCACAAGCACATAAATGCACCTTGGTGGAAATGCATACTAAACTGTTTAGTCTTGCCTGTTGAGCTGTCACTCATCGGCGGAGAGATCCCGGAGGCTGAATGCACCCTGCCATGATGCCTGGACTTGTCAGTCGCCCCGGCCCGACACACCTCTCCCCTTGTGTGTCTGCCCTGCTGCACGTTTTGGTATTTCAAAAATTAGGAGACCTGACTTTAAGTCAACACTGGCATTGTCCTAGTATATAAAAGGATCTCTTCCGTGCGTAAGAGAAATTATTTATTTATTTCCCCCAGGCTAAGCTACACTTGCAATAAGCCCAGGTCTTTGCCTCTCCACCCCAGCAGTGGTGCAGTGGAGCTGGGGGGAAGAGGTGTGTGAGTGGGGGCAGGATAAGGGAGGGCCTCGGTGGCTACTTCTCCACAGAGGCCACATTGTGCCTCTTTTTCATTTTGGTGAAACTGTGCTATTTGTGTATATAGGTTGAGTGGGTATGCATATGTTTGCGTTTTACACTGTTCTAAGTCAGTCTGAGACTTTTCTAATTTAAGGCCTGTGTAAACAACACGTGTAGCTTTATTTATATAATTTGAAGTATTAGTGATTTTTGTCATCTTGTTTTCAAACCCATCAAGGGTAAACAGATCCACACTGCACCGAAAAATTAGAAGGTCTCTTTCTAGAAGCAGCAACTTGCTCAAAGCAGTTTTCTGTGAACTCATACATTTGTGTTGGGTGAGCGGTGCTCATGCCCAGCTACAGTATGTGTGGCTCTCACAAGAGCAGTACGAACAGACACGGTCCCAGTATGTACAAACCTCAGACGTGCATCTCTTGTTTTGCCTTTTGCCCTACGCTCAGGAAGAGGAGCATAGGACTAGTGGATGTGCTTCAAAATGAGTCCGATTGGATTTCTGTCCATGAGAGCAACTAATCTCTTAAGCTCAGGGCTCCCTATGTCATGTTATTGTTTGGTAGATGGCAGTTGATGGGAGTAGATATTAGGAGTTTATTAATTAAACACTCAGTAGACGGAATGTGAAAATGATTTGAGGACTGGAATCCTTTAGGATCGGGTTTTTTTGAGTGTGTGAAACATTGCCAGGCCTCTCTCTCTCTCTCTCACTCTCTCTCTCCTTCTTGCTCTCATTCACTCATTTGCTTTCTATCCTCTCCCTCTTTCTCTGTGGAGAGCAGGAGTTGGCATCTATCACTTCTGCCATCCTTCATTTGCCCACCACTCCTCCCTCCCTCCCGCTCTCTCTATCCGTCTCTCTCTCTCTCTCTTTCGCTCGCTCCCCCTCTGCCATTAGATATTCTGTTTATAGCCCTCTCTGGTTCTTCAAGAGTATGGCCCATCCAGAACATCCGTAGCACCCTTTGAGGAATGGGTAACACACACATACACACATACTCGCTCTCTCTCAGCGAACACCCCGCCACCGACCTCGTACATTCTGTGACATCAATGAAATCCCTTTGAAGTTCTCTTTTGAATTTCTGCATTAATGTTATTTTCTCACCCCCCGTGAGTTTATTGGCACTGCCTGATCTCACATTGATTCAGTTCGGTACATGCAAACTGAGTCTCCTCTCCTCTTGACGTGTTTGCCCGAACCTTTTAAGATCATTGTGTTTTATTAGGAGATGGTTGTCATTAATGTGCACAAATAGAGGAAGATGAGCTCATTAGTGATCACTTGTGCAGTCGAAATTAGTATTTGTCCTTCGCCCGAGATTTAAAAGGCTACACACGGCCGACGTTAAAAGACTTCCCGTTTTTGAGTGACTGCTCGAGTTGACGTTCGGCGCCACCAGTTCAAGTTTAAAATTAGCAGGCTTGTAAATAATCTTGTATAATACCAACATTTTTTCAAAGTGATGATATTGAAGGGGTCGTTTTGTGTTGCGTATGTTTTATTGCGGGCAGAGCGGAGTTTAGTTTGAGCCCCCCACCCCCCGTCTCTCTCGTCTCTGGATTCCCTGTCCAAGGCTCCATGTATGCACTGAGGAGGAGCCTGCTCCAATCACTGTTAGCTCTGCAAATAAACTCTTTTAAACACTGACAAACATTATTTGGAAAACTAGAGTAAACAGATAGGGTAAGTCTGGCGGATAGAGCCAGAGCATACAGTATCAGATTAATTTGGCTGCTGAGGTTGTTGTGCAAGTTCGTCACAGCCTATGGTAGATGACAGCAGTGATAAGATATGTAAAATTAAAATAAATCTATTCATCACACATGACAGTCCATTACTATCGAACAGTACTCACCAGCGTTCAAATGCATGAATCCTTTGTGTTTCCATATTGAACTTCCGTATTGTCTACATTCATACAACGTTTTAAAAACATTTATGGGGCTTTTGGTTTTGGTGAAGTTACCTCTCTTTGTCTCTATGGTGACAGAAACAGGTCGGTCAAACTTGGGAAGGTGAGAATATAGTGAAAAGAAAATGCAAAGAAATGGGTACGGAGTGCTCGCTCATCTTGAGTTGGCGAGTTGGCCACTGCTTTGTGCTTGACCTAGCGTGTATCAAACCTGTTGTACTGGACATATTCTCCCCTTACCTACGCGGCCCTCTGGAGACCAACAGATGGGCAGAGCTTGGCTGTCACAGGGCAATTGGTTGGATGAGCTAAGCCTGTTGTAATGCAGACGTTTGGCTCGGGTGTATATGGTATGTGTCTGTGTGTGTGTGTGTGTGTGTGTGTGTGTGTGTGTGTGTGTGTGTTTGTACGTATGTGTGTTGAGGTGAGGGTTAAGCCTCACGTTAGTGGCACGTTATGCGGAATGTGCCCCTCAGGAGGGCCATGGTGGCCAAACAATGCAGCCACGCTCTTCCAGGCCCTCAGGGCAAGACAATGCAGCTGCCAGCCTGCCAAGCAGCCAGCCAGCCAGCCTGCCAACATGTCAAAAATAAAGAGCTTGTCATGTGAGAGAAAACGAGTTGAGTGGAAGTTATGTGTGTGTGTGTGTGTGTGCGTGTGTGTGTGTGCGCGCATGTGTGTGTGTGTGCGTGTGTGCGCGTGTGCGTGTGTGTGCGTGTGTGCGCGTGTGCGTGTGTGTGCGTGTGTGTGTGTGTGTGCGTGTGTGTGCGTGTGTGTGCGTGTGTGTGTGTGTGTGTGTGTGTGTGTGTATGTGTGTATGTAGGACTTCTCATATGTCATGCGAATGCCAAGAGTGCCCAGTGCTATCCTAAATCCATGTTGCTACCTCAGTTTAATGCCCAGTACCCCCCACCCCTACCCCAACTAACTTTCCACCATATCCACTCTCCAGGTTTAGGGGTGGAGGTAGCACTGGCTAACGTGAGTGTGATCTGGGTAATAGA
>NW_027468848.1:35459292-35474292 GCF_046254945.1 Alosa pseudoharengus
GGTCTATGTTGTAAGCCTTAAAATTAACATTTCAAAAGTTAATATGAATTTATAGGTATTGATCCACAGACCATGTTATGCATGTTGAGGCTTTTATAATACATATTAATCAATCTCAAGCAGCTAATTAAAATAACTGACCCAGCGGTGACAAACATATAGCTGAAAAACGTCTCTACTTGTCTTTGTTTGCAATAATAGATGAATTATTGTGTTCAGGAATTGATAGACAGAACCCAATTCAAAATTTGTGAAATATTTTTTAACCTGTACAGTTCTTTCTTATTCTGCTCCCAGTTCTTATCGAATCTACTCAATGCTAATATTTCGGTTCCCGACCCAGTAGGGTTTACATGTAGATCTGTTTCTGTTTTATTGTGAGTGTACGGTGGAACTGATAGAGCTAGGTGTTTGCAACAGCGAGGTCATGGCCTCGGTGCCCTGGGAATGAACACACACACTCACTCTCTCTCACTCTCTCTCACTCTCTCTCTCTCTCTCTCTCTCTCTCTCTCTCTCTCTCTCTCTCTCTCTCTCTCTCTCTCTCTCTCTCTCTCTCTTGATAGCCTAGAGACTAGCCCTGTGCTCTCTGTCACTGTGGAAAATAGTATCTGCTCACTACATGTGCTACATGTGCAAGTGTCCTTGACTACTTCAGTAGTGTTTGTGTGTAGTAGAGGGATGTCAAGTAGTAAAATTGTCAGGAGGCCCGAGGACACTCTTGCCCTCTCTTTCTCGCTCTCTCCTGTTCTCTGTCTTGCTGCTTCTCTCTCAATTACGATTCATTTGTTTTCAATTTAGCCGCTTTATTAGCATGATAGGATACATTATTGCCAAATCTGAGTAATATAAAAGACTGAAAATATATGTATAATACACAATAATCTCTCTAATCAATAACCCCCCCTCTCTCTCTCTCTTTCGGTGTGAGGCACTAGTGCTTCCACATAGGAGGTATCTGTGGGCAGCTGTACTGGGGGAGGGGAGGGGTAGTTTGAGCTCTAGGGGCATGTGTGTGTGTGTGTGTGTGTGTGTGTGTGTGGGGGGTCTCATGGAGGGAGAGTGGAGAATTGGTGGGGAAGCTGTGTGTGTGTGTAGATGGGAGCAGAGTAGTACAGGATGGAAGTTTGTGTGTGAGTTTTGAGAGTGTATAGTGTGTGTGTGTGAGAGACTACCACAGTGTTGGAACGTGTGTGTGTGTGTGTGCACATGCATTTGAGGAGTGAAGCAGGAGGTGGGGTGGGGGGGGGGGGGTTGTAGAGTTGTGGGGTGTGTGTGGGGTGGGGGGGTTGTAGAGTTGTGGGGTGTGTGTGTGTGTGGGGGGGGGGGGGGGTTGTAGAGTTGTGGGGTGTGTGTGTGTGTGGGGGGGGGTTGTAGAGTTGTGGGGTGTGTGTGGGGTGGGGGGGTTGTAGAGTTGTGGGGTGTGTGTGTGTGTGTGGGGGGGGGGTTGTAGAGTTGTGGGGTGTGTGTGGGGGGGGGGGTTGTCGGTGGGGGCTGCAGAGTGAACACAATCAGCCCTCTGTTTTCTTAAGACTTGTGGTATGTGCGAGCAGAAACAAATGTGTTTAATTTAGCCCTTTTTTTCCTCTTCCTTTTTACCCCCAGACCCACCCACAGCTCCCTTCTTCCACCTCTCTATTTCTTTCTCCCTTTCTCTCTCTCTCTTTCTCCCTCTCTCTCTCTCTTTCTCTATCTCTCTCCTTTCTTTTGGAAAAGATGCCTCCTGCCCTTCAGACTCTGTCAGCTGCTTTGGAGAGAGGTCTGAAAAGGCAGAGGGAAAAGAGGGGAAAAAACACACACACCATGTGCCCTCACTCAGAAAAGGCTCCTATTTAAACGCTGGCAGCCACTCAATACTCTCAGATCAAATTTACTCAGAGGCAAATATTTATTTTCTCTTTTTCAGGGAAAGGATTGGAGGGTGGGGGTGGTGGTGGGGGTATTTTTTATGTTGGTGCCCAAGTTTACAAGTGATTACTATTCTGAGGTATGTAGTATGGGGGTAAAGCTGGCTGCCTTGTGGGGGGGGGGGGGGGGGTAACCTCATAACCAGTTCAGCCCTGTCAAATCACCCATCACCCATTTTAAGGGAGCCTCCTGTGGTCACGTATGGGTTAGACTACGCTTGCCATAAATGAGGGGTTCAGTTGTTTTCCCCATGAAGCATTTTTGTCTGGGATGAGAATCTTGACTCGTTGCTTTACGCAGTTTTAAATGTGTGTGCACTGCAGTGCACAGCTAGTTCACGGTTGTTAGAAAGCACTCTATGCATTTGCTTACAACATTAAGTGCTATTGGATTGCACTTGTCTCCCTAGCTAACATTTGATTGTAACATGTAACAAGTACTGAAGCAGCAGATTCAGAGGAAGGTGAAAAAAAGACTTTTCCAAGCCAGCTGATGCAGTGAGCTCAACCAAAGGTGTGTGTGTGTGTGTGTGTGTGTGTGTGTGTGTGTGTGTGTGTGTGTGTGTGTGTGTGTGTGTGTGTGTGTGTGTGTGTGTGTGTGTGTGTGTGTGTGTGTGTGTGTGTGTGTGTGTGTGTGTGTGTGTGTGTGTGTGTGTGTGTGTGTGTGTGTGTGTGTGTAACAGAGAGGTGGGCTGTGTGTGGTACGGGTTAACGTCAAGGCATTAAATCTGAGCTGAACGGTCTTTACCAGGGAGGCCGGTTTGACATGTAACTAGACACCACAGGCGTTGAGAGGGGGAAAAAGAGAGAAAAAAACGGAAAATCTAAAACTGACTTTAAAACTGACTCGAAAAATATGCCCACCTTTATCACTCACTGTTGCTTTTGCCTGATAATATTCTTGTGGTTTCTTGTAGTTTTATTAGATCTAAAAGTCTAAGTTGACCCTTGGTCTGTCCAACTCTCCATCTAACTATGTATGGTTCAATCTCAAAATAGACAAAAATAGAAGAAATTGTAAAATAAATCCTAGTTGAGGAAATATGTTTAATTCTCATCAATCCAAGATGTGTGCCAGTAAGGCCAGACAACAATACACCCCAATGGGGCTATTGCTTTCCTTTACTCCTATCAAAATAAAACTATATACAATGAATGTATCCATGAAAAGTAAAATTTTCTTTAAAAGTTTCTTTGAAAATGAATGTGAATATGCAAATGAGCTATACACTAATCCAATATAGGCTACCCAAAATATACCCGCATAGGTTTAATTTTTAGAATTGTTTTCATAGAAATTATCTATGCTGAAAAAAAAACTTTTACAATTAGTCTGTTGTAAAAAGCTACTTTGCCTGGACTATATGTACTAGAGATATAGTCAATGCATTCTTGATACCACTCAAAATGTAGCTTTGCTTTTGTGATCAAGGCCACATGTGGAGAAGAGCATTTTTAGAGAAGCATTAGCCATTATTCCATGCATCAACTGCTTGCAGCAAGAGTGTAAAGATCCATTCACCTTCATTCTTTTTGCTGGTGGTTTTCAAATCCAGAGCCATTCTTCAGTGAATAAGGTGATTGACTTTACTGTAATGAAATTTTGTTTCTTTTTGAAGGACACACACTATTCCTCTAGGTCATTTACTCAAGAAGCCTCTCAATGAATTCATAATTAATATCTCAAGGTGTCATGGATAAAATCAGCTGGATGAGTTTATTGGTAGCACAGAATGAAGGACAGAACTTATTGACAGCTATTGATGAAAGCGTGAATTCTATGAACTGCTATGCTTTTTTGACTGAAAGAAATGGCCAGGAATGAGGAACCAAAGGCAAAGCGTCATCATCATGCACTTAAGCCGTCTATGCCTTGGGGACCAAAGCAAGCTCAAGGTTAGGTTGCCCATGACACAAGAGCTGGGTCGACAAAAAGGCCCTCTCTAAACAGGTTAACAGTTGCGGGCGAACAATACGGCTATCTGACTAAATCGGTAAGAGGAGGCTGTGACTATTGACGACTCGGCCAGTGATTGTCATAGTTTCATGGCTTTCAGTTCATCACATTATTTCTCTCTAGCATTTGTAATTCAAACTTATCCTTAAGATTGTTTCAATTTTCCAAGGCATACAGCGATTTAGCTTTTCATTAAGAACTTGTAAATCGCAATGAAGGTTTTTTTTTATTATTCTATATCCTATTCACAAAGCTACTGGTGCCAACTTTTACAAAGGGAAGTGATGACTCCCACGCTAAGAGAGACACTTTGTGTTTGCTATGTCTAATATCAAGTTTTATGCACTACCTTCCTTTCAGTGACTTAGATCATTGTTATTGAAAGGAAGCTGGAGTTACATTACGCTTTAAAACACTTTGTGAAGGACTCCAATTATTTATCTATTCATTGAATAAGACGGAAATAATTTTTCTTCCTCCCTTTTTCCAACTTCATTCTTGCCTTCTTTATCCCCTGAAGACTGAATGTGTGGCTATGTGTTCATTACACACCAATTGGGAGGTTTCTGGGCTTCATCGAGGTATTATAGTTTGTTGCTTTCTGATTGTGCGTTGCAGAGCAAGGTCTCCAGTTCATGTCTGCACATCTGCTAAAGTGGACCTAAAGGGTCCTGGTGAAATTATTGTCCCATGCTGAAGCTGCACTATTTGTTGCCATAAGTGCGCATCTATTTTGTGGAGGGTCTTGAAACTCTTTCAGTTCTCCTCTAAAGATAAAGTTACAAAATTGTTCTTGTATTATCCTGCTTTTATTTTTTTCCCTCTCTCTTTCTCCATCTCTCCCTCCCTCTCTCCCTCTGTCTCTTATCCTTAGTATGTCCTTCTAGCCCTCTTTACGCTAATAGTTCTTTTGTGTACAAGAGCATGTTAAGAGGCCTATGATGCCTGGCCTTAATAGGCCGTGTTGGCATAGAAACGGTTGCACTCTGGAAGGGTGACCTTTGACCGTTTTTTTTTTTTTTTTGGACAAGCTCTGAATGAGCGAGCAAGGCGGCCGAGCGAGCGGCACACAATGGGTGCCTGGCGAGCAGAGGGAGTAGCCCTGTCAGAGTCCGTTAGCTTCACACCCCCCTCAAACACAGACGGACACTTGAAAATCTGGTGTCCATTAGCCGGACGCTAGCCTAGGTTAGCCCAGGAGTCAGGACGGACTTCGTTAAGTGGTCCCACCCATGTCAAACCTGATGGGTGGGACCACAGGTCTGTCGAGAGGTTGTTGTTTTTAAAGGACAGGGTGCATTTGTCATGAAGCTCACAAAGGCGAAAAAGGTCTGGCGACCATGTGACAAAACGCAATTGCGCCATTGCGCTATGGAAACAAGCCATTGTTGACGATGAGTAACTTGTGTTTGCTCTTGGACTGCAGTGCTCCTTGACACAGAACAGGGTAGTCGGATTGTTGAATAGATGGGTCACAGGGTCGTGTCCAGAATTGTACCGTGATGCTCCAAAAATTCTTTTAGCACACATGTAAGAATCAACAGCATGAAAATGCGCTTCTGTGTTCACTGCTGACACCTGTGTGCTGAGTTCACATGGAAAAGGAATACAACTCTCCCTTGCTCTTGACAGATTTTATAAGGAGGTGAAATGTTTGTTTTGGAAACCTGGTGTTTTTATATTTCAACAAACATATATATCATCCACTCTTGGTGCAGATGATTGTATCCACAGCTATTCTTGAGGCGGGGAAAAACACTCTGCTTCCCATCATAGACTAGCATTTTCCTTTGTCGAGCAAAGGCCAAGAAAATCTCATTTGAATTTTAGTCCAGCTTTGGTGTACACAGTATGTCCATCCAAAACAAACATACCTGTGACTTGACTAGACACGCTAATATGTGTGACTCCCATCTTCCGAATGGAGCGCAGCTGAATTAACCAGTTATTGCCAAATAGGTGAGAGGACTGACATAGAGAGGTATGTTGTCTGCGGCAGAATTGGTTTGGGGTTTGTTGAGTGACTTTTGACTGTGTATTGTTCAGATTCTGTGACCTCCTCAGCCTATGGCTGTTTTTAAAGGAATGCAGTCTTCTGTAAACTCAGGAAACACACAGACTGCCTTCCCCTACCAATTAAAATCTAATTAGCACTTTTTTTGGGGGGAGGGAGTCTCTGTCGTTTGCTTAAGAATTGTGTCCCTTAATTGTCTTAATTGCCCCAACAACAGACACAAACAATGGCAGCCAATCCAAACTAGGTGGAGACTTTCTCATGCCCCATTGTGTGCTGGCTGTCGAACGGCTGACTGTCTGTGTGTCTTACATAGATCAACGTGAGGTGCCAATGGCTCGCATAAGCAGGTGATTTACTCGCACAAAGGGCAGAGCATGTAGGGGCTGACTGACGGGTCCATTATCTGAGGCCTCTCTTTAAAAAAAGGAGGGGGGGGGGGGGGTCATTAGCACCTAAACCTGCCGCAAGCTGTGTGGCCCTTTTTCATTGTGTCAAACGGGGGGGTAAAGAAAAACAAAGGGGGAGGGGAGAGAGAGAGCCCATGCTTTTGGCGGGTGATTGACATTATCTCCAGGCGAGGCTGTGTCTGTGTGGTGGTGGGGGGTGGGGGGCTGGAGAGACAGGGAGCACTCTAGCACTTACAGGTCTAGGTGTTAACTTGTTTTAATGATCTCATTACTTTTGTGCGACTAGTGAAATTATACTGCATCACGTTGCTTGAACCGATGCCTGTTTATTACTCGAAAGTCGTAGCCATGTTCCGACACAGACCTTTTTTTACCCCCCAAATAGGACTGCATTTCATTACTGTCATTTTCATAATGTCAAAACTCTGCTCTCTGTGCCATGGAACTGTTATCCAAATGAAAGTGTGTCATTTTCAAAGTTTTCTTTTTCCTACAAGAGAGTGAGAAAGTTTTTTTTTTCGACTTTTGAGATTCTTTTTTTTTTTTTTTGAAATGGAGAGAGAGAGAGGAAGTGTATTTTCGGTCTTCCTCGTTGGCAGCACCACCGCTCGGCTGCCAACAACAAATGTGCTCACATCTGCCCGTCTCAGATGCCACTCTTCAGCCTGGCACACACACACACACACACACACACACGCGCGTGCTCGCTCGCCCGCTCCGCGCGCACGCACGCTGACGCCTACGACAAAGACACTCAGACCCTCGATACACACTCTCTCTCTCTCTCTCTCCCTCCCTCCCTCCCTCTCTCTATCTCTCTCTCCTTCCATCTCCATGAAAGCGGCCCCAGCGAAACAATTAGACCCAAAAACACTGGCAGGGACTAGGCCCCAGAGCATATGCCGTATTCTCTCTGTTCGACAAACCAAAGGAGGCCTGGACGCGACGCAGGCTGGAATAACTAAGGGTTTTGGGGGGAGTCGATACCACCTTTTGTGGCATCTGCGCCCCCCTCATTAGGCGAAACCCTTCCATCGTTGTCCCATTTGGGGGGTGCTGGGGTTGGTGGTGGTGATGGTGTGCGAGTGGCATGGGGAGTTGGAAGACAATTAGAGGGGTATAAAATGGATCACAAAGTTTTTTTTTGTGTTTATTTATTTATTTAGATAGGAAGAGTTTGTCTTCGGCAGCCTACTTTATAACTCTGGGAGAGAGATAATGTAGGCCGCCACAAATAGGCAAGGAAAGGCAAACTGAAGTATACAAGTGTAGCATTTGGTGTTGTCCCCCTTGTGCCTGCTGTGTTATGCTGTTGTAGGACTGTGTGTACCGTAGTAACAGATGTGTACTATGAGAGAAATCAGTAGTCACCAGGAGAGATGAACTCTACACATGTCCACTGACAACCCAAATGACCTCACCCCATGGAGAGTTTCTGTGCACCCGATGCTGTGCTCTCTCTTCTGTTTAAATGTGTTTTCATGGCTCGACTACCAGGAAGCCAGCAGGCAAAGCTGAACACACTGTCTGTCCAGTGACAACAATCACACATGCTAATAAATCAGGACCCCCAGCATACAAGCTACCATTCAGTGCACATTAAATGGTGTGGATTTTGAAGAGAGACTGGTTTAATGGGATTGACATATTTAAATGAATTAAGAATAATCTGTAATTTGTAAATCTGTAAATCTGTAAACTTAGCATAATATGAATTTAACTAGTACAAGAGGAAACTAATGTTGAGTGTTGGTTGAATGTAGTTCTTGCCCTGAAGTGGTAAATGCTGGCAGTATGTTAGAGAGCACATCTCGTCCTTGTTAAGAGAAAATGCCACCCGTGTGTGTGTGTGTGTGTGTGTGTGTGTGTGTGTGTTGTGCCTGCGCACAAATCCGTCGTCTCCTCACAGTGGGTCCAGAGCTGTGCCAGCCCTCTTGGAGTTTGTTTCGAAATGAAGTTAAGGGCACCTGCAAAGGATTATAGGAGCGCCCGAAGTCTACTGTAAAACATAATTGCTGAATTGAGTTTGTGTGTGTTTGAGTCTTTGTGTGTGTGTGTGTGTGTGTGTGTGTGTGTGTGTGTGTGTTTTCCACCTACCCTCAGTGTAAACACCTTAAAAAATTATGGGTGCTGTTGTGAAAGGTCCTTAAGCTTGGAGCATTTCTCAGCATCCAGCCCAGCCATTTCTCCAGGAATGAGTCTCCCTGACCAGTGTGTCGCCGGCTGGCTCTGTTCTGCGTGTTCTGCGACTGGCCCAAAGACAGACAGCCAGACAGGAGAGTGTACTTCTGACCGCAAAGCCCGTTTGGCTGTCTTCATGTCTTGGAGAGCTCTCAAACCAAATCTTTCTGTGTGTGATTGTAGTTTGTGCTGTAAGAAAGAAGAAAATAAATTTGATAATAAAAGGAGATATTTACTGATATGAATCAAGCTCCAAATCTTTGCCTTGAGCGAGCGGGCATGCTACAGGAAAAAGTGAAAAAAAAGCTGCACTGATTGACAGAATATGGGTTTTTTCGTGCCTTTTCAGGCTTGCACACACAATCATGTCTGGGCAAGATACTGTATACAGACAGTTGCCAGTTGTTGAGAATGTTGTGTATGATTTGACATCCCAACCGCCCAACATCTTGGCTCCCTCTGTCTCTCTCTTTTTTGTGTCTCTGAAAGCTGGACATTGGCCGAGGCCACGGCGTGTCTCCAGAGAGAGTTTGTCACCAACTTAAACATTTAGTAAAGGACAGCAACCTATATATGTATTCAGTGCGTTCAGCTATCAGTTCAACATATATCTTGCATCATAGTCCACGCTGTCCACAGGGAAAGCTGAGGAGATGGCTGAGAGAAGGAAAGAGCGTGAAAGACAGAAAAAGAGAGAGAGAGAGGGAAAGAGAGAAAGAGAAGGAGAGAAAGCGATATTTGACTCTCCGTAATGTGTGCAATATGGGGGCGGGACAGGCAAGGAGAGTGGTGTGATGATATCTGGATGTCTTTAAAATGGATGTCTGGCGAGCAGAATGGCAATTAGAAGGAGAAGTCGGTGTAGGAGCGCCTCAGGGCATGTTCTGAGTCCTGCCAGGAGTGTGGTGTGTGTGTGTGTGTGTGTGTGTGTGTGTGTGTGTGTGTGTCTGTGTGTGTTTTGTGTGGGAATGGGATGAGAGAGGGAGAGAGAGGGGTGGCGTAGAAGCCACACAGCGCCCGTGGAGGTACTTGGGTGATTGACACAGATTAGACAGGGAGAGATCAGAATTGTTTTGCGATACGTGTGTGTGTGTGTGTGTGTGTGTGTGTGTGTGTGTGTGTGTGTGTGTGTGTCTTTCCCCCTCCCCTCCTTGCTGCTCCTCTCCTCCTCTGCCACAGAAGACAGCCCTTCATTAGGCCAAGCTCCAGTGTGGCCCGAGCTCTCAGAGGACCCAATGGGCCCAAGCACCCCACTCCTCCCCTCTCCTCATAGCCCCCCACCCCTCTCCTCTCCTCATAGCCCCTCTCTTCTCCTTTTTGCTCCTCTCCTCTCCTCTCCACTCCTCTCTGCTCCTCTTCTCTCTGCTCCTCTTCTCTCCTCTCTCCTCTCTGCTCCTCTTTTCTCCACTCCTCTCCTCTCTGCTCCTCTCCTCTCTGCTCCTCTTCTCTCCTCTCCTCTCTGCTCCTCTCTTCTCTCCTCTCCTCTCTGCTCCTCTTCTCTCCTCTCCTCTCTGCTCCTCTCCTGACAGTTGTGGAGCGGGTGGAGGCCCCCGTCATTCAGGGGGACCCTGTGATTTAGCGCCCAGCCGCAGGGGAAGAGAGGATGGAGGTGGGGGTGGGGTGGGGATGAAGGGGGGGGGGGGGGGGTTGTAGAGTGGGGGAGTGGGAAGAGAGCTGATGTCAATCCCAAGCATTTCCTGTCTTTAGGCTGGGGAAGGCTTGCTTCTGCAGCCCCTCCACATACACACACACACACTCACACACACACACACACACACTCACACACACACACACACATACGCACAGGCATACACACACACATACGCACAGACATACACAGACCTACCTCTTTCCAAACGTCCAGCTCCTCTCATCCTCCTCCCACTTGCCCTCGCTGGCTCTTCTAGTGGTCCGGTGGTCCTCCAGCTGCCAGGAAACAATACCCTCAGCCCACTCCACACGGCCCATTCCTGAAAATGGACCCTTTTCCCTCCCTTTCACTGTCTCCCGTTCTGTTCCTCTCTTTCTCTCTCTCTCTCTCTCTCTCTCTGTCACTCTCTTTCCCTCTCTCTCTGACACTCTCTCTCTCCTACTTGCACAGACACACACACAGTCACACACACACACACACACACACACACAGTCACACACACACTCTTTCATTTTTTTCCATTCTTTCTCCAAATTCCCTCTCTAGTCTCGTCTTTTTTTTGCCTTTCCTCTCCTCTCTCTCCGGTCTCTATATGTCTTGTCCATTTTTAACCCATGGCCTTCCAAACTTCCTTCCCGCGCGCCGAGTCATGGTGGTGCACAGCGAACAGGCTGACCTTCTAGGGGGGGGGGGCGGTCATCCTCAGGATGTCATGAGAATGTGTTTTTGTGTGCATTTTGCGAGGGGACAGGTCAGAGTATTTTCTACATACCATTTAAAAAGCCGTTTGATTTGGTCCACTTTAAAGCCTCGTGTTATTTCGCACCCCTTTTCAATGGATATCTTAAATCCCTATCTGTCGGTAAATATCGCAAATGGAGATTATGTTATGATTTGGCCGCGATCCGACTGGGAGGTAATAATGTGGTTTAGTGTTATTTATCCAGGGCGTGGGGTACACGTCCTACACACATGAACTACGGCCTCACTGGAGCTATGTGCCGGGGTTTCCTGGAAGCATGAATGGTGGCAGCGAGCGCGAGCGCACTTTATATGAGTTACAATTAGGGCTGCTTTTCCAAATTAAATAAGAGCTCTCCTGTGATTTTAGGCATGTGCACGAGCTGGATGGCTGGGGGAAGAGATTGGACTGGTGTTCGGTGTGTTTACCACTGGGCTCGGGATTTGGGATTTTTCGAAGTGGGAGCGTTTTGTTTTTTTGTTAGTTTATGTGTTTTTCCCTCTGTGTAAGTGTATGTTTGTGATTTTATTTCGGGGGGAGGGGGTCGGCTGTCAGCTTGGTTGTAGACTGTGAATGTGGGTTGGTGGGTAGGTGGGGGTTCAGGAAATGAATTCCGAATCAGACCGGCCGCCAGGCAACGCAAGAGATTGCCGGAGTGTTCTATAACGAGAGCCAGTCCCACAGGTGGACCAAATTAGTCACAGACGTGCACGAGCGAGGGGGAGACAGTGGAACTCAGTCTTTCGCTCGGGCTCAGGCAACACCCAGCCAGCCAGCCAGCCAGTCAGCCACCCAACCAGTCTTTGCCTGACTGGCCGTTAGTGCAGCCCCCCCCCCCCAACACACACACACACACCGCCAGTGCGGTCGGTCTGAGTAGTTCAGTTCTTCAGTCTCCGTGAAGGGTGTGATCTCCAAATCCGTCCACTCAGCGAAAACGAGAGCACGTCGTGCCCAGCACAACACCTCCCTGGAAATAGGGGCACACATGAGACCGGTGGGGATGGGGAGCAGGGTGGTAGTGTTCTCGGGGGCTCCCTACACTTTGGAACAGTAAAAGGAAGCTGTGTGGTTCGTTTTGGAATCCTCGGCTCGGGTAAAAGCAAGTGGCCGTCCATAGTGCTGCTATCTCCCCTGTGTCCAGCGGGTTACACTGATACACTAACCAGATGACCAGATTCCACTCCTCAGCCACATAATACCCCCGCAAGTTCACCATGACTAGAGTCTGAGAAGGTTCCTCCAATCCAGACCTCCGAGGAGTTAGTGCGTGAATACTCCGAGACACTGAGACAAAAACGTTTGTAAACCCCGGCTTACCATACAAGCCCAAATGCACATATCAATTCACTAGTTAAGCCCCGTCTTGCGTAAGCAAATGCTCTTGCTTGTTTTGCAGGTAGTGCAGGTGGTATGAGTGAGTCAGATTTGCAGGAAGGGGTAGACTTGTGTACACACACACACACACACACATACACACACACACAAGCTGCTTTCAGACCTAGTGGATGTCAAGCGGTTGGGCCATATATCTGAACAACATAACCCTCCTAGTATTTCGGACGGACATTATGTAATTGAACTTGTGTCTAAACAAAGCAAAGAACATGCGGAGATTCTGTTCATGTGCGTGTTCAACCACGTTCAACCTGTTCAACCACGCGGAGATTCTGTTCATTTGCGTCGGTGTCGTTCACGCATATGACCGCATAATGTCAGCATGTTAGCATCATATCTAAATCACCCGAAGGGTCGGACCTCCGTTTGACAAAGCTCCGTATATACTACGGAGGACGTGTCTGAAAGCAGCTACAGACACACACACACACACACACACACACACACACATACATAGCCACACACACACACAGTGTCAGCCATCCCCATCTTTCCTGCTGGATGAGACCTGGCTCCAGCTGTTTGGCCCCATTACCCCTTGTCCCCTATATATACAATCCCACGAATGTATATTTTCTGTCACACTCTTTCTCTCTCTCTCTCTCTCTCACACACACACACACACACACACACACACACACACACACACACACACACACACACACTTAAACTGACAGATGCACACACAAACACCTGCCATTGCCTCAGTGGTGTACATTCTCTCTGTCTCCTTTTCACTTGTTATCTCACGCTCATTGTCTTTCTCTCTCTCTCATACACACACACACACACACACACACACACACACACACACACACACACACTTAAACTGACAGATGCACACACAAACACCTGCCATTGCCTCAGTGGTGTACATTCTCTCTGTCTCCTTTTCACTTGTTATCTCACGCTCATTGTCTTTCTCTCTCTCTCATACACACACACACACACACACACACACACACCACTTGCCCCTCCCCACCTCTCAGTGGATGGGAGTCCACAGCTGGACTCTTGTAGAAACACATTCCCCGACAAAACCCGATTTCACACTTCTGTCACTCCTCTTATTCCATCCCAAATGCATCTTACACACACACACACACACACACACACACACACACACACACACAGGTGCTTGTCATAATTGTAATTCTCATCTGTTGCTCATGCTGTTTTTTTATATGTTATTAGCCAAATCTTATTTGCTACACACGGACATGCTTTCTCTGTGAAAGAGATCCATATGCTGGCCCTTTGTGATAGTCGTATGAAATGATCTGATTTAGTTTGAAAGGGAATTTTCCAGTCTGAAAGGTCTGACCAGAGTTTGTGTGTGTGTGTGGAAGATCTCTTTCAACAGTCATACTTCATGTACCTCTGGTCGTATTACGTTTTGCAGGCTGTTTATCTCAGTGTTGGAAGTCTACGGCTGTCTGAGTCTCTCTCGATCTCTTTCCTTCCTTAGTACCTGCCGATGAAATGGCCTCTTCTGGACGTCCCAGGAACAGCCGCCCTCAAAGACTCCCGTTCGCCCACTCCTGGACACTTGGTGAGTCCACATCCCTGGGTCCACCACAAAGCCCTTTCACTAACACATGCCTCCAGTGTTGTCTCTGTCTACTGAACAATACAGTAGTCACCAACATGACATAGTCTGGTTCACATCCCTGGCTCACATGACGGCCTCATAATGACATAGTAGCCGACGTGCAGTGGGTCATTTTGTGTCTGTCTGTCGCTGATGGCTGGTCCTTTTAGCAATGCTGTGTGTCAGCAAGTGTTCAATGACCAAGTGTGGACGTTAAAAGGGAAATGGATCTGGGAAAGCATCCGTGAGAAGACAAGACCAGATGTGCTAAAACAAGTTGATCTTAAACTGCATGTATTTCTTTTTGAGTTTACCTCAAACACAAACACAAACACACACACACACACACACACACACACACACACACACACACACACACACACACACACACACTCTCTCCACAGCCTCTGACAAGATTCCTCAGCGGTAACGTTGCGTACACCTGCTGCTCACGTCGCTGGGCTGTTAGACGGGATTGCTTATTTTTGTTTTTCCTCGTTGACCTCACAGGACCTGGTGTGCTGAGACATTTTTTCACTACTTAGGCGCCTCAAGGAAGCGTCTGTTTGCTGATCAATCCAGATAACCCTCCCACACCCCTTTAAAACAAAAGGAGAAAAAAATGTGGATTTGAAAAATCTTAAAATTAGTTTTATTTGTATAATTGTAGTTGTTTTCTTTTCTTAATATAATTATACTATTGTATTATACCTTTTTGCCATGATAGCTATTTGTGCTGATATAGAATTAAACTAAAACCAACAACAACAACAACTACTACTGCTACAAAGCATAAGGAGGAGTTCAGAAAAGGTCCTGGTCAAGTGACTCAGGGGCTTGTGCTGTGTAGTGTCTGTTTGTGGTCACTTCCCATATCTGGGGTAAATAGTGTGCAGTAATGCGCTCAGCCCGAGACTTGAATCAGACTGCCAATCAGCAGCCTACCCTGATGACCCTTCCCCAGTGCCAGACAACAAGGCGGAGGTGAAAGAGGGACATCAGTTCCCCTTATTAACCCAACCACCAACTCCCACCAACCCCCTCTCCCTCCACATGAAAAAGTGGCGTGCAGTCTGCAAGACGCTCTCTGAGACGTCCTTTCTCTTTTATGGGCCGTGCGTCGCGGCCTCGTAAATCCAATGATGTGCT
>NW_027468848.1:35479292-35719292 GCF_046254945.1 Alosa pseudoharengus
TTGTGGGGTGTGTGTGTATGTGTGTGTGGGGGTGAGAAGGAGCGCACTCCTCTAAACTGAGATGCCACGGCCGTCCCACTCTCTCTCCCATCCGTTTCCTGTTGGAGATGACAAACACGGCTCAGATTCCCCGGCGTGCCATGCATTCTTTTGACTCCTTTTCTCTGTGATAGAGAAGATTCAAAACGTCCCACTCCCAAAGTGGACATGCAGTACAAAGACACCAAAGTACAAACACACACACATACACACACATATACTTTTTTTGCTCCATCTTTCACTCTTTTCTCTCTTTCTCTCTCTTTCTCTCTCACCCACACATACTCACTCACACACACACACACACACACACACACAAACAGCTGAGACAGGGGGTATTCAGTTTGTCCAAAGCCCTTTTCCCCATCGGCTGTTTTCCTTGTAATTCATCTCAAATGTGCAGATCCAAAAAACATGTTTGCTTGAATGAGGTCCACCCTGCACCTCTCGAACTCGCCCGTCCCCCCGCCCGCCTGCCCGCCTGCCTGCCCTCCTACACTGGCTGGCTGGGGAGAGGAGATGGTTTTCTTAGTATGGCTCCAAGTTTCACAGCCAACTGCTGCCCTGGCACCTTTGTCCCACCTGACCGAACAGGTCCAGAGTGGCCGGCCAGCCAGGCACCTGGTCTCGTCTCGTCCACCCCCTTGCCTCAGCAGATTTTTGTGCCCGCTCGAAGTGCCCAGGCTGTCTGTTTATTTGTATGTGTATGTGTTTATGTGTGTGTGTGTGTGTGTGTTTTCATTGTCGTGATGACAGCTCTGTGGTGATCTTATTTTCTGTGATAGCGGTCGAGTTCGTAGGATGGAACTTAGTCTTTCTGTTTTCTTTCACTTTAATGACCTTTTTTTATTTCTTGTTTTTGTTTTATTTTAGTCATATTTTATTACTATAATATTTTCCATTAACAATACATTAACTGACAATTATGATTTCTTAACTAGTCATCTTTTGCTATGGATTTCCCATCCTTATCACATAAATATTTTCTCTTTCTGTGATCATACTCCCTTCATCTTCTCTATCTATCTCTCTCCCTCCCTCTGTTCGCCATGGTACACATACCCAATATGATGTATGTACCATCTGGTTCCAGGTTTCTCTCTTTCCGTCCTGTCACGTACACATGCATGTTGTTTTATTTCAAACTCGGCTTCTGTTACACATGTTTTTCTTGTTACATCTAGCTCACAGATCATGACGCCACGTTGGTCAATTTTACTGAATTAGACCAAATTACCAAGCGAAACATACCAAAAAAAAAATGAATAATGGATACTTTGGATCGTCAAACTTTTTTTTTTTTGCTTGTTTTGTTTTCTCAAGTGAAACTTGATCCAGCTGTTGTAGGCAGCTCCACTCCGACCGACTTACAGTGCTCCTTCCACCTTATGTTTAGTCCTTAGTGAGTGGTTTCTGAGGTAAAAACCCTAATCAAGTCCTACAGCAGGCTGCTCCTTCATTATATTTACCATGGAAAATCATTGTCTGACTTGTTTTGCCTCAAATGTCTTGCTGTAATGACCATCTATATAATCTATACTGCACGCATCTGCTGTGCTCAGTCCCACAACAGATATTTTATGCCGGTGGACTGCAATCCAGACGGTTTCCTTTTCCCCCTCTCTTTGCAGTCTACAACATATATTTTCCCTCTCTTCCTTCCCCAGGCTCTAGTTGATTTGTGTGAATATCACCCGGAGCCTGCTTGAAATTCCGGTCCAGGCGCCCCGGAATAGGTGCTACCAAACTTCAGAATCAGTTTGAGCGCTAACGCGTGATGACTGGTGTATTCCAAGTCATTAAATATTGATGGTCATCATTTCCAAGTCTTATTGAAGTGTTGCCCAAAATGCGCTGGCACCACGGTCTCGGGGTCTCCGACTGGAATCCGCCCGCGCTGCGCGCCATCCATAATGCAGGAGATTGTTCTTTACCTTGACAAGCGAGTGGAGGAAGTCCTGGATGCCGTGGCACAAAGGCCCAGCCCAGGCTTGGCCAGAGGAGGAGGAGAGGAGAGGGAGGGGAAAAAAAACAAGTTTATATCGTAGATTCCCTGCAGAGCGCTCTCTTCAGTCGAGGTCTATCAACTAAGACGAGATCCACATTGATTTCCTTTGTGTGCATAATGGTTGTGTGTATGAGTGCAATGCTTGTGTGACTTTCTCTCTCTCTCTTTCTTTCTCTCTCTGTGTGTGTGTGTGTGTGTGTGTGTGTGTGTGTGTGTGTGTGTGTGTGTGTGTGCGCCTTTCACAGTGATCACAGCACTCTTAAAAGGAGAGTGTGCATTTTGAGATGAAAAAAGGATGACATGTTCACCAAGGCTAAAGCCTTGCGCCATTCATTTGGACTAGCCTATTGTTTACTGATTTTTTTTTTCAGAGTTCATTTTAACACATGTGGAGAGGGTGGACATTTAGAGGTTTGTTTAGTTGCTATGTTGTGTCGCTACTTCCCTTTTGCTTAGCCCTGGCATTTGTTGGTCAAAAGCAGTCTTGTGTCGCCTGTTAAAACAAGCCTATCCTTCTCCTTAACTGACTGACAAGGAAGCGTCAGCAAAGGCTCCCCGATCGGTGTGCTCCCAGAAATCAGTACCACCACCATGATTACAGGTACTGTTAAAGGACCCTAAAGGCCCTACACCCAAAATCCGTAATCATTTTGCATGTGTGTTCTCGGTCTGTCAAATACAGAATGCTGCAGTAGGAAAGCTCATTCACTGACACTATACAGATCGAATCTGGTCCAAAAACTTTTTTGACGGACAAAAGTTTCGGATTCGGTGTGTTCAATGTGAGGTTGTATTTATTTTTTAATCGTGTGACAATTTCACACGATAAAGAATACAGACTCGGCATGCAAAGGCCTTGAGGCTGAGCCCTTCCTCATCAGTCTTTTGGGGTGCCTCAGTTCCCCTGGCAACGACAGCAGAATTCCAAGAAAGAGAAGAGAGGTGGCGAGAAACAAACCACCAGATTTCGACCCAGTGCATTACACCGCCTGGATGCCAGACCAACATCAGAGATGAATGTTTGAACGGCATGCTATCAACATTGTCAGTGATAATGCCGGACAACATCTGTAGAGATCTCATTACACACACTCACATGCATTACAAACATCAAACCTCACAATTAAAATGTGGAACAAATTCAATCAGAGCTATTAGAACCGATTAGAACGTCTGATAGTTGTGAATGCTGGTCCTCTTTGTACGTGCAGCTAAGTGGGTTATGTGTGATGTAGGTTATGTTGGTATGATCTCTGTTTCCACAACCCCTCTTGTTTTGCCTGTAGGCTTGAACAAACAGTTCCCCTCTGCAGTAATGGGCAGTAATGTTCTTGGCAGGCCGGAGCAATCTTGCAGTGTTCCTTGGTGGAGGTCCAGATTGCATCATGGGGTCCCGTGTCTCTCACACACACACACACACACACACACTGCTGGTTGTTTACCAGATACCATAGCACCACTTACCGTCTTGAGTCCTCCAGCTGTGACTGAAGACCCACTGCTCCCTCGCAGACTTCGAGTCTACAGTGCATCAATGTCAAGTCATGTGCTCGTATTGTTGTTTTCACTAAGCATCTTTGTGCAATGGTTTGTCTGATGCACATTTCACCATAGATGTTCTTTCTCTTGTCCCCTCTCCCTCTTTCTTTCATTTTTTCTCTTTCCCTTTCTTTCTTTCTTTTTTTCTTTCTTATCTTTTTCTCCCTCTCCCTCCTCCATCCATCTTCCTCCTGCAGTCCAATAAGGTTCCAGTGGTCCAGCACGGGCACCACATCCACCCGCTCACGCCGCTAATCACCTACAGCAACGACCACTTCCCCCCTGGCACTCCGCCCTCACACCTGTCCCCAGAGATCCTCGACCCAAAGACAGGTATGTGCTAGGCCCAACACGCACGCACACACACACACACACACGCACACACACATGCACACACACACATAGCAATACTGGTTATGGATTGGGCTAGCAATACATAAATCTTACTCTGGCTTATTTACAAAGTAGATCCAATTTGTTGGCCGTATCACACTTGCATATTAATTCACCAAACTCGTTGTTTAGTTTAAATCAGTGTTTCCGAAACTTTTTTCTGGGGACCCACTTTTTAAAAATGACAGACCATCGCGACCCATTTCACTTCAAATCTACCCTGCAACTACCAATATTGTTTTAGGCCACAGGTTCTCCAACTTTTCTATGCCTCCCCCAACCATACATTGCTATAGGTACAGTTGTGTTGCATTTTGAGCACCATCAGTGTGAAAAGTTGGAAATGACTACTGAAAAGATACGTTTTAATGCGCATCCGAGAGTTTGGGGAAATTCTCGCATGTTGCGCATTCGTCAGCATAGTAGCCTAGCTGTTCCTGTATTTCTAAAAAAAATATTGTAGGCTACGTTGCGTTGCAGACAAATGGGTCCATAACACTGTGGACGTCAATTCCGATGTAAACAGCAAATAACTCAAGTCGTTATATTGTATTGTTTTATTATATTATATTGTATAGTCGTTATATCAGAACAAGAGGCTTTTGCGCAATAGCCAGAAGAATGCGCCTTTACTTTGGAGTTAGCGAGGTAGAAAACGAGAGAAATAGTGTTTAAAATGTCCATTTAAATTGTAGCCTAATATAATGCACTGTTGTGCATTTTAAATCAGAAATAATTTCATGCGCCAGTTTCATGAGCTTTTATGACAAAACCATGACTGTGGTAGTTAACAAACTACATCCTAATAGAAAACTGTTCCTGGTATCAAATAACATATGGTATCAGTTAGGCCTATTACACAACATAAATTGTGCTGGCGACCCAAATAAACTCTCCTGCGACCCAGACTTTGGGAAACTGGTTTAAATGAACTGTCATGTTGCATCCAAGCCTTAAATTAAAATACAAACGTTCAGAATATAGCAACATTTAGCATATGACGAAGGTGGCTTTTAGCTAGTTGGATGCCAGTAGGCCAAGTAAAATAGCGCTGTTTCAAAGCTAAGGTTCATCAGAATCCTGCGATATGCCTGCTTGACAATGGGAGAGATGTAACTAACGACTGGCCTTTGGCCATTGCAACCATCCATTTAGAACTAGTAATGGCAGTGCAAGTTGAGAAATTAGTTAATATGTGTCAGAAAAAAGTAGTTCTACAAACCAGACAGTTTTAGCGATTAAAACGTTTAAATTATAACAGGAAATGAACACAACGCAAGTGGCAACAGTGGAATAAGCAGGATAATGGACTCCACGGTGATCTGTTAACAGAAAATAATGCACTTACGAGGTTTAAACCGTAAGCTCCGCTGCGCATCGGGCCGTATTACAACCTTGACCGTGCATTATTTTCTGTTAACAGACCACCGTGTCGTCCATTATCCCTTACATAATGTACTCTTTTTCATTTGTATTTGTGTATGTCACTGTGCTTTGTGTGGACATGAAAGCAGAAAAGGGGAAAGGTTGTGAAAACTTGAATTGAAATTGTTGATAAGAAATCACATTTGTGTATGTCGTTGTGCTTTGTGTGGATGACCTGAAGCAGATATCTGGTGAAAGGTGGTGAAAAGTTTTGATATTGTTGATATGAAATCACATTTGTACTTCTTAATATAGAATGCTTTTTGTATTATTTATTAATACAAATATTAATAGTAATAGTAATATAAAATCTGTGTGCGCACGTCTCAACGTGACTCTGGATTTCTGACCGCTCCTGTTTTCTTTTAGGAATCCCACGTACCCCCCACCCATCAGAATTGTCCCCATACTACCCCCTGTCTCCTGGAGCTGTGGGGCAAATCGCCCACCCCCTAGGATGGCTCGTGTCACAGTGAGTCATGAAAACATAACACATTCTGCCATTAACAGTACTGTTGTGCTTATAATTTCATTCATTTCTTTCATATATATCTTTCAGTTCTATAAATACATACATACATACATACATACAGACATGCACACATCTTATACAGTTTTGTGCATTTGTTAGGCATAGTTATTTTCTATTTTCGGCGTAAATAGGAAACATCATATTTAGGTATTTTTGGTTTGCTGTACTTTGTATGTTGTAAATTGATGAGTACAACAACTATACAAAATCCATGTCATTTTGAAAGCATAACCGCTTTACAACATAAATGGACTGCATATGCTGTAATCGACTCCTCCAAGCACCCAAAGTGCTTTACAATGTCATGCCTCACATTCACCCATTCACACACACACTCATACAGACCGATGGCAGACAGCATAACAACTTTACAACATAACTTTTTGCACAGTACTGTATGTATACCACTATTAGCAATACTGTATATGCACTAGCCTAACAATACTTAATGGCTAAGAAATACATAAATCTCACTCTGGCTTATTTACATTGACTGGGTTTCTGTAGTGTGAATGTGATGCTAATGCATAATGCCGTTGTGTAGTAGTCTGAAGCACTGATCATCTGGCTGTCTTTGCTCTCTCAGACAGGGCCAACCCATGTACTCCATCCCTCCCGGAGGGTTCCGCCACCCCTACCCAGCACTGGCCATGAACGCCTCCATGTCCAGGTACAGCCACTTCCCTACCTGTCTATACTACACACACACACACACACACACACACACACACACACACACACACACACACACACAGAAGCGCACACACAAGCACACAGACACAGACACACATACACACACACCTCTGTTTGGCGGTTGCTGAGCAGACGGCTGTGTGCACCCGGTCGCGGCCCCCTGATTCCGATTCAAATGTATCAGCCAGCCGTTTGGGAGCAGGAATTAAAAGGCGTGAAGCGGGAAGCGGCCCAAGCCAGTTGGGCCGCGCTCAGCTATGAGTGGATCGCCGCGCATTCCTGCGCTGTTTTCACGGCTAACAGGGACCTAATGTGGCTGAACAGCCAGGCGTGAAATGGGACCACGCCATGTGTTGATCTGGGATGCTGTGTGTCTGTGTCTGTCTGTGTGTGTGTGTGTGTGTGTCTGAACACAGATGCTGGGAAATAGTAGTGCATGCTTGCGTTTGTGTATGTCTGCTGGCCATAGGGCATCGCCTGCAGGAGAAGCGAGTTTGCACTCACGTGCAATAAGACCGCTGTCTTTTCTGCAGTGCAGAGTACAACTCTTGTGGGAAACCAGCTTCGGCCTGAGTTGAATGTTGAGTGTCTCTTGCTCAAACAACACACACACACACACACACGTGCATGTGCACACATGTGTGAGTGCACACTCACACACACATTCACACAAACACACAAGATGAAAGCCTGGTGTAATGATCAGGAGGAATCAAACTGCCTCAAAAAAGTGAAAGCTCCCATGTGATCTTCTCTGCAGCTCTATTCCAATGGGAGAGATTTGTACAAGTCCTTCCGGTGTGTGTGTGTGTGTGTGTGTGTGTGTGTGTGTGTGTGACCTGCAATATTAACACCAAAGTCTGTGGGCAATCTGACACGGAATTCCTGAGTGTGTACTGGATGTGCACTCCATCAGTCTTTGTGCTCTGATGCTAACACATCCCAGTTGTAAGGGCAGACTTCAAAGTAAATAACCGATATGGTTTGATCCTTGCCATCGCCTCTCTCTTCCGCAATGTCTCTTAGGGGTTATAGTAGTTGTTCACTTCCTGAATGTATTTAAGTCTTCCACATTTTAGGACTTATCACTTAAATCATAGAGATGTAATGTCATTCTTTTTTCATTATTGACACTGTTGTGGAATATATATTTGCCAAATATTTACAGAAAAATGTTTCCGAGTATTTTTGCCAAAACCACAAGGTGACCGGCCGCACAGGCATCCACCCTTAAGTATCACTTCTTAAATTTCAAAACTTCTGAAAATCACATTTAGATAAACTTACAAAGAAATATACTAAGCTAACTATATACTGTACATACATACATATACTGTATATATGTGTGTGTATGTGGCTCGGCAAGTCTTTTTTTAAATTAATTAATTCATTTATTTATTTTGTATTTGTATTATTATTTTTTTTAACTTATTTTTATATATTTATGCTAACTAATAGTTCATGGTTACCTGTGTGGGAACTGATCAAGTAGTCCGAGCATGGTGTTTGCAGAGGCCAGTATAGCTGGTGTGCTGCTGTGACCAGAGAGCTTGTTCATGACAATGCCTCATTGTGCTGGCCTCTGGAAACTGGGAGCAGAGTGTTGGTATCTGAAGGCGTCCTGTTCAGGCTGCTGTACAAGACGTTTCCGTGTTTTAAAAAAAAACAAAAAAAAAACAGGAGGGGTAAAGGAAAGTGGTTTCATGTGTCTGCTCCCTGCCGTCGCTGTGGCAACAGCACCCCCCGCCAGCTGTGAAATGGGGTGGGGTGTGTGTGTGGGGGGTGTGTGTAGGGGGGGCGAATAAAGGGGCTTTTGATGAAGTCTTTATTTGGACAAAATCTGAAATTGGTAGCGCTTGATGGAAACGGGCCTTTTTTGCTGTTATTCTAGTCTAGACATCCCATTAGGCCTCTCCTGCTAATGTTGACATCAACAACTCGGCTGAGACAAAAGACAAAGAGGTCTAGTCTCCGACATAGCCAGTAGTGGGCCAACAGCGCTGGACTCTTTGGGCTTCACTGCATTGTGTCTGGACCTGTAGGGCAACTGGCTTGAGTACTCCCTAAACACCATAGCCCAGATATTGTAAAGGACTGCATGTACATACACAGTTGTTAAGCAGATGTACATCCAAAAGCAACTTGTATTGTACATGATAAAAGGTACAGATTTTCTGAGGTTGAATGCTCCCAGGTAATGAAGTGTGTTAACCAGGTGTTGGTTGTGTAATATTCTAACAGGTGGACACTGAAGAACCAGATCCTATTTGACCGTGTGTGTGTTCTCCTCCTTGTAGTTTGGTGTCGAGTCGCTTCTCTCCACACATGGTGCATCACCCCCACAGTCTGCACCAAACGGGCATCCCGCACCCAGCCATCGTTTCGCCGGCCATCAAACAAGAGCCCAGCGGGGACCACAGTCCAGCGTCACATTCGTGAGTATCCTCCTCCCCCTCCCCCTTCCTCTTCCTCCTCCCCAGTACCTGCTTTCAGCCTGTTTGTTCTGTGACTGGGTCTTTGTTTAGGTGTCATTTGTTTATCTATGTCATTTTGTTAGTTTGTTTGTTTTAATCTTGAACTCATATATATATATATATATATATATACCTCTTTGTCATAGGCATAACATAGCCATAGGTTCAGATATGGCATTAGATCAAAGCCTACTACTGCTGCTGCTACTTTGTGTATGTGCCAGTCTCTCACTGCATGTTTTTAAGATGGTGATAAATGGGACAGGTTTTTGAACAATGTTGCTGGGCAATGGTTTTTCTAAATGTATCAATCGGATGATTGTGACTGGTTGCCTGCTGATGGTTTTAAATTCTCCAGATTAGGAAAACATAATTTGCCTAGTGTCTCTGGCAAAGTGCCTAAACAACATCATTCACTGACTCTACCCGGCAACGTTGCCAACATCGCCATCGTCACCTTTACACCTTTTGCATTCATGATGTGCTAGTGTGATGAAAAGCTGTTTTCAACCCCTGCAGTTTAGGCTTTAACATAACACTGGGCTGAACTCAAGGCCGTGCACCGAGTTTCACTGTGTGACTCACTTGCCCGCCGTTGTCTCGATGTTGCTCAGCAGGAAGTCACCGGGGCCGATGAAGAAAGAGGAGGACAAGAAGCCGCACATCAAAAAGCCCCTCAATGCCTTCATGCTCTATATGAAAGAGATGAGGGCCAAGGTGGTGGCTGAGTGCACCCTCAAGGAGAGCGCCGCCATCAACCAGATTCTCGGCAGAAGGGTACGTAAACCGACAGAGAGAGAGGGAGGGAGAGAGAGAGACCCAAGTGAGAGAGAGAGAGAGAGAGAGAGAGACCCAAGTGTGTGAGTGAGAGTGTTTGTCATATCTGAAGTGTGTTCCCTGAGGTCGTGTATGTGTATGACTGAGAGATAAATTGTTGTGTGTGTGTGTGTGTGTGTGTATGTGTGTGTGTGTGTGTGTGTGTGTGGGCGTGAGGGAGCGTGCATGTCCGTGTATGTGTCTAATCTGAAATGTGCGTACTCTGTGAGCATGGGTACGCCTGTAAATCTGTGTTAACTGTATAATCCAGAAGTGTGTGTGTATGTGTGACATGTGCTAGAGAGGAAAAGTGTGAGATGGAAGAGTGTTCCACAGTGTGCAACACGTGTGTGTGTGTGTGTGTGTATGTGTGTGTGTGTTTGTGCGTGCGTGTCCTCGTAATCTTTTGTTCACTCACTGACAGCAATGCTGCCTTGTTTACATCCGTAGTGGCACTCGCTATCAAGAGAGGAGCAGGCCAAGTACTACGAGCTGGCGAGGAAAGAGCGACAACTGCACTCTCAGCTGTACCCAGGCTGGTCGGCAAGAGATAACTACGTGAGTCCCCACACTGTCACCCATACAACGACAAACGCAGAGCACTTCTAGCCAGTCACGGTGGCAAAAACCCATCTCTCAACAGTTCTACCTTTCCTAAGACCACTCCAAATTATGCTGAGGGCAAAGTTCAAGGAGTAGTACTTAAGCATATAGTTTTTCAAACACTTCTTCCTCGAACATGACTTTCAAGACTTCAGTCTTAATTTTTTCCACGCTTTTACTTATTGTTCTCCCTCTCTCTCTCTCTCGCAGGGCAAGCGGAAAAAGAGGAAGAGAGATAATAAACCGGAGCCGAAGCCTGAGGGTAAGAGGTTTCTTACTGTCTGTCTGTCCCCTCTGCGCACTGGGCTGAACTTCCTCTCAGGGGCTAAACCTTGTTACCCTCGCAGCAGACTCTTTGAGCTTTAGGAGTGCAAAACGGGCCTATAGATACTCAATGTAATCCATGAAGGAAATCCTGGATGTTTGTGGCTTGTAAAGTGTATCTAATGTCATTTTCTTTTTAAGTCTCACACAACTGAATTGGATTTTTCAGCCTCTGAACTTTAATGGTCAAATTATTGCTCTTCTCCCTTTGGCCTAAAATCACTCTGCAGTTCTTTTGATCCACTGCACCATCTAATGGGGGAGATAGACAGAATCAGAAACCACTGTCCAGCTTTTAACTCCTTTTTTGTTTATGTGTTTATTTATGGCTTTCTCCTGATTTCGAGTTCAGTGGGTTTTTGTTTGTTTGTTTGTTTTGTTTGTTAATTCCCAGTTAGGTTGACTTTTTGTTCCCGGCTAACTGCTAGCTAACTGCTAACTCCTCTCTCCTCTCTGCGCTCTCGGGCATGCAGCGTATGAGATTCAGTGCTAACAGCGGGCTGTCACAGGCTGGGAGGGTGAGTGCAGGTAGCGGAGCCAGAGTTGTGAAAGTGGCCATCCTCTCCCTTCACCTCCCCAATGACTAGGTCCATTTCCACAAAAGCCCCTCCAGAGCCATTTGAATGCTGGCATGCTTTCACATCACTCCATTACACACACACACACACACACACACACACACACACACACACACACACACAGTGAGTCACATAAGGCTATGTGTACCATGCAGACTGGCAGTCCCAAAATTGATCACTTAAAACTGAATCACGGCAACTCCTCTGGTAAGCTGTGAAACATCGGACACTTGTACTGGAATGACCGTTTGCATAAGTTAGCGGACCCATTATCCGTTCACCCATCCGTCTGCTGTGTGGGCTAGGCTAAGGCTTGCTACCATTCACCGTGTGTGTTAAAGCTGATGGGAGGCTACTCATTAGCAGAGGTGGGGAAACTCCAGGTCCTCCATCTCCCAAGTGCTGCCATGTTTTTTTTTCTCCACCCATGCCATGCATCATGCCAGCTGAGCTCATTCACCAGCTCCACCTCCTGGTTTAAGAGCTGCTGTTCCAGTAGGAAGAACCATATGGTTGACTCGGGATACTAGTGTGGACTTCATGTCTTTGCTGAACCTGGAGTTTTTCCGACCTCTGGTTATCGGTTGCATCTTACAAGAGACATCTAATGGCTGTGTGTCTATAAAGTGCAGCTACAGGACCACCTTTTCTAATTTCCTTTTACCTTTTTTGTTCTCCCTCCCTCACTCTCTCCCTCTCTTTCTCTCACTCTCTCTCTCTCTCTCTCTCCCTTTCCCTTGCTTCTTCCCCTCTTAGATTTCTCGGCGCGCAGCAAGAAGCAGTGTGTGCAGTACCTCCCGCAGGAGAAGACCATCGACAGCCCGGCGTCGTCGCACGGCAGCATGCTGGACTCGCCGGCCACTCCTTCGGCGGCGCTGGCTTCGCCGGCCGCTCCGGCGCCCACCCACTCCGAGCAGGCCCAGCCCCTGTCCCTCACCACCAAGCCCGAGGGACGCTCCCACCACCACCATCACCATCCTCACTTCTCGCTCCCGGGGAAGCCCCCTTCCTCCTCATCCACATCCTCGTCATCCTCTCCATCCTCCTCTTCCTCCTCCATCTCCGCCTCCCACGCCGCCCTCTCCCTCGCTATTGGTACCTCGAGCAGCCAGTCCACTCCTCACATCCTCTCCCGGCCAATCCCCTTCGCTTCCCTGCACCACTCCCTGCTGTCCCCGCCTTCCCCGTTCCACCAGGCTGCCCTGCACTCCCACCATTTGCTTCAGACGCAGCCCCTCTCCTTGGTAACCAAATCATCTGAATAAAACTGCAAAAGCAACTCTTTCTCTTTTTTGTTTCTCTTCCCCTAACGGGTTTTAATAATGCTGTATATTGCTTTTTACCTTTTTAAATAGCCATTAGGTCAATACTTTTTTGATGATGAAAAGGAAATAAATATTATCGGTCAATATTTGATCACCTCCTTTTCTGCCTCTCTTTACGAAAACAAAATGTATTTTTTGTAAAGTTTACTGCAGAACTGGCTTCTTATTTGATGCATTTATCCATTGAACTGAACTACTTGTATAAAAGAATAACATGTATCAAAAAGGTTCTTTAAAAAAAACAACAAAAAGGAACAAAAAGACCCCTTTCCTTTTAGCCGTTTAATATTAGTTTTGAGTTTAATTCCTAGTCCTGGTAAACTATCACAGCCTTTGCAACAAACCCTCTCCATTTTGAAGTGTGTGATATTGATAAATAAACATTGTACATTGTTTCTTAAAGTCTGTGTCTTTCTCGTTCTTTGGATGTTTTCTAAGTTGGATACTTAATTAATGTTGTTCATATATTATCTCCATTATTGTACATGAGGGTGAATTAGATTTTCAATTTGCTTTGAGCAATAATAATTTCCTAAGCATTTAATTGGACCATTGGGACTAAGACTAAGTTGTAAAAATGAGAAGTGCCTCAAAGAAATCAATTCAGCTCTTTAAACTTTGTTAAGAGTAAACCGGTTTTGATATTGTTTAGTAACCAGTTTGGAATGGTGAGCGACTGAGATTATGTGTGGTTGTGTTGTTAATGGGATGTCAGTCATCTTGTGTTATTATAAAAGACATTTCCAGAAAGTGTTTATCACTGTTCTGCCCAACATCTAATGACCACTGCATAAAGGGGTGCACTTTGCTTCATTTGCAGACACTTTAATGACGATATTTCTAAAAGAAAAAAAAACTGTTTTGCTGATATTTCTGAGGAGTTAAGTCTCCATGTTTAATGGGCCGAATTTTAGGCAACACACACTGGAAAGCAGGGAGCTCTGCCAGGGCAACAAAATCGGCAGCCAAAAATAAATACAAATAAAAAAATAATAGACATCTGTTCCTTCCTGGAATGTAAAGTCCCATAACAACGACGAAAAAAATCAGGTCAGGCTCCCTTGCCACACTGAAAAACTCACTATTTCTGTCTGTGTCTCTTTCTCTCTATCTCTCTCCATTCCTCTGCTCATTCAGTGTCTTCATCCACTGTCAGTCTCTGCTAAAGCTTTAATTAACTGCAAGTTAATGTGATGTAGCTCAGGGGACCTCATTAGGCAATTCAATTAGTGAAAAACACACAAGGTAGCTTACAGTTTGTGTGTGTGTGGTGGTGCTAGCTTCTGAGCTGGGAGAGGACTGCCAGCAACAAGGTGATTACCTCCCAACTAGGACTGAGGCAAACAGTGACAACAGGGTGGATCTCATTTTTTTAGTCGGAAGTGGAGGGTTGGAGGGATTTGACCCTGTTTAGCAACTACAGAGGATGCCATTAGACAGACTACAAATATATTTCTTGAATTTCCCCTTGGGAATCAATAAAGTATCTATCTATCTATCTATCTATCTATCTAAATATATGATATGCTATATGGCAACGGCTGCACTGTAGAGTTGTTTGTAGCCCATTAGCCAGGATGTGCACTACTAAATGTATCTATGCATCAGTTGTGTAGCCTAGGCCAGTGGTTTTCAAAGTGGGGGCCGGGGCCAGGGGGGCCTCAGCAAGTTGGAAGGAAAAATAAAAGCAACAAATAAATTCATTTGAAAATGTTAAAATATACCTATTACTATGAGGGTTGTTATACAATGCCATTATAATAATGTGTCGCATATCTGAACATTTTATTTTCCATGATAATGACTGGGAATAATAGTAGAATGATAGCTCTCATATAGCAGAGAGCCCCAAATACAATTTTTACACACTGTATGCTCCATCGCAAAGTGTTTGTGGCTAAAATAATTATTAGGATTAGCTTAATGTATTTTTACATTTGCTGTAGTATTCTCGATGGGTTTAATAACACATCACGGGGGTCCTTGGCCAGAACCTAGTGGTATTTGGGGGGCCTTGTCGTGGAAAAGTTTGGGAACCCCTGGCCTAGGCTACTAAACGCTGAAAAAATGTAAGATTCCTCTTGGTAGGCCTACTGATGCAGTGAAATAGGCTTGCTTGCACCTAATAAGGCTCATGCTTATTTTCTTAAGCGTGGGATAGGTTTTCACAATCTCTGGCTTGCAAATCATGTAACACACAGTCAGGTGTTAAGTGACATCCAGCACATGGTCATTAGCTAGTTTTTGTGTATGAAATCAGATTTTTGTCTTTCTCAGAAAACAAACTGACGTCCGTAGTTCTTGTGCGTAGGCCACGCTGGAGAGTTGCCTCCGCTCTACGTGTTGGTTTGTGGAAGCGTGTGCGGCCGGTGGGACAGAATGACAGACAGGCGTGTGGGCAAAACACACACACACACACACGGGGCCTATTTCCTCCTCTGGCCCACGGTGAGATGTGGCGCTGTCAGTGCCTCGGCAATCATTAGATCTGAGGAGAATCTGCCCGTTTGCCTTTCTGCCTTGCACCATCCGGGGGGCCAAGGCCACGGTCTCGGGTGGCACGACGGCGTTCGCCCCGAGCCGCGACTCACATCCATCACCAAAATTAAAGGTAATGAGTTGTCAAAAGCAGCCCGGAAAAAAAGGCTTCTCAAGGCTAGGCCGCCACTCGGCATGCCGTAGCCTCCGACACATCCAGAGGCAGCTGAAAAAGCGACACGAGGTCTAAGTGACTTACATCTACTGGCTGTTCCTATCCAGGGTGAAGGGACTGGCTGATGCGGGATAATGACCTCAGCTTCTTTTGTCACTCATCCAGCGCTTCACATAATCACTTCTTTTGTTTCTCTCTGGCTCCGAGAGACACTGAGACATGATGACCACTTATAAGTAGGCCAGCCCTATGCGTATTTCTCTTGTTTACTTTCTGTTCTTTTTCCAGCACTGATTATTGACTATTGTCACGTCCAAATGCAATCAGTTAACTTGTTAACACCAGTGGGTGCGTGTAATATACAATCTCCGCTTTACCTTACAATGATGATGATACAGGTAGCCGACGATATGTCAAATCTCTCAGGTCCCTTAAAATCACTTTGTCCTATCGCCATCTTTGTTTTAGGGTGTCTTTTTTGCTGCAGACATCTGTCGGAAAAGCACAAGGTCAGAATTAATACATGTTAATTTGCCTCATTAAATTTGTGCAGTCACTTGCCAAGGTTTCTCTTTTGGGTCCTCCTTTGATCTTGAATTCATGCCAGGTTAACCCTTTGATGATGTGAAATGCAATGCTGTGATGCAGTCAAATATATTCTACACTATATATTATAAATATGTTCTATATCTCCTTAAAACAGAACACATAGAACAAGCACATTTTAAAATGAAGTGGGTACAAAGGAACCTATTGGACACATTTGGGTATCTGTCACTTAACAAAAATAACAGCCTATGAAAGACATGATCCATCACGGGATTAAAAGAGTATATACTGTATACTTGTCATTTGCAACTGATATATTCTACTAAAAGGATGCATTAGTCAAAGCAATGCATGCTACTTAAACATATTCTTCAGCCACATGATCCATCAAACCTGGTGTTGTTAGTGCCTTACACCAACACTTGAACTATAACATTAATGCTATATATATTCTGCTGATAACTTTTAGGTAAATTTTAGTTCACTTTTTTAAATAGTTTGATGTATATATATATATATATATAAAATCATATATGTGGCATCATATATATGTATATATCTATGTGGCATCATCCTCAAAAATCATATAATAATAATAATCATAATAATAATAATCATAATATACACTGTTTCTTGATTGATCTTGTGATATGGCCCTCTCTCACATAGTGCATTTAATATTTATTTAAAAATATGTATTAGTCCTAATTTAATTCATTCATAATTTATATCTTCTGGTGTGCTTTCCTACTGTTGTATCTGTACCATAGTGTTACTGAACAACTGGAAATTTTAATTTCCGTTTGGGATTATTACATTTTCTATCTATCTATCTATCTATCGATCAATCTATCTACCTTTGTAAAGTATCTGGATCGACCTGCATGGTTTCCTTCCCTTTTCTTTGAATGCTGATATCATTGATTATTTCCCTGACGTCCTCATCCAATTCGACGTGACGCAGCAGGTGGTACAATGAAGGCAGGAAGCCTAATGACTGACTCTACCCTTAGTTTATCCATTATTAACATCTGCTTGACCTTAAAAGAGGAATCACAAATGCTAGCAATGAATGTGCAGGATTGTTGAGGGCTTTAAATGTCAGGCAAGATAATTAGGTCACACTTATGACTTATTTGCAGCTCTTCCTCCAACTGAGAAGCGTCGTTAGTCTAATTAGCTTTGGGTGATTAGCAATATGACGATCAGATATTTTCTGAAGTCAAACCAGTAGCGTCATCTAAGATGAAGCTCACAGACTTTTACAGGAATACATGCTGTACTGTTTCACAACCATGTGACATGGCTGCATTTTTAAATATGTATTGTTGCTTGTAGTGGAAGCCTAAAATGAAAATAAAATTCTACAGTAATACTGAATGAGTACCATTTCACTTGTAGCTCAATTGATTCTAGTGTTTCAATTAGATGAAGTGGTCTGAGTTTGAACTGCTATTCTGGGGCCCAAAAATACCTACCCCATTTATGTTGAGGTAGGCCTACCTACCAATACTGCCTCAGAGGACAGTCCATTCATTGGTGTTATGCTGCCCTCTACTGTTAAGTAGCACTAGCACAGGGATTGGCTTCTCCGTCGATCACTCCATGTTTAGTTTGTATGGCGCCCCCAAAGGGACATGGTGATAATTTTTGTTTTATAGCTCCTCTGGTGTTCCCTTGCTTGCAGTAAGTTTTGCATTCCCTCACAAAGTCAAAAGTATTGTGAGGAAATGCAAAACTATTGTGAGGGAACACAAGCATTGCAAGGGAACACAAAACTATTGTGAGGGAATGCAAAAAAGAGCTCTAAAAATAAATCCACCTCTAAAAAATAATTCCCACCATGGTCCTTTGGGGGCTCCATAAGTGTGGATAACGTAGTAAAGGAAAAATGGTCCCAACCGTCTTTTACAGTAATGGTCTACATGACTAGGAATGGAGTCAGAAGAATTTCACAGAGCACGCATATAGCAGATCAAGTTTTTTAATATACCAGTAAAATAACAATACAACTATCAAAGATGTGTCTCCCGTCATTATGATACAAAAAAAAAAGTAATTGTAATCGTAACCACATTCAAATAAGGTAAATCAAAGTCTCAGTTCAAGGTCAAATATAATTGTGCTTTTATCAGAAACATCCACTTTTGTATCCAGATAGAAGAAACCAAAAGCAATTGGTTAATGCTCTCTAGTACCCTAAGTCCATTTAAAAGAGAAAAGCAAGCACTTAATCACCAGTTTCTGACTTGAAACTGAGTCTTGGCACTGTGTTGTGAAGTTACTGTGAGAAAACACATCATGTCTTGTTCTGTATCCATGCTCTGTGAGAGCATTATTATGATGAAACCACTGAGACAACTTAAAAATTATATATTAAAGAGACAGTACAATATTCAATACATGATGCTGTTGTTGGAGTATTCCATATTTAATTTTAATGTTGAATTAGTCATACAGAGACATACTGTTGTTGATATATTTTTTTCGAATAATAAATACAACTAAAACTAAAATTATTAATGAATTAAAAGCTGGACCGTTTCAACACAAATCATCTGTTGGACCCATTTAAAAATATCAATAAACATCCCCTAAAGATGATATCCAAAGCAATGACTGAATCTTCAGGAAGGGAAGAATTTGTTCAAGAGGGGTCGTAAATTCCACTTCTTAGTTTCGACAAACATGTAGACAGTCGCAAGCAGGTCAGGAAACAGTTCCCTCAGGTCGATCTTCTCTGCTTCATCAGGGCTAACAAATATGCAAAACAGGTCAATAGGCTTATGAAACATAAGTACTGGGATTTTACCTTTAATGTGTGAAGTTATCTTCCTGTTGTTACTGATGTTACCTACTGGTGTTCATAGAGATTGCGTATGAAACGCAGCAGAGCCAGAGTGTTCTCTGGGTAAGGCAACGTGTGATTATCCAGCTTGTGGACCAGCTCAGGGGAAAACTGCCATTGGGATTTATGAAACAAAGAACCAAACAAACAAATAAATATATGAATGGCATTTTAGTCAGCATATCAAACTAGAATGCAAGGTGTAACTACCACAGTTGCTAATAGCAAGTGTATACTGTAGTCTGCATTGCACCCAGCATTTGGTTCCTGCAGGCCTTGTGTGCAATGTTGTCTGTCCGACATTCAGTCTTCTACTGATGCCAAAATCAGCCAGCCTTGCTTTTCCTTGGATATCTAACAAAACAAACAAGGGAACTAGTTAGGTTAAAGGAGAATTCCGGTGTGATATTGACCTAAAGTGTGTTGAAACATGATACCGAGTGTGAACGTATGTCTCATAGCTCACCTCGGCTTGTCCCCTGCACTCAGAAATCTGGCGCTAGTTAGCCAATGCTACCAACAGTGTTTCGTTGCGGTGCCTCCGGCATCGGCCTAGCCATGCAAATAAATCACTGTTTTACACCATTTACGAGGCTCAAAGTAGCTCAAAAGTACTTCATTGGTAGACTTCCGAGGGTCTTGACATTTAAAACGAGACATGGAGAACTTTGAAAAAGCACTGGTAGTTTATTTACAAGACGATTTATACAGACAGTACCTTAAGGAATTTTACCGTTCAACGCCATCTTGAATTTAGTCACGATAAGTCGAGCAACGAGTACGAACGAACAGCTATGATAAGGGATCAGATTCCAAAAATAATTCAGTGGAAATGCATGGATTCAGTTGCTTCCAGTAGCAGCAACTGGAATCCATGCATTTCCACGGAATTACCACGCAACGAACAACATGACGGCATCCACAGATGAGATGAGCATAGCTATCGCGCAAGTTTTATTCAAATTAGAAAGTTTTCCTGGGTAAGCTGTGAAGCTATGAGTCTCAGCCATGCAGCTGGGAGGAATGAACGACAGAGACATCCTCCACGGCCGATTCCAGTTCATAATGGAGGAATATACTTTCTTCAGAAGTGTAGGGCCTACCGTGAAAACTTGATGGGAATTGTCGTTGATTAGGTTCATGTCACATACAAATGGTAAGTTAAAACATCTTAACGTTAGTTACGTTACCTAACTTAATTGCATGTTAAACGAAGGCATTAGAAGAACACTTTGTTCATCTAATTGGTTGATTTGGCCCGTCGATAACCAACAAAGGTGGTGACGGATGGTTTATCCAATCAGCTAACCAGTATTTCCGCCCCTTCCCAAAAGTTCTTCAATAAAAAGTTCCCAGATGGATATGCTGAACAAATCCATGTGGCGGAGTCAGGTTAATGTTGAAGCATCAGGCCCAACAATTGAAAACATCCGGTCCAAAATGGTATGTTGCATTTTTGGATGTACCTCTAAAAAATACTGCTGGTGCAGTTGGAACACATCCTCTGGGTGCTTTGTTGCTACATCACAGCAATAGTCAACAAAAAGAGCATATTTTGTAATTTGGTCATCTTCCAAAGATATTTCATGTAGCATCTTCGAGAATTTGTTTATCAGGAATAGCTCCATGTCTGAGTAGTTCCTTTGCAATATCCTTCCTGTTGTTACATGCAGCTTGCATAATGGGCAATCCCAAATTAGGATCAGCCTTTAAATGTAATAGTTGTCTGACTAAATATATTGAAACATTAAACTGTGAAGCATACATCAAAGTTGTTAAGCCTCTACTTGACGGGATGTTAGCATCAGCAGTGTCTCTGAGAAGGTATGTACAGATCTCTTCATTTCCACAGGCAACTGCTGCACATAAGGGGGTGACATCATCTTTCCATTGCTCACAAGGATATCATTCATTAAACTCAAATTTCAGCTTTTTTTTTACTTCTTGAACTTCCCATAATGCACTGTATGACAGGATGTGTCTCCCTCTTGACATCCTGAGGTTGTACACCACATAATGTAACCTTTTGGGGAAAGCAGATGATTTACATCATGGGTGTCAAACTCATTTTGGTTCAGGGGCCACATACAGCCCATCTGATCTCAAGTGGGCCGGACCAGTGAAATAATTGCAAAACATCCTTTGACAACTCCAAATCTCCAGCTTAGTTTTTTTCAGTAGGCTATGCTTTACCCTTCAGCCTACATTTGTAGCCTACATAATGACAAGGGATATATTAGATTATTACACATTTACTCAGAGAGGCCAATGAAATTTAAATAAAATGCATTTCACTCTCATAAACAACTGGTTTATTTTTATAGTTGAGTGGATAGGCCTACATTTTTACATCTGACCACCTGAACCAACTCACCACACTAAACTCAAGTGGGAGCTATGAAGAAAGTTAACATCCTGCCTTAAAAATGTATATGTGCAAATGTATGAAAAATAAAATTAATTTAACAAACATAAGTAGTGTATGTCATGAGCAATACGATCAACTGATACGATTAGGTTACATCAGATCAAATAATTTTGTAGGCTAGGTGGCGGTGCTGTGTAATAGGCTATCCACCATAAAGGCCAGATCCTGCACCCATTCCGGGCATTTAAATTGCTACTGGTCTGCCTTTTTTCTCCAAGAACTGTCCAATTTCCTCTCGTAGTTCAAAGAAACGCTTGAGTACGGCACCTCGGCTTAACCACCGTACTACAGCTAAGAAAACAGTCAAACTGACGGTGAGTCAGACCTCGCGACCTGATTAAATTTACAGTTTGCACAACTTTAACATGATCCAAGTTTAGTGTTTTACAACACAACACTTCCTGGTGCAAAATACAATAAAATGCCCAAACATCTTGTCCTCCGTTTGCAGGCTGCACTTTGTCTCTGAATTTTGTCGCAACGCCTGCTTTTCTCCCGACAATGTAGCCAAACTGACAGCACAGGACCAGTCAACTCCGAACTTTTTTTTTTGTTTTTTGGCTGCGCCTAGCGGCTGAATTGAGCATTCATTTTTTTGACATCGTCAGAAATTTATTCTCTACAAGTCTGGGCCGGATTAAACCATCTAGCGGGCCGCATCCGGCCCGCGGGCCGTATGTTTGACACCCCTGATTTACATTGTTCAAAGCACAGTATTCAAATGTAGTGTTTTATTCCCAGAAAGAGTGTGAACATTTCTTCAGAGATGTGGAATAATTTTAATGCCGTGACAATTATGAATGTTAATGATAATGACCACCGCAGAATACATCTCTCATTTCCACTACTTCCAAATTCCACTGAGAGAGAATGCTGTGGCTGTGAACTGACCATGAACCATATGTGGTGTTATTTCACATTATATTACATAAATTTAATGTAAACAAAGTGAATTCTGTAAATGTTTTCTCAAAGATATCCGACAACATTTCTTGCAAAAGTGGTTTGATAAAGCAACACAATGTAGGAATATTCATCAATATTTTATGTAGTGGTAAAGGGTACTGGTACCTAGCCAGAATTTATTCTGCATGTCCACAAAATTTGAGTTTGGGAAATTGGGTCTGGAATCGCTCCAATGAAAAACCTCTATTCCCAAACAATGATGGACAGATGAGCAACAGTGGTTAGTCATTCACGTCACCTGAACTTGATTTTGTTTTCAACTTGAAGGCTGTTGCTAGAAAAGCTATATGTTTAGATTTCGTTATCGCTTCTATTGTACAAGATGTTGACAGTGCAATAACTTACAGTAGGAAACAAAACAGTCTTGAGCATTCATAAGACTTTCAAGATGTCCGCCAATGCAAAAATCAGTACTTATGATGCAAATGCTGCTTATTGCAGCTTGAACATTTCTTTAAAAGGTCTCTCTGAGAACCATGATACCAAAAGGCAGTGTGGTGTGCTAAACAGAGGTCAAATGTCAAAATAAGGTGCACTCTATCTAAACGCGGGAGGTACGTATATTCAGAGGCGATAGCTATAAGACTACAAGGGAAGCTCTGCCTCCTCTAAAATATCAAGGAAAATTGCATTAAATACTACTGTATTACATTAGCCTACTATTCCAACTAGAGCATGCTAGAACGTTTTCAACTTTATGGATTCATTCAGCTGTTTTTTCATTATCAGCTCTAAAGTGTAAAAAATATGAGATTAACATTGGTTGTATTATAAAAACACAATTTTGTTTTCCTAATTTCCATAGTGTAGTATTTGTGCATGAATAATAGCACACGGAGCCAAGGTAAGTGCAGTTTACTTTGTAGTTCAGTTCTGATACAGATATGCTCAAGGCGAGAGTGGCCAATACCATTACCGTATTTACTCTAGTACTGATACTATCATTACCGCACAGTGTTGGAAATCCCAGTCACTTTCCTGTCACAGGAATGCGATCGTCGAGGTGCCCGCCCCAACATTGCATAACACATTAAACTCAACGAGAATCGCCACAGGTTGATGTCAATAGACCAAAAATAGTTGGAAAGCCTACAGAAACTATAGATAATTAATGTGACAATCACATTATTAAAAGTAGACTTGGAGCAATGATTTACTGAGGAACTATTTTTTGTGGAGGATGCTTCAGGTACTTCGCTGCCCCACCTGCCTATATGGACCGCACGCTCCTGGTAGAATGGAAGAAATGGAAGAACTCTCCTTCTGTTCCTCGCATGGCTGACTTACCTGCCTCCAAACTCCGTCTCCATAAGCCCCCCTTCTGGTCAACTGGCATGGACTGCTTTGGCCCCTTCACCATCAAAATAGGCCGAAGGCATGAGAAGAGATGGGGCATTCTTTTCAAATGTCAGACCACCCGATGTGTTCACCTTGAGCTTCTGTCTAGCCTTGATACTGACCGCTTCCTACTAGCCCTTCGGTGGTTCATAGCCCGGAGAGGACGTCCTCATGAGCTCATAGCCGACCAGGGCACAAATTTCCGAGGTGGCAAAAGGGAGCTCAGAGAAGCCTACACTCAACTTGCTCCTACTCTTCAAGAGAAACTGGCACAGCAGCAAATTAAGTGCTCATTCAATCCGCCACATGCCCCTCACTTTGGTGAGGTCCATTAAATCTGCCCTGCGTGTCACTTTAGGAACTCAGGTTGTAACTGAGGAAGTCCTTCATACTGTAATTGTTGAAGTTGAAGAAATAATGAATTCAAAACCCCTTGGCTACGTGTCCTCAAACATCTCAGACACGGACCCGATAACGGCAAATATTCTCCTGATGGGGCGGCGAGACGCATCTCTTCCACAAGTAATGAACGCTGACTCTGAGCTCTTGACCCATAGGAAGTGGAGACACAGCCAGATCCTTGCCGACAGGTTTTGGGTTAGCTTCATCAAGGATTATCTCCCTTCAGTCCCGTCAGAAGTGGAAAACGGATGGTCCCTCCATCTCACCTTCTGCTGTAGTCAGTTCCTGTAGTTCCTGCCCTATAGGGACGGTCACCAAGGTTCTGCCTGGTTCTGATGGCCGCATTCAAGTGGCTGAGATGGTCATAAATGGCAAACAATTCACACGTCCAGTTAGCCGTCTGATTGTGCTTCCTGCCTTTCCCACTGATCTTACTGTATGAGTGGGATTTCTCTGGACAAATATGTTGTCATATTTGGGGCGTCTGTTGGAAATCCCAGTCACTTTCCTGTCACTCTACTGGGAGACACGCCCACTTCCTGAAGCTTCCTCCACCTGAGGATAATTACTAGGGATGGGCAGAACGAGGCTTTGTGAAACAACGAAACGTTCGAAGCAATTGTGCCGGAATTGTGTCGAGGCTTCGAAACAATCCGACACACGTAACTCCATGGTGACATCTAGTGGCCAGTTTTGCTAACATCACATTTTGACCGTGAAACACAACTGCTCCAGACGAAGAATATAAATAGCCAACATGGAACGCAAGATTACGTCCACAGCCACGTGGTTCAATGGTTAACATACTTGCATTCGGCCAGAGCGGCCGGTGTTCGACTCCTTGCTGGTGCTTAAAAAGTTCAGACTAGTATATGCCTTCAGTAACTAGAACATTTTTATATCTGCCAGTTACAGATGTTTTGTTATTTCAGTTTCATAGTACATTATCCTTTGGAATATGCTGGAGAGGAAAATGCTACAATGGTTTTAAAATTTTTATTTAGGAATAACAGTTGTTCTGCCGTCTTGGCATTTAATCTGTTTCTTGTTTTTGAATAAACCTCCCCAGCCTTGGAAAAAAATCTTTCACAAGGCACACTTGTTGCTGGCATGCACAAATATTTGTTTGCCATCACACTTAGGTTTGGATAAACCACTCTCCTCTCCTGCCAGTATTTAAAAGGGTCACTAGACTATATCTATCTAAACTATCGCTCATTGTCGGTCTCTGTGTCAATTAATCTATATCACTAACCTATCAATCACAAGAATGCACTATCAATTGCTATATGTCGCTATATCTCTCAAAATCTCTCTCCTCACAAAAAACCACAAAGATAGGATGTGTTTGAATGACTTTTAAGCATTCTGGGACTTTGTAATTTAGATCAAACAGGTGTTTACTAGGGTAATTGGCTCGCGCGATAAGTGTGCCACCTGTCCAAACCAAATTGAAACACCACGAAGCCTCACTTAGCCATGGTCACGTGACATGGGCGTTTTGAACCACACTTCGAAACACTTTTCGAAACACTTGCGTTTCGGAAGCTAGACACTGTTTCGAAATGTCAGCTTCGAGCGTCACATCCCTAATAACTAGATGTACCGCAGAGCGGTACAAAATATGACCGCCGCCCAGTCCAGCACATTTTTTCCACAAAAAGAAATCACGCTGAAAGGCCTATATGATTCTAACTGTCTCACTAAATTGCATTATCCACACTCAATTCTCACTGGTATCTGCTAGACAACAAGTACCAAAACATGATTAGTTCATAGATTTCACATGTAAAATTCATTTTATACAACCCCACCTCCATCTTGCCTGTTCATAATTCTGAGAAATTCTTGATTGTTTGTTTTATGTTATGTGTGGGTGTGTGTGTGTGTGAGTGTGTGTGTGTGTGTGTGTGTGTGCCTGCGTATGTGCCTATGCATGCAAGCGTACATATGTCTACTGTGTGAGTATGTGTCATACGTTTGATTACTGTGAATGTATGTGTGTGTGTGTGTGTATCTGTTTGTGCACATGTGTGCACATGAAATGGGTTAACATGACCCCTGGTGGCAAACATACGGAAAAAAATGGTCATCCTAGGCCCTACAGTTCTCAAGATATTCACAGAGAACTGTGTCTGCCCTACCCTCCTTTCGGGGGGTCCAGTCCAGCGGGGGGGCTACAGATCAAAACAAAAAACGACGGTTCCATGCTATCCATGTGGGGTTACATGCCCACCAAGTTTTGTGTACCCCGGTCTTTCAGTGTCCCGGGAATCCTTGTTGGTGTACGTCACTAAATGTACACATACATTATTTTATTGTAAGGCCCCCCATGAACGAAAGTACACAAAACTTGGCATGCATTTGGAGGGTGTCATAATGATCCTACACTTTTAATTTTGTGCAGTTTTGACCTTGTCAGCCAGAGATATTGTGATGAAAACACCTAATTTTTTGCTTTTTAATTTTTAACTAGGTGGCGCTATACATGAAATAAGTAATGGGATGGGTTGACATGCCCCCTTAAGACCAACATACATAAAAAAGGTGGACCTCCTAGGCCCTACGGTTCTCAAGATATTCACAGAAAACTGTCTCCGGCCACCTACAGGCCAGTTGGTGTATAGTAACATAAATTAATTTATTGTGTGGCCCCCCATGAACGGAATTCCACAAAACTTGGCGTGCATACAGAGGGTGTCATAATGATCCTACACTTCCAATTTCGTGCAGTTTTGACTATGTTAGGTCACAGATACCTTCAATTACAACACCTCATTTTTACTTTTTTGTGTTTAACTAGGTGGCGCTATACATGAAATGAGTGGTTATGGAATGGGTTGACATGGCCCCTTGAGATCAATATACAAAAAAAATGGTCCTCCTAAACCCTACGGTTTTCGAGATATTCACAGAAAACTGTGTCTGCCCTACCCTCCTTTCAGGGGGTCAGTCCAGCGGGGGGGCTACAGATCAAAACGAAAAAAACGATGGTTCCATGCTATCCATGTGGGGTTACATGCCCACCAAGTTTCGTGTACCCCGGTCTTTCAGTGTCCCGGGAATCATTGACGGAAATTTGGGCATGCGAAAAAATAAATAAAATAAATAATAATAATAATAATTCTGACTAAACCTATATGACCGCCGCTTCGCTGCGCGGCGGTCATAATTACCAATCAACCAGTGTGTCTCTCTTTGCGCTGACTGCTTGCTCCTCTGTCTGCTGCATGAGTTTGCTGCGTCTATGACTTTGTAAGTTTATTTAATCATTTTGTATTGACATTAATTAAGTGTGCTTGCAAAGCAGCACACTTATTGTTCTTCTTAAGTTTTTAAGTGTGCTTGCAAAGCAGCACACTTATTGTTCTTCTTAATTAAGTGTGCTTGCAAAGCAGCACACTTATTGTTCTTCTTAAGTTTTATTATTATTTTTCCCGTCTCCCTAATTTTTTGTCAGCCCTAGCGCCTAGGCCCTTTGAGACAGAGACACCGTTCCAACTTTAAAACGTCCGGTCAGTACCGGTGTAAGTTGGTCGCGAAGATGACGTCAGGTGGGCATGCTGTTCGTCCGCCATATTGGATTGAACAGAAAGCGAAACAAAATTTTCACAGGTCACAAATTTGGTCCGAACGCCACGAAACTTGACGTACATTATCCTTGGACCAAGCCTCACAAATGTTAGTGGAAGGATTTTGGATTTTCGAAAGCGTTTGCCCGTCACAGCCAAACGAAATTGGCGGCGAAGCTCCGAAACAGGAAGTCGTCCATATCTCAGGAACACTGTCACATATCGATACCAAATTTTGTATATGAACTGGGGACTCCAGTGTGAGGGTGCATAAGCTAAAAAAAAAAGAAATATTCCAAAAGTTTCCATCATTTGGCAAACCACCCACAGGTATTTGGTAACTCTCACCATTCACCTTTTCACCATTCACCATCTATCACAATGCCTTCCAAGTATGCTCAATGTCTCTAGGCAGCCACAACGTCTCCGGGCAACCTTGCCCAATCATGAAATCCTTGCTCTGCCATGGGATAGTATGGACTTACGAACTGAAATAGCAAGGAGAACAGTAGCTATATATAGCTTACATAATAAAGTTGTTTTCACATTGACGGTATTCAAATTACATTTTTCATTATTGTTACATATCATGATGGGAGAGTATTATTAAAAATGTTCCAAGTATGCAAATGCATATGTTTACGGGCATTTAGGTTTTACTGTGTTGTTTTGTTGTAAAGACATGCAAGGCATTCTGGGCCATGTAATAGACAAAGCAGTGGTCGGCAGCGTTAACTTGATTTCATGTATTAATATGAATAGGTGTTTCTGTAAACCTAGGGACAATAAACAGCTATCTCTGTTACAAAAACGAGCTGGTATTGCCATTGAAGAGGGAACTATGATAAAAAGATTGTTTTCCTAAGTTGACGAAAGAATAAACAAGCGTCACGTTAATGTTAAATAGCCTACCTATCTGAACGCTAGGTGGCAGCGTTGTATTACATTTCACTAGTGTAGCCTACTTGAAATACAGTGTGAGATTCACAAGTAAGAAAGGTGCAAATATTATGTCATTTATCATGGGAAATTATTGGAAATGTTATTTCTTGTTTATCCTAATTGCAAACCACACACATCCATTCGGAATCACACGTACACATTTAATACTGAAAGACTATCATTTCGTTTATTTGATGTCGCCTAGCAACACAGCCTTCAGAGCAAAGATTCTAGAACAGGGCTTCAGAGAGACACGTTTTGAGTTTGTGGCCAAGAACCTAAAATATCGGTTACCATGTGCTGGATGGTGTGCGTCCTTTATGAAAGTAAGTGTTTTATACAGTTAACGTTACAGACATAATGAGTCATGTTGTAGTGGTCAACATAAATGTGCCCCTTCTGTTATTAGAATGCTTTTTTCCGTCCCCGGGGTCCACTCCCCCCACGTGCTGGGCCCCCCGAACCGCAAAAAAAGCAGTTTTTCCTAAATAACTACCTGAACCCTGGCACCGAGGATGAAGAATCTTTTATGGTATGTTGGTCTCAAGGGCCCACATCAATCTGGCCCATAATCACTCATTTGTGATTTGCACCCCCCCGGTAAAAAATGAAAATGCAATATTATTCTGCTTTAATCGCCCCTATCTTCAGTTAAGATGTTCAGAACTGCACCAAATTTTATGTGTATGATTGACCTGCCATTCTCTGGGGGTATGCCAAGTTTCGTAGAATTTCATCCATGGGGGGGTCTTAAACAAATTAGATTATGTGTACATTTAGTGACTGTACACTCATTGGCCTGTAGATAGCGGTGCACACATATACACATGCACACACACACAGGCACCCACATACTATCGGTATTAGAACGGCCGATACATAATTACAAATTCAGTAGGATTAAAAGAAAGCCAAAATAAATATTCATCATCATCATCATGGCTGCATTTCCAGTATTGGCGATAAGTAGTCGTTTGTCCCAAGGGCGTAGGTTTGGTCTCAGCTTTGGTGGGGACACATTCTCAACTCCTGTTGTCACAATACCAACATTATTATGACCGCCGCTAGCGAAGCGGTCATAAAGGGATTTTTTTTTTTTTTTCTCGTCATCTACTTCCTGAAATTTTGGTCAACGATACCCGGGGCACTGAAACACCGGGGCACATGAAATTTGGTGGGTATGTAGCCCCACTAGACTTTTATGGAAAAATTTTGTTTGGTCCCCGGGGGCCACTCCCCCTCCGCGCTGGGCCCCCCGAAACCCAAAAAATTCAGTTTTTCCTAAATAACTACCTGAATCGTGGCACCGAGGATGAAGAAATTTTTATGGTATGTTGGTCTCAAGGGCCCACATCAACCTAGCCCATAATCACTCATTTGTGATTTGCACCCCCCCGGTAAAAAATGAAAATGCAATATAATTCTGCTTTAATCGCCCCTCTCTTCAGTAAAGACGTTCAGAACTGCTCCAAATTTTATGTGTATGATTAACCTGACATTCTCTGGGGGTATGCCAAGTTTCGTAGAATTTCATCCATGGGGGGGTCTAAAAAATTAAGTTATGTGTACATTTAGTGACTGTACACTCATTGGCCTGTAGATGGTGGTGCACACATATACACATGCACACACACACACAGGCACCCACATACTATCGGTATTAGAACGGCCGATACATAATTACAAATTCAGTAGGATTAAAAGAAAGCCAAAATAAATATTCATCATCATTATCATCGCTGCATTTCCAGTATTGGCGATAAGTAGTCGTTTGTCCACTAGATGGCGCATCGTTGCAGTGAGAGGTAATTTTGTTGGAAGTTAATCTAAATTGGGTTGGAAAGACACTACGCTTCCTACAAGGACAAGACTGTAGGCTACAGTAGTTTACCGCAGAGAACGTCTAAGGGTAGGATGATTTCTGCATGACATGTAATTCCCATTTCCTCTTGAAGCTGAAATAAATCTGAGAATGTTTATCGGACATGCTTGTTTTTTACTCTAGGTAGGCTACGTTAATCCTATCAATAGCAGAACGTAGGTAAAATAATGTTACCGTTAGCATGGTTGAGTGATGGAGGCCAATTTGATTATTGATGTATGTAGAAAACCATAAATGCGTTTATAGGCTACCAAGCAAATCGATAACAGCACTAATTGTATCTTTCGACTGTCATATCATTTGCTTATGACCATAACCTAGGCTACTAATAGGAGCTAAGTGAGTTAGCCACAACACGTTCGCTACGTGATGGTTTTTTAATGGAAAATATATAGGCTACCTGAAAGATAACCTGTCTATGATGCATCCTAAACAACTGGCTGGGACATTTCTGCTCAAGGTCTCAAAAAGCATCTGAGTCAACGTTCATTCCCAAACACCCATAAGTTATAGCTACTTCAATCCTCTATTTTCAAAGGTGATTCAAGTAAGGAAGAGCATGGCTCAAAGTAAAGTAACTGAAACTACATAAATTCGTCAAAGTGAATAATTTGTGTCAACTCGCCGCAATGTAGATTTATTAACGCACCCGTGATGATCTACATCTCCATTTAAACCAGATGTTTTAGAGCGCACGTTGAGATGTATTCAGGGCAGGGCTGTACCTACACATATTTGTTGCACATGCTACAAAAATCATTCTTTGCGATGGATGATTTAGCACCAACGTTACACCGGTCAGATACAGTTTTGCCTATGGCTATTCCGTGAGGCGCTTTTTGTTTGCTCGAAGTGCGTGTTTAGGGTGTGAGAGGGGAGTCGATGTGCTTTGATTCCAGCTTGGTAGTTGTAGGCTAGTCTATGCGATTAAAAAACACGTTTGTGTGAAGTATCCAAACAATGATAAAGCTTTCATTATGGCTGCTTTAGTCACAGACCTTGAGCTACTGTACAGTGGGTTGGGTTCCATTTAGAAGTGTCCACTTCATTCGCCCTTTCCGTGATTCACACAGCTACCTGAAATGTATTACTACTGATATGCAAAACTATTAACTTTTCGCCAAGAGGTGGCAGCTTGATACTGTAAGGTGTAAGCCATTGGTTCCAAAGGAGATTTTATTTGGGTCGCCAGCATAGCCTAGTGACAATTTGTGTTGTGTAATAGGCCTAGCATAGGGCCTACCTTATATAGCTTATAGTTTGTTAACAGTAACGGTTTTGTCATAAATCCCTCTATGCATTTTTGCATTTAGAATAGCTCTAAAACCGGGGGGCAAACACGTCGCAGGGGGGGGCGCCAGTGCGTGGATATCTCAATCGCAAAATTAAACAATATTTCTATCGGGCGCCTACCATGGACTAGGCTGGGTGAAAATCAAAGATTGCGTCAAAAGATTGAGCTTAACCATGGACCTCATAGTTGCAAAATGCAAGGGAACATGAATCAGCATATTATTTGCACAAACAATAACGGACAGTAGCTATTCAACTTTGCCCGTTAAAATGTGTATGAGCAGTCTCGCAACGCATTTCATGAAGGCCCTTTTGGACATGTCAGTTATTTGCACCACTGGGTAAAACGGCATTTTGTTTTAGACTACTGGTATTTAATTTGTGCATTGACAATAAAGCTGAATATCATTTGAACTAGATGACTAAACATGCATATGTAGAAGAAGAAACATTCACAAAAATCCATGACATGACCTCTCTTCTTGATAGCTGTTGAAAACTGCATGGAACTGACAGGGATTGTTTTGTTTAATAATAAATAAATATATACATTATGCTGCTACCTTCTGCTTTTCCCAAATACAATGTAGCCTACAGGTGTACCTTTCATCAGTCCAGTTGCAATGGATGGACTGTGATGAACTGCCCTACTTGTGATTGTTTAGAGATTTTAAAGGTTTTATAACAATGCTACAGATTTTTTGGCCCAGAAACAAATCTATTCCCCTCTGCAGCGCCAGTAGGCTACTTTGTGTGCGGAATGTGTGCAAACACACATTCCAAACAAGCATACACAAAAGTTTCAAGAGTGGGGGATGGAGTAGAAGATGGAGACAAATTCATTAATATGATTTATTTTCGCGGAATGGATGTGCAGGACTGAGCGGCGGTCATATTTTGTACCGCTATGCGGTACATCTAGTTGTTTCAATACCAATACTAAGTGAAGAATCTTAATTTCGATACTTTTGCGATTTTTTAAAACTTGATTTGGTTTGTGTGATTTGTGAGATCATTCACATCAGTGGCAATCATAGAATTTGATTGACCCTCCACACACACACACACACACACACAAACACAAACATACATAGAAAGTGATGGTTGTCATCAGTGTTGGGCAACTTACTTCAAAATCCTAATGTATTATGTATTACTCATTACTGTCATTTCAATGTAATTTGTTACATTATAATATGTATCTGAATTGTAAGGCATTACACTACTGTTGTATTACTTTTGAGTTACTTTCACCAAAATATCTAGAAATATGAATTTGGAATTCTAAATGCAGTTTATTATGCTCAATGCAGCTCATTGCACTTCTAATGGAGGGCGATGTGCTATAAGATAATGACTGAGCTAAGCTTAAGGCTAACAACAGTAGAATGCAATAGGCACAGTGATGGCTCATGATGCAATACAAGAAACAATCATAGCCAGAATTTTGTTAAAAGCAGACCAAAGGTCAAAGTCTGGTCAATTGTGATAGAAATGCTGTAACTTTAGGCTTAGGCCTACTCATTAAAATTAACAGAGAGCCCACTACCTGTATATTGCAACCCAAAACATAGACATGTCAAGATAGGCTACACAGTGCCGCTGCTGGCAATTTTGGTGCCCTAACTGGTGAAATACAGTATTAACCTAAGTATGTCATCATATGGCCAACTATAAAGATGTAATCTGCCTGTTCTCAGGGATGGGTAGTATTTCTGAAACATGTAATATGTATTTCAAATACAAAATACTATTTTGTCATTTGTATTTTATTGGGTTGAAGGAAATGGCTCTGTATTTTGTATCAAAATACTTTATTGGTGTGTATTTTTGTATTTTAAAAATACTGCAAAATACTATATGTGAAAAACACTAAAAAAACTAGATACTACACACAGGTGTAATGAATAATTGGTAATTAGGCAACAATGGTTAATGTTTATCGCAATTAGCTAATGTGAGAACAGCTGTGTTCAACGACATTCACAGCTTTTCAGTGACGGCCTTTGCTGAAGCATCAGCTCTGGTCTGAAGTATAAATACTCTTTTGATCCCGTGAGGGAAATTTGGTCTCTGCATTTATCCCAATCTGTGAATTAGTGAAACAAACTCAGCACACAGTAAACACACAGTGAGGTACCCACTAATCACGGCGCAGTGAGCTGCCTGCAACAACAGCGGCGCTCGGGGAGCAGTGAGGGGTTAGGTGCCTTGCTCAAGGGCACTTCAGCCGTGCCTACTGGTCGGGGTTCGAACCGGCAACCCTCCGGTCACAAGTCCGAAGCACTAACCAGTAGGCCACGGCTGCCCTGAAGCACTGGTGTGAAGTCGTACGCAAGTAAAGATGAGCAAGGTTACCTGTGCAAGTTCACATAAGGACACTGACAAAGGCAACAATGTCCTTTTGTATCCAAGCCAATTAACAGAAAAAATGTCAGATATCTCAATGAACCACAATGACATCAATAGATGGTAAGGTGTTGAGTGTGTTTGAATTTCCTTCCTTGTAGCATCCTTTTCTGCATTCCACCGTGGGGAGAAGTTAAATAACAATTCTATTTCCTTATTAGCTGTATACTTGAGGTTAGAGATATTAAGGCAAGTCAAGTTTCTCACATACTGGAAGTTCAAGATATACAGCCTTATGATTTTCTTATTCAGTTCTACACTGGACTTGAATTAGGAAATTCGGCACAGATACACAATTATGATTTTGGCCTATTGATTATAATGTGGTTAATTGTAAGTATAAGTATATTTTAATCTCTGCATTTAAGAAAATATAATCTCTGCATTTATCCCAATCCGTGAATTAGTGAAACACTCAGCACACAGTGAACACACAGTGAGGTGAAGCACACACTAATCCAGGCGCAGTGAGCTGCCTGCAACAACAGCAGTGCACGGGTAGCAATGAGGGGTCGGGGTTCGAATCGGCAACCCTCCGGTTACAAGTCCGAAGCGCTAACCACTAGGCCACGGCTGCCGAATTGAAAGCTCTGTCAGTCGTTTTGGATAAGCATCAGCTAGATGACTAAATGGAAATGGAAATTCTTGAATTATTCTTAATTCTGATCACACTACATGAACTTGCATACGGTATACTATTTGGCATGACAGGGGCCAAATTGTATTGTTTTTTACTGTATAGTTTATAGGCTCAATGTTTGGCGATAAACGCAATGCTTTTTTGCAGTGCTTTCATACTTCCTTGAAAAAAGTATTTTGAGTATTTTCTAAATACAAAAATACAGTATTTTATTTTGATACATTAAAAATGAGGGTAGGCCTATTAGGTATTTTATTTTGAAATACATTCTGATGTATTTTTGCCCATCCCTGCCTGTTCCCAGCATTAGCACAACACTTTGCGATGGTTAGCTTGTCACCTGTGATGATATATGCTAGGCCTAAGTGACTGACCTATATGGGTGCGTTTGGAGATGCCTGATGGAATCAGACGTTGTTGCCACACACCTTGCATGTAGCTGTTCGCTTATTTCCTCTGTGCACAAAGTTATTGTAACCGAAAGTAATGATAAAAGGCACAACTCCGGGAGGACTTCTTGTCGCCATGGTCAATGCATTTTTTATCTGTGAGTGTTCGCACATGCGTTACGTTGCACATTATGGCAAAGGGGCCATGCCGCTCGTTATACGTTTTCCAAAGTATACTGTATGTTGCAATAAAATAGAAATACATGAATATATTTAGATTAAAAAAAAGGCAATAATTGCATGAAATACAGCTTGTTCAGGCAGTGACGGACTGGATGGTCTGGCATATGGGCAGATGCCAGAAGGGCCGCGGCCCCTTTGGGCCGGCCAATGACGGAGCGGCATGCTTGTCGGGTTTGCGCGGCCCATTTATCGTACAGACGGTTTTACAATATCTCTCGGCCCACTATCAACCATCAATAGTGTTACATGGCTTCGAATAAGCCATTTATCTCTAACTCCCTTTTCCTCCTTCATAGTAGGAACCTGATCAGTATTTATACCAGACATGAGTCTCTACACTAGTCATGGTGACCCTCAATATTTACATCAGTCTACATTCTTTTGTAACCTTATTCAATCAAATGATTTAAAAGTGCATTGTTTGATATTGGAATACAATAAATATGCTGCCTGTATCTTTTATTTTATTATTGGTTTACAAAAGTTAGGCTACATGAAGCAATGACTTCTGGGAATTTCAAAACCGAATGCGTCTACTTCCTTCAGCACGGGGAATTGCCGATCTAGCATGCCTTGATCCTCGGAATTTTCCCCTTATAAAAGCTAATAAACTGCACCCAAATGCACTTAGAAACATAAGAGAATGTCTGCTTAAATTCAGTGAAGGTGCTACGGTTGAAAATAGTCGGAATTGACACATCTCGCCACGCACTGGGACAGCCTGAAAAAGTCTCCTCTAAATGAGTATACAGTCAAAGCGTCGGACTTTGATGATGCCGCGGAGATATAGGAAGATACAGAAATAAACCTGGTGAGCAAGAAATGTGCTACCTGCAAGAATTGTGCAATCTGTTGCTATTTCCTTCTCCAGCAGTTAAACCTCTTTACCTGTGCCTACAACTATATATGGTTAGCAAATGAATTCCTACTAACACAGTCATGTACTCAAGTGGCATGCAAACGGAGTTTTTCCACTCTTAAATTCATCAACAATCGCCTAAGGACACGATTGTCACAGGATAATTTGGAGGCCTTTATGCTGATGGCGACAGAGAAAGAGGTCCTATAATGAACTTGGATGCTGATGAGCAAGCTCCTTCGCACCTTGTTTACTGCATGACGCTAATTAAGACACGTTTGTGGAGCGGCTGCTCTGATGGGTTTCCCGTTTACCAACAAAACTAGGCCTACATTCGCGCGCAGTCGTGGGGCAGAAGACGCTTGGTGCCACAGTGTTATAAACTTGACTTAAATAGTCGGCTGCTGTAAGCTACAATCGGAATTTTTTATATACCCCTGGTCCCCTGTTGTCTCGATGATAATAACATCTCATTTCAGGCTAGAGTTTGCCGTTCATTTGCATTAACATCGTATTTTGTCATTTTTGGCGAAGACATGCATTCCTTTAGGGATATTGAACATATTGAACATTCTCTAACCATCGTGATTTCGAATTGGTGCAGTTTTCAGCACAAAAACTCATTTTGTTCTTTTCATGGAGAGCACTGCTCTATGCTGTTCTATGGTGCTTTCTGCCTCTTGCGCACGCATGTTTTCGTGACGTTGCATAGAAATCCATGTAGCCTATTCTAGGTTATTCTTTTTTCATTTTCATATTTCATATTTTTGGAGTTGTGCATTGATATATCCATGTTCTTGGTTCAGTCTTTATGCATATTAAAGTTAGAGTTCATCACCAATGGGGCTACAAACGTGTTATGTCCGTGCATGTGAAGTTATATCTGTGTGTTGCGGGCACATGCACGCGCGTACATGCGCGTCCCCGTGTGGGCCGCTGGTTGGTGAAAATGCCAGGGCCGTTTTTTAATCCCAGTCCGTCACTGTGTTCAGGACCGGAGTCTCGAAGCGTCCAAGTCTGAAGTCTTTTGAGTGGAGTCGCAAGTCAAGTCTGAAGTCATTGTTTTTGCGACCTCATTGTTTTAGGCTAGTGAAAAATAGTTTTCGCAAGTGCAAGGATATGTGGATTCAATTAATCATGTTTGCTATGTCATTAGATAAAATACATGTTCAAAAAACTAACAAGTCAAAGAAAAGCTTTAAAGGGATGAGATCATAGAAGAAATATCTGGTGTCTCGCAATGTTTTTTAATTTCTATGGAAATGCACCTAGTTTATCTTTTATTTCTTTGCATTGTGCAGGCTACATTCACAAATACACTGCAAGATTGGCAGCCTAGTGACTTATTTTCTGTGCTATAGCCTATGCGACTCTCCGCACGGCACACCCATATTCAACATGACTCCTAACTTTGGTTGAAAGATTACAGAAGCTAGGTTTAGCTGTGACAATATCCTGGGTAATCCTAACAGCTAATGTTATTTTACACAGTATGCTAAAATCTGAATTTTAAAGCCTGGTCACTAGTCGCCAGTTTGTATAGTTTGCCTACTTAGACTCTGCATAATGAAAAAGCTTTGTATGTCCCCTTTCTTCTTCTTGGGGGCATAGCTGATCTACAAACCACAAAAAGGGGCAAACATGTACATGCTGAAGGGCAAAGGGAATATCAAAATGTTTTACTTTGGCCTTTTATGGGGTATGTATTGGCAGAAAGCCCTGGTAACTTACCGTTGTCGTTGACACACCTGCTCGCTTGACTGCCACTGCAAAGTAGCCTGTGCATTGGCATTCTCCATGCGTGTAGCCTGCGTCTCAAATAACCCTGACGTTTCTTGTATTGTCGTGCTGGCTGTCGAAATGATCAGCAGTACAAATAAGTTCGCTAAAATATTGGTGAGCACAATTTTGTCATCTTAAAATTTTGATTAGGACTAGTCCTTAGCGTCCCACCCTAAATCTACGCCCATGGGGTTAAGACAGGCACAGGGTTATAGGTAGGGGAGACCGGGGCTGGTTGGAACAAGGGCAGGTTGAGACACTGTTAATATCCAGGCTACTAGAGGGAGCTGCAACAAAATTCCAACACTAAACTGACGGCCTTATTGAGTAGAGTAAACTCACGTATGTAACTGGTCTCCAGGTCATTAACCCTTTAGGTGAGAACAACTTCTTGATTTTGTAGTGTCAAAACTTAGAATATGCACCTCCCACTAAATACATCCTAGAAGGGTAATAGTTAGGGATATATAAAAAATATTCATTATAATTGATTGCTAGGGGACTCATCTATAATTTAAAATGAAGTTTAAAAACCTGAGGTGACCGATATTAGCAGGCTAACAGCATTGGTGCAAAAAAGTTTGACCTAATGTGGGCGGGGCAGGTTGGCACACTGATTTTGGGGTTGGTTGGCACATACATTCTCTATGGCTATTTTGTGACAAATCTATAAACTTTGTATTTTACACATAAAAACATCATCAATCTTTATTTTAACACTGTTATTGTAATTACTGAACATAGTTTTACATTTGGAAGCATTTCAGACATTTTTAAACATTTGAAGTAAAAAAAAATCGGTAGGGACCAAATTGGTCTTGACGGTGGGCCCTACTGAATAAAAACACAGAAAAGAAATCAGCAAAGCCCTACAGGTAGTGATATAGATGAGCACTTCAAACAAAAGCAAAAGGAGTACTGCAAAGGACTATAACATAGGTGTTCCAACCAACCCCGACTACATGTGCCAACCAACCCCGTGCATGGGGCAGGTTGGAACACGTGCACAACACCACTTTAATCATGTATAACTCAAAACAAGGGATCATTTGTTGACATTGAATGTATACATTTTGTAGCTGAGATCCCAAGCTTTCAGTTAATCACAATTTGACCATTTCAACGCATTGTAAGACGGAGAAATATAACCGAGAGTGAAAAGTGTTCCAACCAGCCCCGGTCTCCCCTACTCAATGGTGCTATTTTACACGCATTACGCATTTCACACCCTATAACGGGGCTAAGTGAAAGGTGTTAATAGCGGATTGACGTAGCCTAGACTGAGTAGGCCTAGGCCTACAGTTGAGACACTTTTTGCCCACACAAAATCAAACAAAAATAGACACTGAAAAGAAGTGATTTTCCACACGACATTCCACATGCCATTTCCTTAGCTTGTAGTCTAAAATATTATCAATCAATAATACCCATAAGTAGTTTTTATCTTCCACAATTATTATCTAGAAGTGTGAACATGCTTAACAAAATATGGGAACAAAACATGGGAACTAAACGTGCATTACGAATAATCAGTGGGAGCCCTGGGCTTGTTTCCCTGCAACAAGAAGGTTCCATCTGGGGGTGATCCAAAAACTCGCCAGAGAGGTTTCCTTATAGGCCTACACACTCTTAGACCACCGTAATTTGCCATTTCGATCAACTGCGCTTCCTCCTGCGCTGACAAGTTAGGACTATTCGGGATAGCCTATTGACAAATGGGTTGCGGACCCACTCATTTGTTTGCTGTGGATCTTCGCATTTGAAAGCGCAACAAGGTGATCGCGCACCAGCTGCGAGAGAAAGAGCCCTGCCTCAGTCTCTCCCAAACCCCCCACTACTGTTTGGAACATATCAAATACACCCCGGTCCACTCGTCGTCACCACAAATCAAGCTTGGCTTTCAATGCAGCGACTTTATCTGCCAGTTTAAAGACAGTCATCATTCAGGTTGAGGTCCATAAATGATTGTTTAAACACCGATATTTGTGCATTTAATTAAAATACATTGAGTTACAGCCTGGTGGGACGCTAAGGACTAGTCCTAATCAAAATTTTAAGATGACAAAATTGTCCTCACCAATATTTTAGCGAACTTATTTGTACTGCTGATCATTCCGACAGCCAGCACGACAATACAAGAAACGTCAGGGTTATCTGACACGCAGGCTACACGCATGGAGAATGCCAAGGCACAGGCTACTTTGCAGTGGCAGTCAAGCGAGCAGGTGTGTCAACGACAACGGTAAGTTACCAGGGCTTTCTGCCAATACATACCCCATAAAAGGCCAAAGTAAAACATTTTGATATTCCCTTTGCCCTTCAGCATGTACATGTTTGCCCCTTTTTGTGGTTTGTAGATCAGCTATGCCCCCAAGAAGAAGAAAGGGGACATACAAAGCGTTTTCATTATGCAGTCTAAGTAGGCAAACTAGCCATACAAACTGGCGACTAGTGACCAGGCTTTAAAATTCGGATTTTAGCATACTGTGTAAAATAACATTAGCTGTTAGGATTACCCAGGATATTGTAAACCTAGCTTCTGTAATCTTTCAACCAAAGTTAGGAGTCATGTTGAATATGGGTGTGCCGTGCGGAGAGTCGCATAGGCTATAGCACAGAAAAGAAGTCACTAGGCTGCCAATCTTGCAGTGTATTTGTGAATGTAGCCTGCACAATGCAAAGAAATAAAAGATAAACTAGGTGCATTTCCATAGAAATTAAAAAACATTGCGAGACACCAGATATTTCTTCTATGATCTCATCCCTTAAAGCTTTTCTTTGACTTGTTAGTTTTTTGAACATTTATTTTATCTAATGACATAGCAAACATGATTAATTGAATCCACATATCCTTGCACTTGCGAAAACTATTTTTCACTAGCCTAAAACAATGAGGTCGCAAAAACAATGACTTCAGACTTGACTTGCGACTCCACTCAAAAGACTTCAGACTTGGACGCTTCGAGACTCCTGAACAAGCTGTATTTCATGCAATTATTGCTTTTTTTTAATCTAAATGTATTCATGTATTTCTATTTTATTGCAACATACAGTATACTTTGGAAAACGTATAACGAGCGGCATGGCCCCTTTGCTATACACTGTAAAAAATAATATGCCCTTTTAACTTAAAAAGGTTTGTTACCCCGCTGCCTTACGTTTTTGAGTTAACTTGACATAACGTTTTTGAGTTAACTTGACATAAAATTAAATTTGATTTAACTTATCTTTCTTAGTTAAGTCAACTGAAAATTTTACAGACTCTTGTTGTGTCAAAAAAGCCATGTAAGTTAACTTGATTAATTTACATGTTGTTTCAAAATAGAATCATTAGTTGAAATAAATTTGTTCAGACGTGTATTTTCCTTGTTAGTTTTATTAACTTTTAAAAACTTTTATACTTATTTTTTTCAAAGAGAGGATGCACATCATAATATCGAAGAAAAAAACAAAAACTAACTAAAAATACACAGGTGGATGTACAGCACATCAAATTTGGGGGGGAAACCCATTATGCTACATTAGAAAAAATAATCTGAAAACACACATAAAAACAAATCAAAACTGAGGACCAAGTCCAAGTTCTACGGAAGGTTGTTGTACTACTCTTTACCAAGCAGCCTGTTTTGGAGAAAGCAGCTGCAATGTTCATGTGAAGAGGAGCTCCTTCCAATGTTCAAGAACAGCTTTTGTACTTCAAACATGAATTTTAGATGCTTCGGGTAGTCCATATTGAGACCCATCAGTCCAAAGAGTTCAAAGGCCTTTGGAATATTGGAAATGTCCATGACGATAAACTGTTCCTCCAAAACAAGACATATGTGATTGATTTTGTAGAACTACGCATTTGCTGCAGTCCTCATACACGATCAGGATCCCCACACTGGTTTCTTTTAAGACATCTTCAACTGGACCAGTTGGCTGAAAAACAAATCACCAGAAAGGTGAATATTTAACTCATTACCAGGTACATGCTTTTATTCTATTACAGTTTAGAACAGTTAAAATAATCTGCTTAGTTCAAATACAATGTTACATGCTTTATAAAATGATGAGTTTCCATCTGTAGAGCATGTCCTTGTATTTCAACCAGTGCTTCCAAATCACATTTAAAGTCATTTGCTAAACCTACCTCACAGGTCTTTAGAATGCTGGAAGTATCTTGACGAAGAAAGTGGGGCATGCCAAGCAGGTTGTTCGCTTATTCTGGTTGGAATCCTGAAATGCAAAAGGAAACACACAAACGCAAACACAATGTTAAACAAAAACAAAATAGAAAAAACTCTGAGCTCATTAATATTCACATCATAGAATGCAGGAGTCATATGTTCAATACTTACATGAGCATCAAGCTATCTAAGAATGTCTTGGAGCTTGTGATGGCAGGGTCCCTTTTTCTGAAAAGGACAAGAAACATGGGCAGATATTCATCAAGTTCACTGAGGAAGGTTCTCAAGAGATCAGCAGACATCAGACAGTTGAATTCCGTGAGGATGCAGTGAATGCAGAATATGACAACAAAAAAGAAAAGATAAAAGACATTAAATCAATATTTTTGTGTTCATTCTACAGGCAATTCTGTTAATACCTGGTGACACTATAAAATAAAAAAAAGTCAATTGTGTGTAGAAATGTCCGTTGAGGTCAACTTGCCTTCTGAAGGTGATAAAACAAGCAGAGCAAGAGGCAAAAGTGGCTGTGCTGTCCGTGCTTCAGAGTATATCTTCTGATGACCCTCTGATTCCGCGTTGAAAATGGGCTCAGTTTACAGGTCCACTTCATTAACACTCTTCTGTAACAGAGATAAATTACAAGCATCTGAGATTTTAATGCACAAACATGTGTTTGTAAAAGCATTAGGCCTATTGAGATATCTGTTAAACATTGATACTACATGGCCTACATTATAATACACAATATTATTCAGATTTGAATGAGGACTTTCTATGAACACTGTAAAAATGCTTAGGTAACTTTTATCACCTATACTAAACATAGTGAGAATGAAGTCATGCTTAATAAAGATATGCTTAATGGGTTCATAATAATATTCTACATTTATGTCCACTGTGCTAAATAGCATCGGAGATGGTTGATATAGGATGTAGGCTACTAAAGGATCTTTGATATTGACTCATTTCTTGCCACACACTCTCAGTGCTGTTTTTAAAGTAAACTTTTGGCTCAAACTGTGAAAACAAACATATCACCCTTACTAATCTGAATTAAGGTTAAATTGTCATTAGTCCTTGTGAAGGGAGAACATGCTCATGGACAAGAGAAGCTTCCGTTAGTTAGCAGGCTAGTTCGTACCCATTTAAGTGAATGTATGCAAATAGATAACCACCAACCAACTTGGCTTGCCTTAAACAAACAAACAAAAACATCTCCTTAGCTATTTTAAATACACAAGGGGAAATAACCATAAGGAATAGAGAAAAGACTTGTTTTCTTCAAGTGGCTTGGTACATTACAGCATTATGATAGCTAGCTTTTACTGGTACTAGCGAGATATGTGGTTAAGCGAAAACATCTACGAAATGCAAGTGTTTCATCCAATTATATGGAAATAGTTCTACTCATTCAATTCATTGAGTGGTTGTGTACTAAAGTTTACTCACCAAAAACACTGAATATTGACTGATTACGTCGGATGAAAGTTGAGACGATTCCTCCATGTGCTTTTCTTCCAACAGGGCAAAGTGATGTAAACAGGTCTGGCCAGAGGTGGCAGTAACGAGCATGTGTCGTGTTTTGTTAGGGCTACTTGTTCATTTAAGTGAAGACAACAAAGTGCTTGTTCATTGAACTTAGAACAAAGTTGAATCAGTGAAAACTTAGTATTTCTTTTTGACTCGACAATTTTCACAGAGTTTAGTTATATTAACTAAACAAATTAAGTTAAAGCAACAAAACCACAGTATTATTTTTTACAGTGTAATGTGCAACGTAACGCATGTGCGAACACTCACAGATAAAAAATGCATTGACCATGGCGACAAGAAGTCCTCCCGGAGTTGTGCCTTTTATCATTATTTTCGGTTACAATAACTTTGTGCACAGAGGAAATAAGCGAACAGCTACATGCAAGGTGTGTGGCAACAACGTCTGATTCCATCAGGCATCTCCAAACGCACCCATATAGGTCAGTCACTTAGGCCTAGCATATATCGTCACAGGTGACAAGCTAACCATCGCAAAGTGTTGTGCTAATGCTGGGAACAGGCAGGGATGGGCAAAAATACACCAGAATGTATTTCAAAATAAAATACCTAATAGGCCTACCCTCATTTTTAATGTATCACAATAAAATACTGTATTTTTGTATTTAGAAAATACTCAAAATACTTTTTTCAAGGAAGTATGAAAGCACTGCAAAAAAGCTTTTTTTATCCCAAACATTGAGCCTATAACTATACAGTAAAAAACAATACAATTTGGCCCCTGTCATGCCAAATAGTATACCGTATGCAAGTTCATGTAGTGTGATCAGAATTAAGAATAATTCAAGAATTTCCATTTCCATTTAGTCATCTAGCTGATGCTTATCCAAAACGACTAACAGAGCTTTCAATTCGGCAGCCGTGGCCTACTGGTTAGCGCTTCGGACTTGTAACCGGAGGGTTGCCGATTCGAACCCCGACCCCTCATTGCTACCCGTGCGCTGCTGTTGTTGCAGGCAGCTCACTGCGCCTGGATTAGTGTGTGCTTCACCTCACTGTGTGTTCACTGTGTGTGGAGTGTTTCACTAATTCACGGATTGGGATAAATGCAGAGATTATATTTTCTTAAATGCAGAGATTAAAATATACTTATACTTACAATTAACCACATTATAATCAATAGGCCAAAATCATAATTGTGTATCTGTGCCGAATTTCCTAATTCAAGTCCAGTGTAGAACTGAATAAGAAAATCATAAGGCTGTATATCTTGAACTTCCAGTATGTGAGAAACTTGACTTGCCTTAATATCTCTAACCTCAAGTATGCAGCTAATAAGGAAATAGAATTGTTATTTAACTTCTCCCCACGGTGGAATGCAGAAAAGGATGCTACAAGGAAGGAAATTCAAACACACTCAACACCTTACCATCTATTGATGTCATTGTGGTTCATTGAGATATCTGACATTTTTTCTGTTAATTGGCTTGGATACAAAAGGACATTGTTGCCTTTGTCAGTGTCCTTATGTGAACTTGCACAGGTAACCTTGCTCATCTTTACTTGCGTACGACTTCACACCAGTGCTTCAGGGCAGCCGTGGCCTACTGGTTAGTGCTTCGGACTTGTGACCGGAGGGTTGCCGGTTCGAACCCTGACCAGTAGGCACGGCTGAAGTGCCCTTGAGCAAGGCACCTAACCCCTCACTGCTCCCCGAGCGCCGCTGTTGTTGCAGGCAGCTCACTGCGCCGTGATTAGTGGGTACCTCACTGTGTGTTTACTGTGTGCTGAGTTTGTTTCACTAATTCACAGATTGGGATAAATGCAGAGACCAAATTTCCCTCACGGGATCAAAAGAGTATTTATACTTCAGACCAGAGCTGATGCTTCAGCAAAGGCCGTCACTGAAAAGCTGTGAATGTCGTTGAACACAGCTGTTCTCACATTAGCTAATTGCAATAAACATTAACCATTGTTGCCTAATTACCAATTATTCATTACACCTGTGTGTAGTATCTACTTTTTTTAGTGTTTTTCACATATAGTATTTTGCAGTATTTTAAAATACACACCAATAAAGTATTTTGATACAAAATACAGAGCCATTTCCTTCAACCCAATAAAATACAAATGACAAAATACTTTGTATTTGAAATACATAATACATGTTTCAGAAATACTACCCATCCCTGAGAACAGGCAGATTACATCTTTATAGTTGGCCATATGATGACATACTTAGGTTAATACTGTATTTCACCAGTTAGGGCACCAAAATTGCCAGCAGCGGCACTGTGTAGCCTATCTTGACATGTCTATGTTTTGGGTTGCAATATACAGGTAGTGGGCTCTCTGTTAATTTTAATGAGTAGGCCTAAGCCTAAAGTTACAGCATTTCTATCACAATTGACCAGACTTTGACCTTTGGTCTGCTTTTAACAAAATTCTGGCTATGATTGTTTCTTGTATTGCATCATGAGCCATCACTGTGCCTATTGCATTCTACTGTTGTTAGCCTTAAGCTTAGCTCAGTCATTATGTTATAGCACATCGCCCTCCATTAGAAGTGCAATGAGCTGCATTGAGCATAATAAACTGCATTTAGAATTCCAAATTCATATTTCTAGATATTTTGGTGAAAGTAACTCAAAAGTAATACAATAGTAGTGTAATGCCTTACAATTCAGATACATATAATGTAACAAATTACATTGAAATGACAGTAATGAGTAATACATAATACATTACGATTTTGAAGTAAGTTGCCCAACACTGATGACAACCATCACTTTCTATGTATGTTTGTGTTTGTGTGTGTGTGTGTGTGGAGGGTCAATCAAATTCTATGATTGCCACTGATGTGAATGATCTCACAAATCACACAAACCAAATCAAGTTTTAAAAAAATCGCAAAAGTATCGAAATTGAGATTCTTCACTTAGTATTGGTATTGAAACAATAATGTTGGTATTGTGACAACAGGAGTTGAGGATGTGTCCCCACCAAAGCTGAGACCAAACCTACGCCCTTGCTGGTCGGGACGATTCGTCCCGACACAGACATATGTCAGTCACTATAGCTTGTTTTGCTTTCCATGTAAACAAGCATGCGGTATGAAAGTCGGGGATTGTGGAGAACACTAAATGGTCTACTGAATAAGCATTAAGTCAAACCTTTAAATGAAAAACACTCATTGATAAAAATGTACGATGAATGACGAAAAAATGTAACCGCTAATGAAGTTTACTTTTGTGCATTAAAACTCGTTCAACTCCGTGATAAAAAGACATAGCGTTTCTATTATGTGCATGGGGACGTACGATTGAAAGCCCTTCTTAAATCGACCAGAAATATGCTTGTTCTTAATGTAGGCTAGCCCATTCTCAAAAAGCATTGACTGATGATAGTGGAGATCGTGTTATCCCGAGGCCTTTGCAAGTCAGTAGTGTTGACGAACTGACCGAAGTGTCGGTTAAATAACCCGGTTCGTGTCACTGAGCCGGGAGAATTGAGTGCCAAACGTCAAAAACCGACTCAGTGTTCCTAACATCCATTTTCACATACAGAGCAACACTGGCTTGATTGGCTGTGCTCGAGTGTTCTCGTCGCTACTCTTTCATCGTATCGCGTATTAGCGCCTCTACTGGAGTGGTAGTATAATCAGTCAAACTATGATGAGCCTGGGCCTCATAACCGTGGCTGTCAAACGAGTCAAACAGTTCGCTAGGTTCTCCGGGCCTCGTAACCGTGGCTGCCACACGAGTCAAACAGTTCTTGGCAAGTTGTAATCAACCGATCACATAAGCCTTTCTAGTGCAAACTAGATGCTTATGTTCATGGACATTTTATCGATGGGAAAGTATTATATCCCATACCTACAAATACACATAGGCCTAATGTTATCTTAGTAGCCTAGTCATGTTAAATAAATGCTTAGAAGTGAATGACTGTAGGCTGCAGGCGGTCACGAGGAGACAGAATGAGACCGAATGTAACCGTGCAACAACCGCTGTACCCTTTATCTGGTTCTCGGCAAGTTTGATTCATACCAGCCTTGTTAGTGCATCGTAGCCTAGATTATTCATTCATGGCAATTCACACATTATCGATGGGGAAGTAGGCCTACATCTCATATTAGCCTACACGTCATATTATCTTAAAGTTATAAAGTTAAATGTTAGAGAAGTGAATGTTGCTTAGCCTCACGAAGACCGTGCCAGGCTGAGCAAGACCGTAGTCGAGGGTGAGTCTAATGTTATCAAACGGTCTAGGTTCTCGACAAGTTAGTTATTAACCAAGCCTTATAGCCTATCGCAGATGATTGTGTTCAATTTACACATTATTGATGGGGAAGTAGCCTACATCACATAAGCTTCAAATAGGCTACACGTTATCTGGGTAGCCTAGTTATAAAGTTAAATGTTGCTGGCTTCGTTTGTCACGAAGAGACCGCGCATCAGGCTACTTCGCCTACTAAACGAGACCGTAACTGAGGTTTAGGCTATGAGTCTATGTAATCAAAACGGTTGTCTAGGTTCGCGGCAAGTTATAGAGCTGGTAAGTCCCGCCCATCCGCTAAACCCCCAGTGGACCTCTAGATTTAAATATCGTCAATGCAAGTGAATGTGAGAAAATAATTATTTTTTCTGGTCCCGTTTGAATTGTGCCATGAATGTGAACATATGTTTAATATATATAATTTTTCATGTTACGAGTTTGACAGTATATTATATGATTCTTCGGCTATCAGTTGTGGAGAAGACATAACGAGAAAGACTACATGTCGCCTGTGACGTGAGCTAGCTCTAATCGCTAACATTAACTGAGATGCTAGTTTTTGTAATGGCAGGAATAAACACACATGGTAACAAAAATATTCGAAACATGTCTAGCTTCACTCAACACATTAACACTATGATACAGTGTGATTGTAAAGTTGTATGGTTCACTGTGTTCAAAGTCGATCTTAATAACCCTCTACCTCTCGACCAACTGATGGTTGTTATGGGAAACTAGTTAGCTGTCGTCTAGCGGAAAGTTGTAGTGACCGCGCGCCAGGCTACTGAAGGAGACCGTAACCGAGGGTATGAGTGTAATCAAACGGGTGTTATCGCAAGTTTGAGTTATCAACCGATCGCAGAAACCTATTTATTTCTCGTGCATCTTAGGTGATTATGTAGCCCATAGAGGTTCATAGGCTACATTACCGATGGATATAAAATACAAATACACGTCATGTTATCTTGGTAGTTGTTAAATGAGATGTTTGTTGGTAGCTGTCACGAGGACTGTACAACAGGTTAGAGACCGTAAGGGCTCTTACAGAGTCAACGCATCGCTACGCATACGCGCCCGCAAGGCTACGCATCGCTACGCTTCGGCCGCCATTATGCGTCGATGCGTAGCAAAATGTGTCATCCCAGTTTTTGATACGCGACGCACTGACGCATGCAATACTATGCGTTGTCGGTGGGGGCGACACTGCAAGTATTGTACATTATGTCAAGTATATGTTATATTTACAGAAGAAGGTTTGAATACAATGGCCAGAGAAGAGGAAAAATTATGCAAGCTTCTCTTTATTTTACGGTCTATGGAGCTCCACATTGTAGGTTACATGCTATTCATTGTGTATAGCATGATTGTCACTTGGAGGAGACTTCAGACTTGTAGATAACTTACGTTAGTATAGTTAGCTAACCGCTGCTAACGTGCTAGCATCGTCACGTCAGAAAACCATGGGGCTGTGCACATGTGTTAGTGTACATTTATTCACCATATATTAATAAAGTTTAAGTGGCTCTGCAATGTAGGCTATGTTTCCGTTTATTTACAGTACCATGTTCCTTACATGACATGACCCAGTGTCCTTGTAACATGCAGTCAATCTAGCACAGTGAATCACACTCACCTCCCGTCTATAGTTTGTCACCCAACAAAGCTAGATATTACTTTTTATACGTGTCTCCATGTCATACTGGAGTCTTTTTGAGAATTCTAAATTAAATATGATCCGTGGCTCTCCAAAAGAGCCTCTTGGGATGTAACTTTTACAGACAGCTTGAATATCACTCAGAATGTCAGTCACCAGTGACTGCTACCCCCTGTTGCGTGAGCGACGTATAGCATTTCACTTATCGGCCGCGTTGCTTGCGTCCACCGTGTAAACTATGAAAGGGAGCACGTCACTCGCGTCGCTAACGTTGCTTGCTCGCGTTGCTCGCGTTGACTCTGTAAGAGCCCTAACCGTGCTAATGCATGAGTAATCAAACGGGTGTCTAGGTTCTTGGTAAGTTGTAAGCCTTTATGTTTCGTGCATCTTGGAATTGTTAATTGAAATTCATATCCTAAATTACAAAGGGGGGAAATATTATATGACATAGGCTATGTTATCTTGGTAGTTAAGTTAAATGTTAGAAGTGAATAGGCTATTGGTAGGCTCACGAGGAGACCGCGCGCACAGCTGACTACTGAACAAGACCGAATGTAGGCTAACCATGGACAGTGCTTGAGTCTAGTGTAGGTCAATATGAGTGTATGTCAGCTAATTTCAGAGACATGGAGAGCATGACATTTGCAGCTTGAGGCTACATGTCTTGGAGCGATATGGCGGGGGAAGTAACGCGCGATATAACACCCAACCCCCCCCCCCCCCCCCGCGTCGCGCGAACCAGTGACTGAATCTATTAACTCGGTAGGCCAACCAACGACCGTCCGGTTGAACCGACTTGCGTGTAAGAGTCGGTTGTCCCATCACTACAAGTCAGCATCTCCGACGGTAGTCTACAATATTTAGAATATACGTTTTCGATGTCCCAAAGGAGAGCCATACTTTATTGTTTTTAACGATCTCTATGCTACTCACCAAAATGTATGCATGGGAACATGATAAAGTACCCAACTGTCGTGCGTTAAATTATTGTGATTACGAACCAGTGGTTTTGAAACATTATGCGTGACTTGGACATCTAAAGAAATGCAACAGGCTCGCATTCGCAAAATGGGGACATGAGACTGCTCAGATAATAACAGATGTGCCTCAAGTTTTGCACGGTTTTAGACAAGTTATAGGCCTGTTTACCTGGCTTTAAAGGTTCTGCATTCTGCATTTTGCAATGAGCAGTGCTTTCCCGTTTGAATTGGAAATGCTCTGTGTCATGGTGTGTGTGGGTGTGGGTGCCCTGCCCCCAACAACTCACCTTTCCACCTCTCCACCTCTGGCCTATGGTCCAGGAGGACGAGGGGCCTGAGGCCTGGTGGCCTGATAAAAAGGCCTGGTTAGACACCCAATGCATAGCCCATTTACACAGTTCAGAGATGGTTGTCCCCAGATCTGAACCCTATCGAGTTAGTGTGGGCTGAAATGAAACAATATATTCGCTGTGACGCCAAACCCATGAACAAAGACGCATTGATATCGGCAATAGAGTTTTTTTGGCGAAACAAACTCACAGCCGAACGTTGCAATAAATACATCGACCATTTGGACAAAGTCATCAACAGTCATAGAACTGAAGGGAGAGGCAACTGGCATGTGATCTCCCCACGGGCCAATGGATGTACACGTTTTCTCCTGTGTCTACAATAATCCAGTGTTTTGTCAAGTTGCAAATTGCTATTCGTTTTAACGAATTTTTATGATAGTATGAAGTACTTTTTGTAATTGTGATCTACTGTATAGGCTTCATAAAATAAAATAAACAATACAAGCTGATCTGGTGTCTGATGTGAGATCAGTGGAATATGGGAAGGGAAGTGGCAGTGTTTTTTTGTGCGTCTGCAGAAGTCAGCCAAATATGAATGTAATTCTGCGGCATAAAGCAGATGTATTTGTTTATTGTACAGAAAAATAAAAATGACATGTCAAGCAGTCAATTGACTACATTGCAGTCAAGAAGTAGGGCAAATTAATTTACGAAACCAAAACATGGGTCATAGTTGTCTAAGCCTCTATTGCGTAGCCTGTTAAAAACGTCGGCAGATAGTATTAAATCGGCAACAACATTGTTTTCTGCAGAAGCCTACCCAAGGCTACAGATTAATTCTGAACAGTTATTTCTCTACTGGCTCAATTATCACACCACTGTTTTGATTTGCGTAGTTGCATTAACCCCAACACTGACAATAATGTAGACAGCAAATTTCGATTTCGATTTTCGTTACCACCGTGTAGTCAAGCCTTAAGCCATACCCAAGTAGCCTAAATCGAGGTAATGTTTAATTATGCATGATTTATTTTGTTATTGAATTCGTAGGCTGGGATTACTCTCGGCAACAATTATGTTTAATGGTAGATCCTGCTTTTTCAGAAGGGACCGCAGGCAGAGCGATGTACAGTGGCAGAGCGACGCACAGTGGCTGAAAGTGGTACTAAAGCTTCACGCAGCTTCACGCCGCGTAAATGCGCGAATGAAGTGGTCATTTGAAAGCGATGCCCACTGTACCTTCATGTGAGATGTGAGCCCATGTTCAATTCAACATATTGTATTTGTTTACTTGTTTATCACTTGTAAGAATGTACTTGAACATTCTGCTAGAAAGATAGACAGGAGCACAATCAGTACAAGTACATTGCATTGGAAGCCTTGGGTATGAGCCTCCCTCTCTCTCTCTAAAGATTTTTGTTCTGTCTGTTTTGTTATTTAGTAAACTTTATAGATTTCAACCATATTATTCATTCTTGAGTCTTTTTAACAATGAACTTAGATTAATGTATGAATTATTGAATAGTGATTGTGTGACATGAGGGAACAACCAGTGATACCCTTGGTACCATGAAATGGTAACCTATAGTAATGTCATCAGGATAGACATATACCGGTAGGCTGTGGTCCGCCTTACCGGTGACCGCGTCATGGTCCGCCTGATCACAGAATTTATAGTTTACCCACCTCTTTTTTACCTCTACATCCCTGATCATGTAGGTTAATAATATTTCAGAGTAAATTTGGTAACACTATCTCTGAAGGTCATCGCTCTAATTTATGTAGGCCTACATTCACAACCAGAGGCGGACAGAGTACACAGCTTCATTACTTGAGTAAAAGTACAGATACCCTTTGCTAAATTTTACTCAAGTACAAGTAAAAGCAGTGTTGTAATGTAACAGAGTACAAATACTTCGTTACTGTACTTAAGTAGAAATTTCACGTATCTGTACTTTACTTCGCTATTTAAATTTATGTCAACTTTCACTTTTACTCCACTACATTTCCTAGATAAAATGTATACTTTTACTCCGTTATATTTCCACTAAGCATCTTCGTTACTCGTTACTAAAACATAAAATTAGAAGAAATGTGTGCGACAGCAATTAAGGAAGGTTTGGCGAATCACTGCTCCTAGATTGCATTACGCACGCTCCGCACGCTGCGCGCTCTATTTCAGCACTGTTTGTTGCTAAAGGAGGAGGACGCACAACTGAAACCGCCATGAGCACGAGCAACTACTGGAGGACCTCCCGTAATCATACACGACCACCCCGACGATAGTGGTGAACTCGGCGAACAGGGTAGTGGTGAAGATAACGTCATACACCCGTGGCCGTATTTGCAAGAAATGTTTCTGTACATTGGCAGCTTCTGTGAAGCTGAACACTCCGCTACCTGCCTCAGCGGCCTGTGAAAGGCTATTTAGCATCGCAGGACTTGTCTTCGGTCCAAGAAGAGTAAGACTTAATCAGGCACGGGGTGGGTAATCGGGAGAATTCACGGTGGGCCGGTCGAGGAAAAAAATATTGACATTGGTCACGTCTATCTTTTCTTAAAGTAGGACACTTTCCGCATTCTGTGCATGACACCAATGCAATGACTCTGCATGGGTTGTAGCCTACGTGAGGGAGTTCTCCCCTCCCAAAAAGAATTGGTTGGGTCCATAGCTCGTTTTTTCCAAAAAGTTTTCTCAGATACGGATAGCCGAGCCGGCCCTACAGTAGACACAAGCGTCAGGAAGGATGGATGGTAGAAAGAGGCCAGGTGAGACTGAGCAGCAGATCAACCAGTCGACCACTGAAAATGATGAGCCGGAAATTAGTGATGAGGAGGCCATGACTAAAGGGACAAGTAGAGAGGATAAATTAAAGTTATTTAATGTAAGAAAGAGCAATTACCCTACATGATAAACCTATATGCCTTGTTTGCTCAGAAGATGGTGTAGTAGGCTAAAAGAGTAGGCTAAATCACCAAACAACAATATAGCCTACCCATGCAAAAAACATGTAGCCTAAACATTAGTTCAATATGCCTCTTTGTGGAAGCGTGGGATAGGCTACATTTCAAAGGCTTTCTTCCTTTCTTTCTTTGTTAACTTGTGGAATAGTGGAATGTTTTTTTTTAACTTCTCAGTTGAAGTGAATTATTACATAACCTTTACACATTTGTTGAACCATGGTACTAATAAAAACTACAGGATAGTGATAGTATATTTTTACTACCATATTTCTCTTGAGACTTAATCAGGACGATGCAGATCAGGATCCAGGCTTTATTCTTTTCAATGAGGGCCAGTGGCCCTCAAGGGAGAGAGGTACATGTTTGGGTCACCCCATCATTGGTTTCCACCAGATGTTCTCAGTATTTCTCTGACTTCTCTGACTAACAGAGACCATATTTAAAGTTACACACAAAGAGAGGGAGTGACCTACTGGTATGAATATGCAAGGTAAAGGTGTGGTGTATGGGGGATGTGGCCTTTTGGGTGACATCTGGCCAGCTTCTATTGTCTTTTAATTAAAACTACCCCCTTTCCTGGGAAGTCCTTCAGAGGCTTGGACACATGCGGTTCTACAAACATCAACATTTCACACCTGGTGATAGGCAAGGGGCTATAGACAGGCTTTCACTGAATTCAAGGATAAACAAAGGATGCTTGCATACAGACCAAAGACACACACACAGGGTACACATGGGTACAAAATCACAAATGACCATAAGAACTACACAGTATTCAAGTCATAAAGACTTGAATCATTAAACCATTCACATAAAATATGAATACAGAATTATTCCCTTCATAGTAAGAGCTGAAATGTTGCTTAATTTATCCAATTTCCACCACTATGGAAAACGAGGGCCGGTCTTGGGCCTGAAACTCCCGGGCACTGAATTCTGGCAACTTTGAAAACCAGCTTCTTTTGAAGATGAACAGACACCTTTTTCAGTTTCAACTAATGACTGGCATATTAGTAGCTGCTGGACATAGGTGGCATGTGTGTGTGTGTGTGAGAGTGAGATGGTGAGTAAGCCCTAGAAATGCTCATACCACATGACCAAAATGTTCAGGTCATTTTTATTTAAAGAAATAAGTTATTTATTTTTCATTTTTACCCGAAGTTCATACAAAAGTGACATTTCTGTTTCTGTTTTTTTCTTTGATGTCAGCTCTAAAAATATGCTGTTTGTTCTTTGAACTTGTGCCTGAAAAGTCCTAGAAAAGAATGCGATTTTGATTTGATGAGTGAGATTAAGAAGATATGGGAACCCTGAATATGCTTTATGCTTTACTATAAGAAAGCCAAAATAAAGTTCACAATAAAAGTTCAAAATAAAACCGCTTGCTTTTTACTTTTTACTTTTACCTCAAATACTTAAGTACATTAAATATCAGAAAATTACTTTTGATACTTAAGTACAGTATATATCAGATACTTTAAGACTTTTACTTAAGTAATATTTTAAAAGGTAACTCTAAGTCTTTTTTTAGTATGATACTTGTACTTTTACTCAAGTATTGCTTTCTAGTACTTTATACAACACTGAGTAAAAGTACAACAGTCAGATGTCTACTTAAGTAAAAGTACTGAAGTACTTGTTTTTAAAAGTACTTGAGTATCAAGAGTACAAGAGTAGCCTACATTTTCTAATATTGCATTACTACTGCTTACATTTATGTACAGAATGGTCCTACATGGATTTATGAAAAATTGTAATACCTTGGAGAATGTAAAAGGAATTAAAAGTAAAATCAAGTAATTTTCATGTATTTACCATGTTGCCAGGGATGGGCAGTATTTCTAATACATGTATTTAAAATACGTATTTCAAATACAAAATACTATTTCAAAAAATACTTTCTCTGCCTGACTGAAACATGGCAGAATCCCCATGAATTTATCACACTCAATCAAGCCACTCCCTCTGGATATTCCTACATCCAAAAGCCTCGCAGCTGCGGCCGTGGTGGCGGCCTGGCTGTTATACACCGCACTGACATCCTGTTAAAAGAAATCCCAGTCACAACATCATCATTTGAGTGCCTCCACTTCACGCTGTCTGGTGCCACACAGCTCCAGGTGGTTCTTGTCTACCGTCTACTTGTATACCTAAGCAGCCTACAAAAAGGTCCATCACATACAGGAACACAAAGCGTGTGTGTATACCTACGCTGGCTAACACCCTAGCTGCCAACCTCGCTATCCACCCCTCTAACCGCACTGCTTGGTGGAACACTATAACAGCGCCCTCGCCTTCAGCCTGGACTCTGTTGCTCCACTCACCACCAAACTGGTCTCCTACACCCGCCCCGCTCCCTGGTTTACCACAGAGCTGCGGAGGCTTAAGTCCATGGGGCGCCGGCTTGAGAGGCTTCACAAAAGATCCGGCCTCCGTCCACCTCGAAGCCTACAGAGACCACATCAAGTGCTACAAAGAGGCTCTCACCCAGGCAAAAACACTCCATTACTCCACACTTATAAACAGCCAACAAAAGCATCCGAAAATGCTTTTCTCCACCATCAACCGCCTTCTTGACCCTCCCGACGCTCCGCAACCCTCTGATGCCGCTGACCTCTGCTCCAGGTTCCTGGACTTTTTCCACCAGAAAGTGGCCATCATCCACCGGCAGCTCCAGGCATCTACACCCTCCCCGCTGGCCACACTACCTCGGCAGGACATGTACCATCCTTCTGCCTGTCCACCACAGCGCCGCCTCTCCACCTACTCCCTGTTGGATGCTGATCAAGTCCTCGACCTCTTGACTAAAGCCGGGACTTCATCCTGCAGTCTGGATCCACTACCCACGACCCTTGTGAAGGCCTGTCTCCCCACCATTTGCCCCCCGGTGGTTGACATCATCAACGCCTGACTTGGCTCTGGTGTGGTACCCTCCAGCTTTAAGTTGGCGGCCGTGACCCCAACACTCAAAAAGACAGGCCTGGACCCAGATGACCCCAACAACTACCGTCCGATCTCCAACCTTCCGTTCCTGAGCAAGATCTTACAACATCACATCGGGCTTCAGACCCCATGATAGCACCGAAACCGCCCTCATCAAAATAACAAACGACCTCCTGATTGCTGCAGACAACGGCCTTGTTTCCATCCTCATCCTCCTCGACCTCTCTGCTGCCTTCGATACCATTTCCCACTCCATCCTCCTCTCCTGTCTCTCTGAGCTCATCAGCCTTACCGACACTGCTCTCTCTTGGTTCCAGTCTTACCTCTCCAACCGTAAACAATACATCACTCTGTAAGGCTCCTACTCCACCACTGTAACAGTTAACCATGGCGTCCCCCAGGGATCTGTCCTTGGCCCCCTCCTCTTTACCATCTACTTGCTCCCCCTCGGTCAGATCATCCGCAACCATGGACTCAGTTTCCACTGTTATGCAGACGACACCCAACTGTATGTCAGCACCAAGCCCTCCTCACAACTCCCACCAATACAACTCAACAACTGTCTGCATGATATCAAAACCTGGATGACCAACAACCTTCTGAAACTCAACACCAACAAGACAGAGCTCATGGTGGTGGCCCCAGCACCACTGCTCAGGAAAGTTGGAGACCTCACCCTGGTCATCGACGGCTGTCCCATCTCCCAAAGTTGTCCCATTCAGTTTCCACATCCAGAGCATCACCAAATCTGCCTTCTTTCACCTCCGTAACATTTCAAGACTCCGGCCGTCACTCACCGACTCAGTCACCAAAACTCTCATTCATGCATTTGTCACCTCCCGTATGGACTACTGCAATGGTGTCCTGTCTGGGCTGCCCAACAAAGCCCTAGACAGATTGCAGTATGTCCAGAACTCAGCTGCCAGGGTGTTAACCCACACCAAGCCCTGGCAGCACATCACCCCCATCCTCAAGAAACTCCACTGGCTGCCAATCAAACAACGCATCAGCTACAAAATCCTCCTCCTCACCTACAAATCACTTCACTCACTGGCACCCAAGTACATCACTGACCTCCTCCACCCGTACACCCAGTCACGGTCCCTGCGCTCCACCAGCAAGGACTTACTCTCCACTCCCCGCACCAGACTCATGACCTTTGGTGACAGGGCTTTCTGTGCAATTGCCCCTACCCTTTGGAACACCCTGCCCCCTCCTATCCGTTCCGCCACTTCTCTGACACAGTTCCAAAAGCACCTCAAAACACACCTCTCTTGCCTACCCTCCCTAAACCCCCACCCTGCCCCTACCCCCCTACTCCCACTCTTGTAAAGCGACCTTGGGTATCTTGAAAGGCGCTATATAAATGTAAGTTATTATTATTATTATTATTATTATTATTATTATTATTATTTTGTCATTGAAACATTTGAAGCGAAAACTATCATTAACTTGTTCAGAAAATTTAAATAGTCTGGCGAGGTGGGGCCACAGGTTGGCACATTCCCGGGATGGACCTGCTGCGTCTTCATCCATTGTTTCGTCCATGGTTTCGTCTCTTATCTAAATCTGACCATGGAATTGACTTTGGCGGAAAGCTGAAGGTGATTGCTGATAGGCTGTCCCAATCAGTGGCGCCTTCACAATAGACAGGAGATATTTTTGAGATATGTGCTTCCTAGAGGCATTTTTTAGTAAAAGTTGGGAACAGGACTTTTTAACATAATTAAAGTGTGCTAAATCCAACTAATCCTGTTCCCAAGCTGAATTTTGAGTTTATGACCATCTAATTAGCATAAACAAAATGGTTGCCAAAATGGCGATTTTGGGCACTTTCTTTGGGAAGATGTCATTATACCATGTAAATTAATTCATATTGTTCACAGAAATCTCCCTTGGCCAATAGATCAAGGATACAGGCTGTGAAAAAAAGAAAAACAATCTATATTATGCCTATGTTAATTACCTGAAAAAACCTTTGAAAAATGTAATTGTTAAAATTTTATAACTGAGCCGGCACATGGTATTTGACAAATGACACTTATGTTTTTTGAGGGTTTCGGGCTTGAAACCAAAGGGTTGCCGGTTCGATCCCCGACCAGTAGGAAAAAAAGTGCCCTTGAGCAAGGCACCTAACCCCTCACTGCTCCCCGAGCATCACTGTAGCAAGGCATCTCACTGCTCCAGCATAATGTGTGCTTCAATGTGTGACCTGTGTGTTCACTAATTCACGGATGGGATACATGCAGAGACCAAATTCCTTGTATACGCAAGTATACTTGGCCATAAAACCTGATTTACATTACATTTTACATAATTGAAGTGAATTAGCTTGGTAATGTATGTAGTCTTGGAGTAAGTTACATAGGCCTTTACCCATTTCGGTAACACTTTACGGTAAGGATACATGAATTATCATGAATTCATGCATGAATTAATTCATGATTTATGTATTACTTCATTCATTAATATCTAATTAATCATCAGGAATTTACTGAGTTCATAGTTTGTCATTTGTGACCTCATACATGAGCACATAACTAAAGTATTAGGTACAGTGGGCACATCATTATGAATTATGATGTATTAAGCATGATCATGACTATTTATTTTTCTGCCAAAAATGTGGTCATCACTGCTCAAATTCTGATTTGAACATAACTTTGGAGTTCTCTAAACACATGTCATTATTCACTACTTTAGTTGAGGGGCCACAGACATGATGAATGCATGACCAATTAACCTAAAATTCATGTAATCATGATGATCATGCTTAAGAAATCATAAATCATAATGATATACCCATCACACCTTATGCTTTAGTTGATGTGTTGTTCATACATGAGGTCATCATGAATGAGAGTATATAAATTCCTGTCAATTCCTGATGATTCATAGGATATAAAGGAATAAAGTAATGCTTAAATCATGAATTAATTAATGCATGAATTCATGATAATTCATGTACCTTTACCATAAAGTGTTACCCATATTTCTTCATAACCTTTGTGTTAGTAAAATGATTGAATGTCCTGTGAATTAATAGCTAGATTAATAACTTTATAACTAGTGCAAGTTCAAGTTACTTTATTTGTACCCAGAGGTAGATTTTGTTTGCAGTATAGTGTTTTAAGATTATTTGCCAGAACAGGAGCACAGAGGATGCCATCTTTACGGCAATTCACTCCGCCCTGTCCCTCCTTGACAATAGCAACACCTACATATGTGAGAATGCTGTTCATTGACTTTAGTTCAGCACCATTATCCCCTTCAAACTGATCACCAAACTCAGTGAACTGGGCATCAATACCTCCCTCTGAAACTAGATTCTGGACTTCCTAACCAACAGACCGCAGTCTGTTAGATTAGATAACCTCACCTATTCAACCCTCACCCTGAACACCGGCGTGTGCTGAGCCCTCCTTTACTCCCTCTTCACCTACAACTGCATACCTGTATATGGCTCTAACACCATTGTCAAGTTTGCAGACAACACTACTGTGATTGCTCTCATCAGCAACACTAATGAAACAGCATGCAGGGAGGAGGTCCAGCACCTAACAACCTGGCTCTCAACACCAAGAGGACAAAAGACCTCATTGTGGACTTCAGGAAGTCAAAAGCTAGCACACAAAGCCCCCCATCCTCATCAACAGGACTGAGGTGGAGCATGTCACCAGTCCATGTTTCTGGGTCTCCACATCTCTGTGGACCTCTCTTGGACCCTCAACACCTCTACCTTGATCAAGAAGGCTCACCAGCATCTCTTCTTCCTGGAGACTAAAGAACACAACCTCTCTCCTCAGATCCTGGTGAACTTCTAAACCTCTACCGCTGCATCATTAAGAGCATCCTCACCAACTGTCACAGTATGGTACGGCAACTGCTCTGCTTCCGACCGGAAAGCACGGCAGAGGATGGTGAAAACTGCTCAACGCATCACTGGTTCCTCACACCCCTCCATCAACACCCCCCCTCCCCCCCGGTGCCTCCTTGCCTGTGCCTGTTGAGGTGTCCATGTCGATGGCAACCTTCACAGGGTCAACAAGGAGGCGAACATTTTGCCCCTATCCCACCCATAGTATTCTATTTATATTTATAAATGTACATACTGTAATTACACTTAAACACAGCAATATTCTACTGATATTTATACTGTTCATACTGCACATACACTGATATATTTTCAGTACTCTGCACAATGACAATGTAGGTGAATCTAATCTAAGATAATCTAATCAAATGAAACATGTGACTGCTGGCCATCTTTCACATTTGGAATCAAGGATATGATGCTAGCTAGTTGTTCGTGATTAGTTAAGGAACTCCAATGATTTTAAACTCCAAACACGTGTCCACCCACCACGAAGATGTTTACCAATGAAGCCAGGCCAGAAGCCAGGCCAGACAAACATAGTCAAAAGTATGGTTCATAATGGATAATAAGGCTAATTAGCATAATAATAGTTTTTTTTTGCATTTTTATATTTTTCATAGCCTTTACTTTTTATTTATTGCCCACGGGAGATTTCTGAGATGCACAGATGTGAACAATATTAATTTATTTACATGGTATAATGATGCCCATCTGAAGAAAGTGCCCAAAATCGCCATTTTGGCAGCCATTTTGTTGATGCTAATTAGATGGTCAAAACTCAAAATTCTGCTTGGGAACAGGGCTAGTTGGATTCAGCACATTTTAAATATGACAAAAAGTCCTGTTCCCAACTTTTACTAAGAAATGCCTTTAGAGCCATATACAAGGAGTAAAGAGTACAATATATGCCTCTCAAATGTACTTTACTTTAGGGCAGCTGTGGCCCACTGGTTAGCACTCTGGACTTGTAACCGGAGGGTTGCCGGTTCGAGCCCCGACCAGTGGGCCGCGGCTGAAGTGCCCTTGAGCAAGGCACCTAACCCCTCACTGCTCCCCGAGCGCCGCCGTTGAAGCAGGCAGCTCACTGCGCCGGGATTAGTGTGTGATTCACCTCACTGTGTGTTCACTGTGTGCTGTTTGTGTTTCACTAATTCACCGATTGGGTTAAATGCAGAGACCAAATTTCCCTCACGGGATCAAAAAAGTATATATACTTATACTTATATACTTATAAGTCATGAGCAGTGTTGGGCAAGTTACTGAAAATTAGTAATTAGTTAAAGTTACTAGTTACTTCTTTCAAAAGTAATTCAATTACGTTACCAATTACTGTATATCAAAAGTAATTAGTTACTAGAGAAAGTAACTTTTGAGTCTGCTTTTAAAATGTCAATATGAACAGTACTGAACAGTCACACACACAATAAACCTAATTTTTGGACCTATTTATTGTAGTTTCAACGGGCCTTCAAATCAATAGCCTTGTGCATGAGTTCTCAAACTTTTTCCGACCACAAAACATTCTACAATGCATGAAGGCCTCCCTGACCTTGTTTTGCGCCACCCTCACCATCTAGGTGGTTTGATAGATATGTACAGTACACTGCCTACTGCTTGCCTACTACTTGCCTTCTGCAATATAGTAATAAGTTATTATGATCATTATTATTGCAATCCTTCTGTAGGCTACAGGGAATTCGTTCAATGGGATGTAATGTGAAACAATGTTAAATGGCCTATTTTCAAAGCAGTTATTGTCTGCTCACACACACATAACCTTAGGTTATCCTCATCCTGCTTTGAACACAGTTGTATTATATAGCATTTTAAGCACCACCAGTTTGGGAAAAGCCTGCGCTGCACAAGTGCTGACCTACCGAAATAAGTTCTAATGCATCCGAGAGTTTGGGATTGTCGCGCACTATGCAGAAGGTTACTCTTCAGCTGATAAGGTGTTCCAGAGAGAAGTTGCATGTTCCGTCGCAGACAAATGAATCCATAACACCATGGACGTCAATTCCGATGTAAACACAGCCTACTGTGCAAATAACTCAAGTCGCTGTTACGTACGGTAGGCTATTTGGAGGTTTCTTTATCTGGTAAGTGAAATCTGCATTTTCCTCTCGAGTTAAACGTGTGCTTGCTTGTGCCAAGGCTATATATAGGCTACCGTAGCCTATTGGTGTTGTGGCGTGGCTATGTTGTAAGAATGAGAAATTGATATAACGAGGCTTTTGCGCAATAGGCGAAAAAGAGCGGAGATAAACAACAATGCGCTTTTACTGTAGTGGAGCTTACGAGATGGAAACAAAAGGGAAAAGGCTTTTAAGATGCCCATTTAAATTGTAGCGTAATGCACTCTTGTGTGTTTTAGCATAAATCCGAAATAAGGAGGAATTTGAGGAGGCTCCTAACTGTAAAGAATGCATCTGCAATCTAAACATGAAACACAATCGCTGGAAACACAGCTAAGGCCGGGAGACAAAGCAGCAAATGTGCATCTTGTCTGCAGTCGTTCATTCAATATCAACAGAGTAACGCAAGTAACGAACTCTTTGAAATTTCAGTAATTGTAATTGCGTTACTGGATTTACAAAAATACTTCGTTACATGCTCGTTACCACTAAAAGTAGTGGAATTACAGTAACGCGTTACTTTGTAACGCATTACTCCCAACACTGGTCATGAGTACTCCCCAAAAATGATACTCGAGTAAAGTACAGATCCCTCAAAACTGTACTCCGTTACTGTCCGGCTCTGTTCACAACACAATATAATGCGATTCTAAAAAGGCAACGTTTCGATCTCAATTCTAAGTTCTTTTTTGCCTAAATGAAGATCTGTTGAGCTCGAAAAGTTGCCTTTTTGGAATAAATAAAGTATTTCTTGGAGACCATATACAGTGTGCAGACCATCTCCTCTCTCACAACAATAATATTTTTTATGTGACATTGCATGTAGGCTATTTGCTTGCTTTAAGTAAAGGGTAAACATGTCCATACCAGTATAAAATATAGGCAGGCATAAAACAGACTGTAAAACATTGTCACATTTACGATCGCATTATATCGTGTTATGTAGCCTAAATCATTACAGCAATGACCTTCATAGAAAGTGTCAGGTGTTATCTACCTAACACCTAATACATCATTTTCAAATTTATTTTCATATGATCATGTTAAAGACAGATGAACACCCATGTTTTCCACTAGCCACCCTATGTTCTGTGATCCGGGTCAGACACAAAAAAATGAAGAGAAAAAAAATGTTTTCACAACGTTGCCAATTATTATTATATTATTGTTACATTATTGCAAAAAGACATGGATTAGCATGATAAAAAAATTAAAAAAACTTTTGTCAGTTATGTTGTTTTTGCATTCCTTTTCATTTTTTTTCTTAAAAAGCATCACCATTTCAGTATACCCACTTAAAACAAGGATAGGTATTAATTAGGGCTGTCAAAATAACTAATTAATTTCGATTAATTAATTTGAGAAAAAATAACTGATTAAAAAAATTAGTGCAGATTAATCGATTCCGTATGACCTTTGAGCCGTTCTAGTCAGTAAAATTTAGACTGTAAAATGAAGGAGAGAAGAAAACGTCCTGCTGCAATGTCTGCAGCAAGGAATTTGCATAGTCGCACATCAATGCAAAGAAAATCCCCAAAGCACTTTTGAATTTATTTCCTCAGCATATTAGGTCATATCATAGATTAGTATGGCAATTATTTGAACAGTGAAAATAATAATAATAAAGAGTTTTTGAACTTAAATGTCACTAATGCTGATTATTCAATGATTCATTTGAATTTAAATATTTAAAATACTTTCACAGCAAACAATATATATGTGATTAATTTAGATTAATTAATCACAGAGTATGTAATTAATTAGATTAATTTTCTTAATCGATTGACAGCCCTAGTATTAAAATGTTAATATGCGGGGTTGATCACAGTAGACCCACTACAGCTGACTAGACTACACCACAGCAGTAAGGTGCATACATTTCACCAGTCTTACCTTGTTCAAATACTTGAATGCTAAATGCTAAAAAACAAAAAAGCCAATACAATTCTTAACAATTTTCCCATTTATTTATAATGTGCATTGAAAACACAATATAAAACTAAAATATAACACTTCAGTGGAAATACATTGATATTTTAAACAGAAATCATACATCATCATACACACATTTTTCATTCAATTAAACAAGTTTTACTTTAACTGTTTCCCCTTTTGTTGATAAGAGAAACCACTTTCACTGCCAGTTTGCATACATTAAAACAAACACACACATACACACACACACTACATCATATTTACACAATTTTTTCAACAACTACTGTATTTTTACAAGGGTCTTATTTGGAATGGTCTTTGAAGCCACCGTCTTGCTTCCAGTTAGAAAACCCTGATTCTGATTTGAAGACTGACGATGGGTCATTTGAAAGCGAAAATTACGGAAGGGGTAGCAAAACACTAAAGATGGAATATTCCTACCATTTGAAGTCTTTGTATCAGAAGTCATTGAGTGGCCTCTTCCTATTTCCGTGCTGCATCTTGCGGAATACCAGTTTAGGAGAGGTTGCACAGAACCATCTGCTCTAGAATGGGAAATGTCTGGAGAGAAGAAAATGAAACAAGTTTGAGTAACTTAATTGTTATTAACTTTCATAACCCACTGTCAACCTGGCGTTTCTAAAATGAATGACAAAATATGCTCACTGTAATGGCAATAGGAAAAAGCATCATACCATTAGGAGCAGCTATGCTTGGTGACTGGTGGTTCTGAAGACTGTGGGTTGAAGTCACCAGCTCCTGCGCCATCCCAGTCTGTAGGTGAAACACAAATGCGTGTTTCACAAAATCCATGCTTGTAGCCTATTCAGCATGTCGTCTGGCAACTGTAAAACCAGTTATTATTATTTTTTAATCATATAAAGCTTGAGTGAATAGAGTAGAAAATGTAATCAATTTATCTCAGTGAAACTCTCCTTGTCCTAACACTTTGAGACATAATTCATGCGAAGCCCATGAATCAAATAAACTCAGAATAGTAGCCTAGTTAACTTTGCAATGATAGTTCACATTAACTACAAAAACGTAGCGTTGGCAATTAGGCATGTAGCCTATTCTCATGTCCATGTTAGCAGCTGCCAAACTTGTTCCTCAAGCAAAAAAAAAATCGAACGTTATTTACATTTGGTAAGGCGCACTAGGACCCCAAACAAACAGGATGTCCATTTCTCTGCATTTCATATAACACCATTTCAAACACTTCATACATTACCGTATACATAAAATCTATCAGCATGCTAACAAACAATCAAACCTCAACTCAAGTAACCTAACGTTAAATTAATGTTAACAGTTCACTGACTAAGTCAGTTAACAGTTCACTGCAAGCTTGCTGCTGCTTCGTAATTTAATTGACAAACTTAACATATTGTGACAGCAATACATAAACGTCCCTTTCACATAATGATGATAACCAACATCGAGATTTGTGACTCACCAAGAAACTTCTGTGGAGGATGAAACGCTGCCATCCGTTCTTCACGTTAGAATTCTAGTTGATACTTTCGTTAGCCAAATGTATCGGTTCTTCACGTTAGCTGATACTTCCGTGAGCCAAATGTATCGTTTCAGAGAATAGGCGTGTTCGACTTCGACTGAGTCTGACTTGGTCTGGCTTTCTACGTAAAGGTGATCTTCAGAGGCTAGCCGGGAGGAGCTACAACAGAGGGCAGCTCATCCCGGACAGACAGGCTACAGTCTGCCTGACGTGACTCGCGGGAGATATCGCGGAATTTTGCAGAACTTTCATTCTTACTCATTAAAATGAGCATGAAGACTGACGAAATAAATTCTTATGATGTAGTTTAAATAAACCACTGTTGTCATACAGTTAACAGCATTGTAGCACATAAATTCAATATCAAGTGTTTCCCCTATATGTGTGTCTATACCAACAGCAGAAAATAACAGAATATCCAAACGCTTTCAGTAGGCTATAGCCTACCAGTGTTTCAGAAATCACGTATAAGAAGGTATCCCTTCGATTCCTGTTTATTTTCGCATATTCCAACATAAGGAAGCAGCTTGAGACTCTCATCATAATCGTCATGAGGACATTCCTCCCAAATGGCCCTATCGCATCTTTGAACTGACGTCATGAGGGCGTGTTTTAGCTCGTGCAGCTCGTGGAAGGCAACTGCAAGATCTGTCTGCAGGCAAAGACTCCTGCAATATTTTAAGGTCATGTGACATGGTGTCACGGTGGTAAGTCCCTCCCCGGCTGACAGAAGTCGGACAAAATTTCTAACCAGCAAGCATGGTGTCCATCCCAGTATGCATTGTGTTCAACCCAGCATGCATCACATCAAGTCAGATCTGCACAGATCTGCCTGAAGTCGAACACGCCTAAAGTCTAATAAGGGGAGAACCGCCACTCTCGGGAAACTTCCGGTTTCTGAACTGGTTGCAGTTCCTTTTCTGGTTCCACATGAGGGCGCTCACGAATAAGTGCAGAATGAATGGAGGTCTATGGAGCTGTACCCCTCAAATCCACTTTTCGAGATATAATTTTTTGCCCAGAAATTTGAATGTTGCATGCGAAAGAGGGGGCAGAGAAAATACACACCGCTGAGTATTATATTTTTTGAGTCACTTATTTGTTCTAAAAAGCCTTTCAAATGCGTCAATGACGTTATTCATTAGCAGAAAGCTAGTGTGTTGTGGGCAACAACGACCCAACCTGTAAGAAATCGAAAGGACGTAAGTATTCGTTCATTCAACTTTTGACCTATAATCCATATCGATCTTGCAGAAACCACAATCCAATCTTCGATTTTTCAACAACAACCAGGTGAAAGAGACACATTTAGCCGTCTAGCTCCATAGACCCCCATTGTTTTTGCACTTATTCGTGATCGCCCCTAGCGGAACTGCAGCAGATTGCAGGTACAATGGAGTTAATAGGGAGTGATCCGGCTCTCCGTAAACGGGCTCTGATCGTTTCTTCACATTAGCAGAGACATTTCTGATAGGCCAAATGTATTCTTTCTTTTACAGTTCACTGTGATCTATAGCTTTCAAGCTTCATAGGTGCATTATTGCCACCAGTTGTTTGGGAATGGAATTGCATCTCTGATCGTCGTTCTCAACAAGTTTGACACTTATTGGCCCCTGTACCGTCAATCATCAATGAGATTTCAGATGGGGCCCGGGCCCCTGTGGCCCCGCCCCTAGAACCGCCCCTGGAGAGGAGGGCCAACACATGGATGGTTGATGACTGGTGATAATATACCTCACAAGTGAGGTACAGTAAGGGGAAAGAAAGAGAGATGTAGAGTGGGTTGATGTTCGGGTTAAGGCATTCGACTCACTTTGGTCCTCCAGTCAGAGAAGGTTTTATCCACTGTCCATTTCTCCAGTTCCTCCAGGAGCTTCGTGTCAGCTTTTTGAAAGTTCTTCACTTCTGTCTGATTCCCCACTTTTATCAAGTACTCCACCTTCCTGCCAAATGACAAAACACGGCATCAGAGAAGATGGTGTTTTTTTTATCAGTGCAATCATACCATTTTCACATTATGTTAGTCAGAAATGCAAGAAAATAGTAATTATCAAAGTCGACAGGTCCATTTGAACAATAAAGCATTGGTTGATGTACGAATACAGTATAAATACTGACTTTTCCACGCTGTGCTTTGCCACATTTCGTGGAATTTACTATTCCTTCACTTTATAATGTAGGCTACAGCACTCATCACCTAGCCTGGAAAATTCACACAATCACAAAGTGAATAGAGTCTGGTCACTTGCGATTGGGAATTGTTTACAAGCTAGCAGTGAGGTGAGGGGCATTGACATAGCGTTAACTAAATCATTGGTCCAGCCTAACCAATCACATTGATCAGAGATTCCTAACGTTACTTCCTACTTTGCCTAAACTTTACAAACTGAAAATAAACAGCATCAGAGGTCAGGAAACAATTTATCTGGGCCTACCTTTAAATTTCTGCATTTTTCCAACTGCCTGTTCGTACTTACAATGCCATGTTTTAAGCAATGCCATGTTTTATGCAAATACAGCATGAAATACACTCTATCATCTTAGTAGGCCTACATTAGCTCCTGGGTCATACTAGGTCTAACTGTGATGTGTCAAACCTATAATTTTTCCAGAAGTAGGGGTGAGTGCGTGTTCTCTCCACACTCGGTCTGTGGCTGGGTTCAGCCTGGATCATCGACTCAATGAGATCTTTAGCCAGCTCATCTTCCACCAAATCCAGTTTGTATTTCCCGTCTAGAATATTTGTCTCACAGCGAATCCCTTGCCCAAAAGGATGGTGTCCACAGGAGAGGATGTAGTACAGCAGCATTCCTGCAACCTGAAAGAAGGCTGATTAGGAATTTAAAGTAGCTTGCATGCACGTTCACCAAGCATGGTACCGTGAGCGCTCACCTGAACATCCGAGCTTGTCTTAAAGCCAATGTCATTGTCCTCATCAAGAACTTCTCTGGACCCAGGGTCATTCCACGTCAATTCAACCAGGGCCCACGCACTTAGGTCTCAAAAAATTCTGAAAAAATTACCAGGTGTACCTATGTTACCCAGGAGACACACTGTAAAATTATTCTTATGTAAGATCAATACTTTCCCAGATACAGCCAGTTTTACAGGGGGAGGGGGGTGTCGATTTTGGTCGGGCTCTTTTTTTTGTCAAAGTTCACAAGCCCACAGCGCAAGAACTAAACCATGTAGGAGGCTCAAATTTTGCATGCTGGTACATAAATAGGAATAGTATGTAGCAAAATCGTCACGTTTGGTCTGGATAATCCTGCATGGTCATAGCTGTCCCTCAAAGTTGATACAAATTTTATTGGAGTTTTTGGCTGGGCTCTGTTTAAGCCTTCAGAAGACATATTTGTACTCAACATAGGCTCTTGATTTATTTTCCTTACTGAGATAAGTAGAAACACTCTCACAAAAAACAATGAACAGAAAATAAATCCCTTCAGGGTCTGAACAGCAGACCTTAGAAGTCTAAAAAATAATTTTGGTTCTCATTTTCAGAGCACCTAAACACCTTGTGGGAATATACAAAGATTTTTTAAATATTTTTTTTCTTTATTCTCCATGATCTTTTCTTTTTAAAAACACCAATTTGACTTGTCTTATGCAAATCTTTCTTTTTCACTTTCCACCCTGAACATGGGCAAAATGCACCATTGACATCAATATGTTTTGTATAGAGCTACCACAGGTTACTCTATACAACCACAGGTGGCAGTGTGGTGACTATATAAAACATATTGATGTCAATGAGGCATTTTGCCCATGTTCAGGGTTCAGTTAAAAAAAATGTAATTGTTCTTACCAATCAAAACATTTTGAGGTTTGATGTCCCTGTGGAGCACAATGGTGGGATGACAATGGAGGACTTCTAAACTACAAACGACTTCCTCCACTTTTGTCTTCAGAAAGATCTTCTCGAAGCAGTCCTCTGGTAAGCGACCTTTAATGTATTCTTCCAGGGTGTATTCACAAAGCTGAAGGACTAGGTAGCCAAAGTTTTCATCCTCAGTAAAGTCTACATATCGCACAATATTGAGACTTTCAAGCTGTGGCAGGCGCAGAAACTCCTCCTCATTTTTAAGCAGCTGGTAGTTTGACTTGATCATACGTTTAATAGCAACTTCCGTACAGTCATCTCTGAGGCCAAGAAATACCTCAGTGCCATCACTTTCTTTTGCAATCAGATAGTCTGAATTTACACAAAAAGTGAGATTTCCAACTTTCTTCACCTCTGTCGTTCTCATGTTAGCAAGCCTTTCCAACTTTGGCCTCCAGAGTAGACTGATTTTGTGCCAAGGTCGGGGAACTGATATTGTGTCAATGGAAGTGTCAGAAACAGAAAGAAATGGCTTAACACTTGAGCCTTCATCAACAAAGATTCTTCAACTGAATTCACTGGCGTATTACAGTCTGAAGTTTCAGTCATTGAACCAGCCACCTCTTTGTTCTACTTTTTTTCTTCTTTTTTATTTTTTCCTGTTCCAAAGTAGACATTTCCTGATCTAAAAATTGCCGATCTGAAGATAGCCTAAAAAAGCTTTCATACAGTTCTCTCAATTTCTTTTTGAAGGTTTCATCGAACCGGCTATCTGCATCATTCAACACCCTCTTGGGAACTGATGTAACACCAAGGGATTTGATAACCTCAGGTACACCCCCATATGAATATAGATCGGCTATTATCCCATAGGCTAGTGCACCAATATCAGCTGGATACTTTGGATCTGTAAAGGGGACTATGCCTTTGCACATCTTTGTGATAAAGTGGGCATCCCATCCATCTTTCTGTTTGAGGGTCTTTTGTGTGATGACATTTAGCAATGTAAGAATTTGGTTAGGAGTCTCAGACGTGGTCTTTGAAAGACATTGCAGAAGGAGGGGCACAAGGGGACGTGAAAACTTCAGCGGTATTTCTTCCGTGAGGCATAAAGCTGAACGTAAATTGTCTGCAACAAATTGCTGTTGGACTGTATCAGGAGGTTTTGAAAAGTTTTTAATTGCCTCCTCTACATATCTGTGCAGGTTTTGAGAATCTTTTAGCCACTTAATCCCCAGTTGTCTGTATGCTGGACCATGGGTACCTACAACAGAGAATACCCTATCAAAAAGGGTAACTGGCATGCTTGGGTGTATATCTAAAAAATGCTGGTGGTACAATTTAAATATTTCCTCTGGTTGCTTCTTCGGCACATCGCATGTAAAGTTAGAAAATAATGCATATTTAGATATATGCTCATCTCCTGCAGATAACTCATGTAACAAGTCAGATAGTAATTTATCAGTGTTTAAATTTTGGGCCTGTAATTCAAATCAGGCACTGCTCCATGCCTGAGCAATTCTCTTGCTTCATCCTGTCTATTGTTGCAACCAGCTTGTGTAAATGAAGTGGGTAATCCGAAATTAGGATCAGCTTTTCCATTTAATAGTTGTCTAAATATATTAATTGACACCTTGAAATTCAGAGCATAATTCAAAGGTGTTAAGCCTTTAGTTGAGGGGATGTTAGGATTGGCCCCCTCATTAAGAAAGTATGTGCAGAGCTCTTCATTTTCACAGACAACTGCTGCACAGATAGGGGTGACATCATCTTTCCATTGTGCACAAGGATAAAGTTTGTTAATGTCACATCTCTGGAGCAGCTTTTTTAACTTCAAGTTTTTATCAAAAATGCGCTGAATGATAGGATGTGTCCTTGTGTTGTTGTACAAGTTGTACACTATGAACCGTAACTTTCTGAAAAAAATGAAAAAGAAAATATTTTATATTAATGTATAAAATGTTCAAAATTAAAACACATAATATCAAAACATCTCAGCTACCAGTTTAGCAGTCACTGCATATGCCAGCTTAACCTTTAGCAGGTTAATGAATAGATTTTCTTTTCAAACTATTCAGATGAAGTATCTATGGTTTTTCGCAATAATTCTGAGTGTGAACCCTCGGAGATCCAAATTGTTTTAAAATTATTTTACTTGAGAACTACCAGGCTTGTATTACTTGAGTCACGGACTTGGACTCAAGTCCAACTCAAATCCTAATTGTAAGGACTCGTGACTTGATTAAAGGGGTGGTTCACGATTTTGGACATAGGGCATAAAAAAAAAAGGTTTGGTTCCTGTTGGTTGTCAGTTGAGGCCATGGGTCGGTAGGGATTTATTTTCCCTCAGTGGCAATAAGGTAAGAAATCAGTCCCTCCAGGATTTCGCGAGGATTTTTTGAGATTGTTGCGACCTAAAATGCCTGATTTCACTTTTCTAAAAAATTGTGATGGAAGTTGCGGTGTTTTTAGCTGAATATTATTGGGGTAAGTGTTGTTTTTTTCAGGCTATGTTTTCGATGGTCACCCATTGTCAGTCAATAGTGAAAGTAATTAACTGTGTATAACTATTTTGTCTTTGACTGACACCACGGTGAAGTTAGTTTCACTTTGCCAATGAGTTCAAATAATAGACGAATGCAGAAGCGTGTAGGCTATACTCTGCTAGGTTTTAGTTAAGCATGGTGTCATGAAATGAAGTCGAACAGGTGGTTGGTTTAACTCTTTTATGTAGTCAAAGCAGGACCACGTACATATATTCCATGAGGGCTCTCATCAACTGAACTCCTAACCCCTAACTTCCTGTTGGTATTCTAATCCAATCAGAATACAGGCGGAACTCATCACATCTCCCTCTTTTAGTTAGTTCCTTATACAAACCAGCCCCCAAATGATAATCATAATAATAACCAAATATTCCTTGTAAATAAATATTTGCTGTCACTCAATAGTTTTGCCTGACTCATTAGTATTCAGTTAACACAACCATAACAGCACCACACATTGTAATTACCCTTACAAGAACCATGTTTAAACTGATTAAACTGTGAATACTATCTGATTTATCTGAATTTATCTAATATAGTCCTTGAACCTCTCGGGTGTCTTGGTGGCTCTTGCTGAGGACCTCTTGGTAGGCCCTGGTGTGGACGGCAGCTGTACAGCCGTTTCTTGTGTGGAAAAGTAGTCTAGGCCTTTTGCAGATGTCGGTGAGCCAGGTTGATTGGTGGTGACACCAGGTGGTTGGGTGTCGCTTTCGGGTTGCAATTGCCCTTCCATGCTGGGTAGCTCGGGAATGAGTTGCAGATGCAGATGTATCATATGGGATACCCCACCGCACAAATATGCTTTTAACCAAATAACAAATTTCAGTGTCCCGCCGGCGGGACGGTTACCCCCCTCCCCCACCTCCCCCCAACATTCTAAATCAATTGTATGCACCATATTGCTATGTAGCATAGTAATGTTATACACCATTTCAAAGCTTTGACTCTTGGGAATCCAAAAATGACAACTTTTTTCATGTACAATCTGTATAGTGCTTTACATTCTCAGATTAATTTTATTATGTCTTAAATTTGATCCAAAATGCCCCCCTCCTCCGCTTTTGGTGATACCCTGACTTCTGGCTGCAGTATAGCTGCAGTACAATAAGTAGATGCCTCATATTGGGTACTGAAATATTCACAAGAATCCATAGAAATTGAATCTTCATGTTGTATTATCCATTATTAGTTGTACAGATGTATAGTTTATCTTATACACACTCATTGAACCAACAAAGTAAATGCAAAAATAGAGACTTTTTTGTAATTATTCCATATTTTGTGTAGTCAGTCTATTTCAGAACACCTGTATCAGACATACAATCTAAATAGTCCACAAGAAACCTCAAAGTGTTACCTTTGATTTGAGACCAGGATTATGCTTCTACACAAAGGGGTTCATGTGCAGTAAGCATTTGATTGTCAGTATGCATTCTGGATAACAAAAAGTCCTATGGGGAGTATCCATAGGCATTTTACAAAACGCATGGGCATACCTTGGCAAATAATAGTCTAAAGCACTCATATTTTCATTCTATACTGATCAACTTTTGCACACAGCTTCGCAAGACCTGGTGGTAGGGCTCAGTTGTGTTTCTAAGGGATATCAAGAGACCTAGAGGGCTGAAATGTGGTCAGTTCAGAGATGCTTGTAATCCGGCAGAAAGAAAAAACTATATTCTAGCCTCTGTAGCTCTTTGTCAGTACATCACACAGTTGTCTTGACTGCTTCCTACGAAAGCTACAGGTTCTCAGCTTTCTATAGAGGTCCAGCACTTGATGGTTGACCCCAAAAGAGGTCGGAACAATGCCCTTGTAAATAGGCACAGTGCAATTTCAGGCAAAAACTTGAAATTTTTACTGAGAACTATGTATTAAGGCAATTTACCACTTGCTTGCTGGTTATGGTGGGCAAATGGGCTCTCTCTATGTCCCGGGAGTAATAGTCCACTACTACTAAATACTGCTTGCCATCCTGCTCAAACAGATCGGCAGCCATCTTCTCCCATGGGTCACCAGGTAATGCAGTTGTTTTTAACGGCTCTCTCCTTTGAGTTGGCTTGTTGATCATGCAAAATTCACATGTTGCCACGCACCTGGTGATGTCCGCTCCAATTCCCGGCCACCACACAGACATGTTGGCTCTCTCTTGAGTCTTGGTCAGGCCAAAGTGACCCTCGTGGAGTTTCTGCAGCACATCCTTTTGCTGTGAGACAGGTATGACAATTCTGTCATCATACAGCATTAAACCTTTAGCTTCTGAGAGATGAGCTCTGGCAGCGTGGTAGCCATGTAGCAAATGTGGCGTCTTTGACATAGCTGTGGGTCAGCCGTGACGAACGTAGCTGATGACTTTTTGGAGATCTCCATCGTTGAGTGTGGCGTCCCTGATCTTTTCCAGTCTGTCGTCCGACACGAATCTTGTGGCCATCACGGCTTGAACGTAAGCTTTGACATCGCCATCGGTTTCCGAGGAGTCACTGTCCATGAGAGGATTTTTTGATAGTGTGTCGGCAATTATGAGCTGCTTGCCCGGTATGTGTATAGCCTTGACATTGAATCTCATGAGACGCATTAACAACCACTGGCATCTTAGTAGCACTTTGTCTAAGTCATAACTGTTGATTAACGGCACTAATGGTTTATGGTCTGTTTCAAGGCAAAAATGTTCCATACCATGTAAGTAGTGTGAGAATCGCTCACATGCCCAGACGCCTGCCAGACACTCTTTCTCAATTTGAGAGTATCTGCGCTCTGTGTCTGTAAGTGTTCGTGAGCAGAAGGCAATCGGACGCATCACATCGCCCTGTTCTTGCAGGAGGGTGGCTCCCAGGCTTAACTACTTGCATCTACACTCACCACAGTCCTCTTGCAGGCATCGTAGAAGGCTAGCACTGGCGCTTTGATCAACATTTGTTTCACCTCTTGGAAAGCTTACTTTTGGGCCTCACCCCACACCCACTGGACATCATGCCTTAGCAGTGCAGAGATTGGGTGCATGACTGTGGCGAGATGAGGCAGGAACTTAGCCAAATAGTTCACCATTCCCAGCATTTGCCGCAATTGTGTGGTGTTCTGGGGGCTTGGCATTTCAGATATCGCCTTGACTTTGCTGCTGTCTGGCTTTATTCCGTCAGCCCCGACAATGTGTCCGAAATATTTGATCTCTGACAGTGCGAAGTGGCACTTGTCTTTGTTGAGCTTTAATCCTGAGGCTCTGATCGTCTTTATCACCTCCTCCAGATTGTGATTGTGTTCGGCTTTCGTTTTCCCATAGACTAGGATGTCGTCCATTACTGCGAACGTGCCAGTGTGGTCGCGCAGAAGTGTGCTTATTTCTCGCTGGAAAATTTCTGAGGCGGAAGTTATTCCGAATGGGAGCCTTTTAAAACAGAACCGCCCCGCAGGTGTTATAAAGGTGGTAAGCTTTTGACAGCAGGGGTCGAGCGGGATCTGCCAAAAGCCACTGGAGGCGTCGAGAGTCGAGAAAACAGTGGCCCACGACAACTTTGGCGCTACATCCTCCAGCGTAGGCAAGATGAATCTTTCTCTTCTCACTGCCTCATTCAACCTCTTTAGGTCAACACAGATCCTGACTTTGCCATTTTCCTTGGCTACTGGAACCATAGGCGCACCAGTCAGTAGCCTCTGTTACTTCCTCGATGATTTCTTTTTTTCTTTTTTTATATATTTTTTTTGGGGGCTGTTTATGCCTTTAATTGACAGGATAGTGGAGAATGACAGGAAGGGAGTGGGAGACAGTTGAGGTGGGATCTGGAAAGGACCACGGGGCGGGAATCGAAGCCGAGTCGCCGGCGTACGGTGCAGGTGCCCCAGCCAGTTGCTCCACATCTGTATTTCTGTCCCTTACGCTCGGTGGTAGCCAAAAACTTCCCCATGCATTGGAGTGAGGTATGTGTGTTGTGATATCACAGTAATGTCAGCACCTGTATCGATCTTAAAACGTAGCATTTTGCCACCAATCAGGAGCACCACGTGCCATTTTTCCTCTGAATCAGCTCCCTTACTGACTGCTCCTAAGAACGCCCCTATATATAGACTCATCGTCAGTGTTCTGTGTGGTAATTTCCTTTATGTCTTTGGTTTTGCATGCCACTTCAAAGTGACCTACTTTATCACATCTCCTGCATCTTTTCCCAAATGCAGGGCAAACTCCAGCGCCATGTTCTCGATTGCATCTTGTGCACTTCCCTTGATTTGGCTCATCCACTTTTGTTCTTTCATTTTTTTTCAATGTCCCTGTTGTGCCTTTTCAGGGCTCCAGACTAACTTTTTGCACTGGTTGCACTGGTGCGCCTAACTTTTTTTCTAAGGTGCACCAGCACAAAAGTTAGGTGCACCCAAATTTTCAACCACATCGCATTTAACACCGCAGCAGGTTCACTTTTTTCCCTTAATTACTGTCCTATATAGGTTGTCCTATGACTTATGATTTACAATTCTACAAGAAAAGTAACTTAATGAAGTGTTGGTGCTTTAAGTGCTTCACTGAGCTGAAATTTAAACTTAAAACATCTCAAGATGTATTAAATAAAAATAACAGTGAGTAAATTAACAGTGCACATCTTTTAAGGGCTTCAAACTGCACATCTCATGGCTCAATGTTTTACATACTATCCTTCATGATCTTTAGGCCTTGGCTAAACCAGCTCGCCATGCTAGCATCTTCCATAGAATTGAGCACAATTTAAAGAGATGTTCCAAGTAGCCTGGGGGATTTTTATGTGACTTTGCAATGATTGCAATAATCATTTGACAGCCCCACAATGCAATTTACTTTTTAATTTTAGTATTTTTAAATTTTCAATAAGAACATGGTTAATGCAGTAACAAAATGGTAGGCCTATTATTATAGGCTATTGCAATGACTTGCCATGCTCGATCTAAATGTGTCCATTCAATTCTCCGTACACAATGACCACTGTATACATGCAGGGAATATTCGGGCTTTAAATGTAGCAGCAATATTTGCGCCAAATACCGGATTAAATTGATTGATGCCATCAGAATGAGTTTACACAACTCGCGCGCAAAACGAGTATTGCTGTTGAAAACCGGGTTACTCCCTGCATGTAACTGCGGTCAATGACGCACTCCTTTTCTGCGATATCTGTATCTCTGTCGTTCGGTCGTTGTATGCATTGTTCGCAATTTTAAGACGTCTTTTCATCTGCAATGACTAAAAATTTGGCGCAAGTGGCATTCCTGTACGTCGGGTTTACGCTCAAACTATTTTTCTGGTGAATAATTATTTCGGACTGAACTTGGTGAAGGGAAGTTTCACTAGGCCTATCGTAGGCAACGATAAACTTGATCATCATCTTGGGCTCGTCTGATCGGTTTGCTGCTGCCAGCCGCTGAAAGGCAGTGGGGAGAGGGGACATTTATCTCGGCCTATGTGACCACACGGTAATGCAACTACATCCACTCTGTTTATCTGACGGGTCTCTGACCTCTCTCTCTCTCTCTCTCTGCAGCACACGCATTTTCAAATTTACGCATAGGCACTGGGCCACGGCCAATCAGAGGGGAGGTCCCGCCCTTCACTATCTGTGATTTGTTTAAACCACGATATTGGCCAAAAATGTGTGTTATTGAACCAAAGGTAGAGTTTCAATGCGGACACCTCTCTCGAATAGCTGGTCGCACCAGTGCGACCTCTGATTTTTTTTAGTCGCACTTTTGAAAAATTAGGTCGCATATGCGACCAAATTGGTCGCACTCTGGAGCCCTGCTTTTTTAAATTGACTATACTTTCTTTTTTTACTTTGTTTATTTCGCTCTCTGCTCTCATTTCGAGCGTTTACTGTTTCACTTGCTCGGATTGACGAGCGATCTGGATTGCCTTTTCCAGAGTTAGATCAGGCTCTAGTTGTAGCTTCTGTGAAACTTCCTCGTCTGCAATGCCAATGACGATTCTGTCGCGTATCTGTTTATCCTTTGCCAGCCCGAATTCACAATACTCAGCCAACACATACAGGTTCCGAATAAAAGCCTCGACACTTTCTCCATTTTGTTGTATGCGTTTGTAAAAACATGCTCGTTCATGGATCACGTTACGTTTAGGCACGAAATGCTCATTGAATTTGGCAATCACGGATTCAAAATATTCATTTTGTTCTTCGGGTGTGAACGTGAATGTGCTGAATATTGGTTTAAAGAATATTATGCCCAAACCACACCCATGACTGATTCAGAAACATAAGACCAACCTTTTTGCTTATAAGTATACTCTTTTGATCCCGTGAGGGAAATTTGGTCTCTGCATTTATCCAAATCCGTGAATTAGTGAAACACACTGAAAGTGTTGTGAATCAGAATCATTTCTGTAAATGTACATACTGTGTACTTCTTATGGTCATTTGTGATTTTTGTACCCATGTGTACCCTGTGTGTGTCTTTGGTCTATATGCAGTGTATCCATTGTTTATCCTTGAATGATTAGAATTCAGTAGGCACCGTCTAGGGACCTTTCGGCTTATGCTCAGGTGTGACTCTATTGTATAGACTAGGGAGCAAGGAGGGGGGAACAGACCTCCTATTGTCACCATTTGGCCATGAGCAAGTTGGGGTGTTAAAACAATATGTGGCCAGGCCTTTGAAGCTTAATTAAAGAATAATAAAGCTGACCAGGCCTGATGACACAACAAGAGACCACATCCCCACACACCACACCTTTATACACCACACCTTTATATTGCATATTCATACTAGAGGTCACTCCTTCTCTTTGTGTGTAACTTATAAGGTTAAGATTTGTTTCTGTATCCATGATAAGGTGACACAAACATGCATCTCTCTGGAGCCTGGATCCTGATATTCCATCGTCCTGACTGAGTCTTAAGAGAAATATGGTAGTAAAAAATATGCTATCAGAACACATTCACAGCAAACACATCAATTGTCCACTCAAAAGAAGACTTGGCCTTAACGATCGGAAACACAAGTAGCTTATCAAATGCAAAACACAAGTAGCTTTGTGGGTGGATCTCGGGCACTGTTGCTATTATATCGCCAGGATAAATTACTCTTGTGCCCGACGCAAATCTAAAATGGGTTGGCATTACTCATAGGTGTGGTTTGGGCGTCACAAACCAATCAGAGCGTCTTCTCACATTCCCTTTAAAAGCAGGTGTGCTTGTTCCATGGCGGATTGCTATAATGGCTGATTTGCCAGGAGCACGCCAGGAGTGGTTCACAGCCGATGAGACCGACGTTCTTGTCAGGGGCGTAAAAGACAGAGAAGTGGCATTGTATGGGGATGGGAGAATACCACCCAAATTAGCTTTGGTTAAATAGGCATGGGAGGAAATTGCCACAATCGTTTCCATGGCTGCCATTTTTCTTTGTACATGTAAATAAAGAAATGTCACAAAGACATTCTTTCCGATGTTTTGAGCTCACTCTCACTGAATCACAAGGTTATGAATGCATGGTGATATTTTTGCAATGTAGTCTAACATTAGATCGAGATTACTTTGCTTCACTATACCTCACTATAGACAATGCATCTCTTCTGTCAGATAAGCTCTCCTCTTCCGTGCTGCTGCTGGGGCATTTGGGTTAAATGGCATTGGCACATGCAGTTCAACATCATGTCTCCTTAAGTCCTCTAATAGTTGCTCATTTATGTCATCAGCACATCCATGATTAATGGAAATGTTGTGTAAAACACAACATGCCACAAAGAATGCTGCGACTTTTTTCGGACTTTACTGAAAGTGCTCGCAAAAGCACAATCTGAATTGTCTCTGCGAGACACTCTGGCAACGAGTAATGATGCATGTTACTTTTACCTTTTACCCTTGCATCGCGAGGAACCAATCACGTTGGTGTAGATGACGACAATGCTGCAATGAATCAGTCAGTAAACATTGGTCGTAGTGTTATCCAATTGCGTTGAAGTCCGGAATCAGTCAGTAAACATTGGTCATAGTGTTATCCAATTGCGTGCAGTGAGATTTTCAAATGCATGCTTGGTGCCGGCCCTCGAGTTGGACCATTTTCATTATTCGTGGCCAGACCCTTAATCTTTCTAGATTACCAGGCTCTGGATTTTCCAGGCAGTAAAGGGCCTCCTGACCTATCCAAACACCTGAAGTACATCTTCAGTATGCCGAATGTTCGTTCAATTACACTGTGTGTTTGCTTATGTTTTCGATTAAATAGCATTGCCAGGAGATGGCAGACATCTGTCACAGCCTAATGGGTCAGGTGTAGCTTACGCCTACATTCCTCCTCACTGAGGGAGAGATCTGTCTGGGCCGGCAGACCCTGTCCCTCTCGCATCTAATTCTCTGTCCCAAGGCGTACTCCATCTCACTCTGCAGTAGAAGAATTATAATTTTTGGGGGCACCAGAAACACTTCTCTAAGGGTCACTTTTCAATAGATTCCAATTCGACAGTATTATCCATTTTATGGGATTGGCTAGACTGCTATATTTAGTAACAAAATAAACTTGCTCTTGACTCTGTGATTCTTTCTTCTTTTTTCGTAATAGCTCTGAACTTAAGGTGGAATGGGCTTTTTTGTTAGCAGTCTGTACTACCTCTGTTTTATAGCCCCTCTGTGTAAATCGATTTTACATGATTTTGGCCTGCTTTTCATACATTTGATTTTTATCACAAATAAGTCTAAGACGTTGGAATTGTTCAAGAGGTATATTGTTTTTGAGCCAAACCGGATGGAAACTATCCGCTTTTAACATTGTATTTCTGTCTGTTTCTTTTCAAAACACTGTGGTAAGGAGCTGGCCATCCTGACCTTTAGAGATGGTTAGGTCTAAGAAGTTAATCGTAGTTTTAGAATATTCCATAGAAAGTTTTACATTCCTATCAGTATTATTCAAGAAATCATAGAACAATAACAATTCATCATGAGAACCAGTCCAAATCAGAAGTACATCGTCAATGTACTACCTCTCCCACCTTTTTATCTTGTCACTGTAGATATTACCCTGGACAAAATCCTTCTATAGACCTAGAAAAAGATAATAATTTGGGGCGAAACATGTCCCCATAGGTACGCTCCTGTTCCATATGGTCTTGCAAGCAGATTCCTTCAAATGCGCCACTGACTGTCAAAATACCGATGCATTGTCTTCACTCTGTTAAAGGGAATGACAGATGTCATTCTCATTACTTTAAATGATGTTATGCCCAAAACACACCCATGACTGATTAAGAAACCTAGGAACGCCTTGTTGCACCGCTCAACGTTTGATAACGAAAACACTCTCAAGGTGGACTGGACATCCTACTAAATTTAAATAGGTTTTGACAGTGACCATGCGCTTTAGACCACGATGATAGGGCCCAAAGTCTCACATCAACTCTCTTACCTGAAATTATTGTCTCTGCAGAGAATGTAGTTTTGCTGGGAGCATGCCTACTGTATGTTCCCACAGCCCTACACGTATATCGGCCTAACCAAAGTCCTGTTAGGCAAGTCCCTCCACTCAGTGGCCATTTGACAACGCTTTTTTGGGCACTCGTCGGGCATCCATTTCGGCAATGCAGTCTGCATTGATAATTAAGGTGCTTGATTGTATACACCTGTGGAAGGGACCTGATGAAACCCATGAATATGCATCTGCAAAATTGAATGTTAGGCCTATGGGTAGCCGAGTATGTAACACTCTGCTAGGTGTTTATAGTAGGCTACGTTAAATGAATCTTTCTTAAAAGGTAAACCTAGCCAATAAAAATTGTAAACCATGATCATATGGGCAATTCAAAGCTACAGGCCCTCCAAAACCTAATCATTGGTGAACAGAGAGGGGGGATGTGGAAGAATAGCTCTGTCGTCAATAACGAAGATAGGGCAAAACATTTCCACCGTAAGGTATTTTTTTATGACTGTTAAAAGTCTGTATTTGTTAGGCTACCTACTGTTAAGGGACACGGTGATGTGAACTCCCGCCTTGGTTATCTTGACTCTGCCGAACACGTCTTTGGTACCGCGGAAGTGTCATTCATTTACTGGAAATGTTTGCTATCAGAAAGAGTCGCAGGCAGCTGCTGAAAGTAGCAAGCTCCCCGAGGTCTCCACATTTGGTGCATTAATGAAGGAAGAAGAATGCGTCTTGGGATACTGATTTTTGTGATTTTTTACTTAGGCGTTTGTCTGGGTAAGGCAGATTTTATTGCTCATGAAATCTACACAAAATAGCTTTCGGCTATTCAGATGTTTCTGTGTTCAGCTAAGTTGGCGTTAGCTTTAGCTAACGAGGTAGGAAGCGTCAGTTTCTTCGCTTTCATGCGCTAAAATGTGGCGCAGGAGAAAGTTGTTCTTCAGAAAAGGCGCGTTATTAATCTACTATTTGTACTAATGTTCTCCAAAATAACTATTAACCAGGTAGCCAGAGTCTTAAATAAACCCATAACGTTAGCTAATGTGTAAACGTCAGAATTAACCCACAGGTGCATGTACTGACGTGTTATAGAAAGGAAGGGTATAACCAGAGAGGATCTTTGGTATAACTGTAACGTTATTCTTAATACGTCTGGTCGCACAACCCATATAAAATATTAGTGTCACAATTTGCGAATGAGCACATGATTGATAGTTTTATAAAACCCTTTTTTCCCCTCAACGTGTAACGTTAACGTCACAGGTAATGTGAGCTTAATGATTGCTGAAAGGAGAAACTGGAATAGTATCTCAGTCCACAACAAGTTGGTTTCTTATCTACAAATATTGAACCTTGAGAGCCACAGTGCAGTGCTTGAAGTGTGTGTGTTGGTGTGTGTCATGTTGCTTACAGTCACGAATTGTCCGGGACATCCCGTATTTTGGGTGATTCGGGATAATCTTTGGTCACCGCTATTTACCGATTTCCGGCTCCCATTGACTTTCCATTCAACACATGTAAACAAAACGTCAATTATGTGGTTAAACTAACGCCGCTGACTTATGCCAGCAACCATTTCACTTTGATAATAAACTGAATTTTGTTACAACATATATAGAGCTTAAATTTGGCTTAAGCAGTGAGGAGAAATTTTATGCAAAGTGTCAGCCCCTAACCACTTTACAGCACAGATTTATTAACCTGAGAGAGATATCAACCTGAATTAGCATGCTACATTACTAGACACAGCCCGACAGGTATGGCAAGCCATTTTAACATTTACCCGCTAGACTGGATATGTATTGCAGATATCTGTAATTCAGTTTTGCCTAGTCAAAACGAACATTTTAGATATCCGCAATTGAATTCTTCCTATCCATAATTGTCATTTCAGATATCCACAAAGACATTCTTCCTAGGACAAATGACGCCACATTTGCCATTCATTTCTATTAGGGTTTATCATTACGGATATACAATTCAGTTGCAGATATCCACTATGTGAATTACGGATATCTGCAATTGAATTGTAGATATCTGTAATTCCAGTTAGAGAAATCTACAATTTGATTATTCTTAATTCACCTCAATTCAAGATATCTACATGTTCCTTTTCAAATATCTTGAATTAAGTTTTGACTAGGCGAAATTACATTGTAGATATCTGTAAATGGAATTATAACTAGTCAAAATTATGCTGTAGATTTCTCAAACTGGAGTTAGGGATAGTCACAATTTGATTGTAGATATCTATTATCAAGTTATAGTATCTTGAATGAGTTTTGATTATAGAGATATCTGAAATTGGAGATATCTATAACTTTCATTCTGCCTAGTCAAAATGTAATTGTAGATATCTTGAATTAGAGTTTTGACTAGGCGAAATGACGTTAGAGATATCTGTAGCCTATTGCTATGCAAATTAGGCCTGCATCCCACTTTAGGCGGGAGCAGAGCGTGTTGTTGTTCAAATCATCAAATCACATACCTGTTAAAGGAATTATCCGGAGTAAAATGCACTTTAGATCGATTTACGGATGATTGGGGGTACATACGTTGAGTTGACATCAAAATCATGTCATTCGGATGTGTTTTGAGAAAGTTCGATTGTACCGTTTTCAGTCACACAACTCGTAGCCTGGAAGTGAGCAGGGCATTTCAATTTCGCCGCTACAAAACGCTGAATTTCCAGAGCGTGTTACAACACACCCAGCAATAAGACTCCTACAGCAAAGATGCCCAACATTTCCGGAAAGGTACTGGCTTGATGAAATTCATTCTGGACTCTCTATTCGACCACATAAAGACCTCGGGATACTTCGGTTTGGCTTTAGGGACCCTCTACTCACTACCACGTAAGTGTTATGTTGTTTGGAACTGTAGAAGAGGTATAAAAATAGCGTTTTGTAGCGGCGAAATTGAAATGCCCTGCTCACTTCCAGGCTACGAGTTGTGTGACTGAAAACGGTACAATCGAACTTTCTCAAAACACATCCGAATGACATGATTTTGATGTCAACTCAATGTATGTACCCCCAATCATCCGTAAATCGATCTAAAGTGCATTTTACTCCGGATAATTCCTTTAACTGTTAACTTTGTAATTAGCACCATGTCAGAGCAGCCAGAGGGCGAAGGAGTTTTTAATCATCTTTTTAATGCTGCAGCCTATGCAAGACAGGAGTTGGCAGCAAGAATTGATGATTCAATGTTGCTTTGATTTTTTTAGATTACAGCCAACACCATTATGAATGGAGTTTCCTGTAGATGGTGCTGGTGCATTTAGTAGCCTAGGCATACTAATTTATGTAGGCTACGAAACCAGTTGATAACGTGCCAGTTGATAATGTGAGTCTAATAAACCACACGGTGTCCCTGAGTTTTAGTTATTTTAGACAGCCATGACTGCTGCTTCTTCTTCCATTCATAGAAATAAGGAAATAAGCCCACTTCTACTTCGATTATGTTGGGGAGGGGAAATTAGCCTACGGACAGAGAATGTCTAATAAGTAGACGGGCTCTGCTCATAGGCTCTGCTACAGATCTAGCAACGTCTTGCACAATAATTTGCACTAGTCATAATGACGTTTGAGATATCTTCACCTTTCATTCTGCCTAGTCAAAACTGAATTAAAGATATCTGCAATTGTCATTTAAGATGTGTGACTAGTTGAATGTTGTTTTCAATGACGTGATGACACATATCTGTAATTCAGTTTTGCCTAGTCAAAACTAAATTACAGATATCTCCAGGCGCGCGGGAACCTATTTTTGACCAGGGGTGCTGAATAACAAAAATAATGGATGTCCGACGATTCTCTCCCCCCCGGACATGTTTCGGATTTTGACTGCTAAATAGCCTACGTCATTTTAGTGCGGTGTGCGGGTGATAGCGAGACGTTTTAGAAAAGTCCTGGGCAGCCACAAATTCCAATGTTCCGCGACAGCACTCCGAGTCCACTGCGCCACCCCACAGAACTTGACATCATTAGCCTATTTCAGTATAGCTAAGGAAAATTACTTTTCTGATCGTCAAAACCACACCAGAGGTGTTAGGTAAGGGATAATGCCCGACGAGGTGTCCATTATCAGAAATAAATGAACGACGCGGAGGCGTGAACTGTCCGATGCGAAGCGGAGGACGGTTGCTTCTGCGAAGTCCATTTATTTCTGATAATGGACGCATCGAAGGGCATTATCCCGTTATACCATGGTCACTTACGAAATAAATAAATATGAAATCAATTATTAATACTAAATGAGTTTTAGAGTTAAAATCGTTCGTTTTTTCAGCTGTTTTTGCAATGCTGTGGAATGTTGTCACAGCTGAGCGGACTAACTCAGGTGTTGTCAAGCAACGTCATAATAATTTTATAGGTGTAGTATATCACTTTTTAAATGACACCCTTTTCAACCTAGACCATGGTATAAGCTTTAAATATAGGCTAATAATCAGGCTGCAATGATCTCGCAAATAATTTCTGAATAGCCTAAAGTGTGTCGTCTCCACAGCAAGTATGTGTCCTACACTGTAAAAAATAATAAGTAATGGTTACTTGAAAAAAGGGTGGAAACTCGTTGCCTTAAATAAGTTAAGTAAACAAAACTTTTCTCTTCCAAGTTATGTTTACTTGATGTCTACAAGTAATGCTTACTTAGAAGAAGTTATCCTTACTTAAGACTTTAAAGTTCTGGTTACTTACTTCCAACTAGTAAAGTTTACTTCATGCCCTCGAGTAAAGCTTACTTAAAAACAAAGTTGTATTTACTACTGTTAAATGAGTTACCCTTACTTTGAGTTGTAAAGGGTACTTTATGTTGGATAGTAAAGTTTACTTGCAGAATGTACACAAATAGTTGGCACTATTAGATTAGATAACTTTATTGTCATTTTGCAGAGTACAAGTACAAAGACAACAAAATGCAGTTTGCGTCTAACTAGAAGTGCAAAAAAAGCAGAAAAATGCAATGTGATATACAAAGACAGGTGGTGCATAGACAGGATAAGAAATATGCGGTGTAAACAGTAGTATACAGTTGGTTTACAGAAGGTGGTTTAGAGTAATATAAATTAGGTATAAATATGTGCAGTGTATTAGCAGAATAAATATGGATATTCGGTATGAACCATATAGACATATATGTACAGTATACAGCTATGTGCAGTGTGGTAACAGTACTGTAGTGCAGAAACAGTAACATTATAACAGTAGTAAAAATATGTGTATGTGCAGGATGAATAGTATGAAGAGCAGTAGAAAATGCCATGTATACGTGTAATTACAGTATGTACATTTGTAAATAAATAGAACACTATGGGTGGGATAGAGTAGTGCAATTGTCCGCGGGGGTGGGTGTCCCCCGTCAAGGTTTCCATGGTCATGGTGGACACCTCAACAGGCACAGGCAAGGAGGCATCGGGCGGGGGCTTAGTTGGTTGGTTGTCACCGGGATGCAGAGGTAGAGTTCAGTAGGGTGACAGCCGCAGGGAAGAAGCTTCCTCTGAACCTGCTGGTTCGGGTGCAGAGAGACCTGTAACGCCTCCCAGAGGGGAGTGGGGTGAACAGTCTGTGGTTGAGGTGAGAACAGTCTTTGATGATGCAGCGCGCCTTACGCAAGCATCACTTGCCCTGGATGGCCTTGATGGAGGGGAGTGAGGAACCGGTGATGCGTTGGCCAGTTTTCACCACCCTCTGCAGCTTTTTTCGGTCGTATTCTGGTGTAACCTCCATGTTTCAATCTGTAGTGTTTGAGCAACTGACCTCTGACTTCACATCCAAACAAGCACAACTTACATGTCCAGTTCATTGCTCTGCATTTTCAGTTTTCCAACTGCAAAAAGAAAAAGAGGGCAAAATTATTATCAATATGCATCTATTGGCCATGTTTAACTAAAACAGCTGATTAAGTTTATCACATTAAATGTTCATTTAAATTATTTCTCCAGAGACCTAATTAATACTGTTAAGCTAAAAATATTATGATTTGGCAACTGAATTTTCTCTATTGCTTCAGGCCTAGTACATTTATCACAATAGAATTTAAAAATGCCAATCATACGTTGGAATTATATGACGCCATTTTGCACCTCAATAACGGCACATTCGTTTAAATTCCACACACGGCAACCTAAGTCCTCTTGCTAAATCACAACGAAAGATTTTAGATAAAAGACCATGGCTTTCTCAGTCAGTAAGGTTATGAGTCCAATTGTCCTAATTGTTTTATCAATACAGTAGGAATATCGACGTAAACCATACACAGTTTAATCTTTACACGTTTTGAATCAACTTAGATGCTAGCATGCTAGCAAGCGTTAGAACTAAACTTCATTAAGAGCTCATGAAGACAACTGCTATTGGCAAATTTATACAGCCTAGTTCTAGACCCCAGGCGCCACCACTTCCTCATAACTTCGATAACAAAAAATATCAAAGGGCTTGAATACCTAGAATATCTGTGTTCTGCTCTGCATGGTCTGAGGCAATGTTAACTCGCATAGCTGCAACTGTTAGCAGCTAGCTGCAACTGTTAGCAGCTAGCTGCTAGCGCATATATCGGCCACTTAGCAAGTTGAACTTAACATTACCCCAGCTGTTAATGAAACCGAATGTACAGTTTTGCACAAATGCTGTTAGTTCAACCTATACTGTAAACATTTGACACATTAATACATACTGTAAACTTACCGGACAGAGCAAGTCACTGGTGAAGCTGCGTTACACTCCCATCCCAAAAGTCAGCCACACCGTAACACTGCCGACCGTTGGCTGTGGAATCCAGAATGCTCCTCTGCTGACTGTGCGCGTGTGCACTGCGTGAGTCCAGTTTACTCAGGTCTGAGTTGTGAAGCTTACTCGTGTATCTCAAGTTTTAGACCCCATTGATGCAAGTTCGGCACATTACTAATGTTACTCTAGTAAGAACACTAGGTCAGCCTATAGTAAGTAAAGTATACTTGTGTTACTGCAGTAAGATGTAATGTTATTTTTTACAGTGTAATTTCTATCTTAGCGACTAGGATAGTGAAATGATTTCACTAGCTATACATTTATTCGTTTTTTTCAGCTTATCCATGCTTTTTTGAATGTGTAAATCGCATAGAATATGTAGGTCTATATCAACCGTAGGCCTAGGCTACACACTTGATCGCTATCACATAGCTGAAACCAAGCTACGGTTCTTACAGTAGCCTAACTGACTCACGTTCACGTTGATCTCTATAACTGTTCATTTTTAGTAGCCTATATTCGAACCTATCCATAACCCTTTTTTGCTATTTGACTCATCATTTCACATACAAAAATATAAATAATGTCAGACAGCGAATTAGTAATTATTTAAAAAAAATTATAATCATTTTTAAAAATCTATCTCCTGCCAGCAGGGGGTGCTGCAGCACCCTCAGCACCCCCCTTCCCGCGCCCTTGGCAGTTACAAAGTAACGTGTTACTGTAATTCCACTACTTTTAGTGGTAACGAGCATGTAACGAAGTATTTTTGTAAATCCAGTAACGCAATTACAATTACTGAAATTTCAAAGAGTTCGTTACTTGCGTTACTCTGTTGATCTTGAATGAACGACTGCAGACAAGATGCACATTTGCTGCTTTATCTCCCGACCTTAGCTGTGTTTCCAGCGATTGTGTTTCATGTTTAGATTGCAGATGCATTCTTTACAGTTAATAGGAGCCTCCTCACATTCCTCCTTATTTTGGATTTATGCTAAAACACACAAGAGTGCATTACGCTACAATTTAAATGGGCATCTTAAAAGCCTTTTCCCTTTCGTTTCCATCTCGTAAGCTCCACTACAGTAAAAGCGCATTGTTGTTTATCTCCGCTCTTTTTCGCCTATTGCGCAAAAGCCTCGTTATCAATTTCTCATTCTTACAACATAGCCACGCCACAACACCAATAGGCTACGGTAGCCTATATATAGCCTTGGCACAAGCAAGCACACGTTTAACTAGAGAGGAAAATGCAGATTTCACTTACCAGATAAATAAACCTCCAAATAGCCTACCGTACATAACAGCGACTTGAGTTATTTGCACAGTAGGCTATGTTTACATCGGAATTGACGTCCATGGTGTTATGGATTCATTTGTCTGCGACGGAACATGCAACTTCTCTCTGGAACACCTTATCAGCTGAAGAGTAACCTTCTGCATAGTGCGCGACAATCCCAAACTCTCGGATGCATTAGAACTTATTTCGGTAGGTCAGCACTTGTGCTATATAATACAACTGTGTTCAAAGCAGGATGAGGATAACCTAAGGTTATGTGTGTGTGAGCAGACAATAACTGCTTTGAAAATAGGCCATTTAACATTGTTTCACATTACTTCCCATTGAACGAATTCCATGTAGCCTACAGAAGGATTGCAATAATAATGATAATAATAAGTTATTACTATATTGCAGAAGGCAAGTAGTAGGCAAGCAGTAGGCAGTGTACTCTACATATCTATCAAACCACCTAGATGGTGAGGGTGGCGCAAAACAAGGTCAGGGAGGCCTTCATGCATTGTAGAATGTTTTGTGGTCGGAAAAAGTTTGAGAACTCATGCACAAGGCTATTGATTTGAAGGCCCGTTGAAACTACAATAAATAGGTCCAAAAATTAGGTTTATTGTGTGTGTGACTGTTCAGTACTGTTCATATTGACATTTTAAAAGCAGACTTAAAAGTAACTCAAAAGTTACTTTCTCTAGTAACAAATTACTTTTGATATACAGTAATTGGTAACATAATTGAATTACTTTTGAAAGAAGTAACTAGTAACTGTAACTAATTACTAATTTTCAGTAACTTGCCCAACACTGGCCCTTGGATATCTCTATCTGACGTTTCGACTAGTCACAATTACAGATATCTTGAATGACAATTCCAACTATCCAAAATGTAATTGTGACTAGTCAGAAAGACGTTGTTGATATCTACAATGTTAATTCCAGATAGTCAAACTTAGCGGGTAAATGTTAAAATCGCTTGCCATAGACAGGTGTATACTCTTTGGTTCAAGTACGCCCACAAGCCATGCAAGTTTGGCTGGCGGTCATGTTGTCCGCATACCGCCTCCCATGGCCGAAACTGGTATTACAGAATGACATACTGTAGGCTGTGGCTAGTAATAGCATGCTAATTCAGGTTGATATCTCTGCAGCACTATACCTTGTCATTTTTTTTAAAAATGACATCACCCTTATTTCTTCTCATTCTTTTGATGCCTGTAGCTCATTTTTTGGATGTTTTTACCTCAATTCTTACACATGGCACCTTTTAATAGAACATTTTAACACAGAAATGTAATCAACGTTTCAATAGTGGAATGGCTGTTGAAAAAATGGAACAGGTGAACAGACAGATTCTTCAAGTTTAACTTCAGCTGCAGTATCAAACTATAATGCTTCCTAGTGTGAGACATTTACACACTACTAAATGCACTGTGTTATGGATCAACCATTTTTTTCTTCTCACATCCAGTATCTAACTAAAAATACAAAAAAACATTTTCATGATACATTAACATGCTGCCATGGAACATATTTTGGGAGGGCGAGGAAAAAGTGGGAGTATCACGCAAATACAGGGGAGAAGTGCTAATATGATTGGGTACTCCACCATATGTATGAAAACAGCGCGCATCTGTTTTGCGGTGAAATACTTCCGCCTGTTAAAAGCAGGTGTAATCCAAATTCTGGTTAAATGCGTCAATTATAGAAATTTTCAGAGACAGCTGAATCAGTATTCAGAGCATTACTTTTCTTCATGGTAGGCTACTATGTCAAAAGCAACTTTACGTTTTGTTTGCCTTTCTAATATCGTATGTTCACTTTCACAACACTTCCCAATCTGCTAGACTAGGGTATTAAGTCATAGCCCTAGTCTATGTGCAGTAAATGGTTCGAGTATTTTTTTTAAGTGGAGTAGAACTACTAGGCCTACTCTGTATGTCAATGCTTGTTGACATCGTATTATCATGTATGATTGCTAAACTTTGATTCTTTTTAATGTCACAATCGGTTAACTCCATTCAAATGCGCTTGTGGTGACATCTTAGTAAATTCCACGCAATATAGCAAAGCTATTTTCTGTGCAAAATTTCTGAATTAGTGCTTTCTTTATATATCCAGCCCTGAGTGTTGGCCTTTGCTAGCTTCTTCAAACTTTGCAAACTCAGCTGGGCGATGTTGTTTCAAGTGCGGCGCGCGAGTGCATATGGCCGGCATAAAATAGGCATGTCCGGCCAGTTGCCGGTGAAAATCGGCGAATTCCGGTCACCAGCCAATCAATCGGTGCATCTCTTCCAGTAACACATATTGTCTTTTGACACCTTTTTCCAGGTGATAATGGTGGACCTGGCCCAGAGGCTGTTGTTTCAGATGAAAAGCCTACCGACACTGTGAAGAAAAATGTGACGAAAAAACCTGTACCTGAACCAGCAGGTTCTGACAAAAACGGTGCAGATAAGGCTCCACAACCCTCCACAGCAAATAGCGATACAGATAGTGGTAATGCAGCAGTAAAAGTAATCTCCTCTGCAAAGGAAGATGCAGTCACTGGAAAGGACACAGGAACGGAAGACGCAGGAAAGGCTGGCTCTACAGCAAATACAGAAGCAGCAAAGAATGGTTCCGCAGAAAATAGAGAAGCAGGGGAAGGTGTTTCAACAGGAAATGGAGAAGCAGGAAGGAATGGTTCTGCAGGAAATGGAGAAGCAGGGGATGGTGGTTCTGCAGGAAAAGCAGAACCAGGAAAGAATGGTTCCGTTGGAAATGGAGAAACAGGGGATGGTGGTTCCACAGGGAAAGGAGAAACAGGAAAGGGTGGTTCAGCAGGAAATGAAGAACCAGGAAAGAATGATGAGGCAGGAAAGAGTGGTTCCGATGGAAATGGAGAAGCAGGGGATGGTGGTTCAACAGGAAATGGAGAAACAGGAAGGAATGGTTCTGCAGGAAATGGAGAAGCAGGGGATGGTGGTTCCACAGGAAAAGGAGAAGCAGGAAAGAGTAGTTCCGAAGGAAATGGAGAAACAGGGGATGGTGCTTCCACAGGGAAAGGAGAAGCAGGAAAGGGTGGTTCAGCAGGAAATGAAGAACCAGGAAAGAATGATGAGGCAGGAAATGAAGAACCAGGAAAGAATGATGAGGCAGGAAAGAGTGGTTCCGCAGGAAAAGGAGAAGCAGGAAATGAAGAACCAGGAAAGAGTGGCTCAGCAGGAAATGGAGAAGCAGGAAAGAGTAAAGGAGAGATACTCTCTATCGACTCCAACAGCTCAGGGAAACATGTAGATGATGCAGAAAGCAGCCATTTCTTTGCTTACCTTGTCTCTACTGCAACACTGGTGGCATTACTCTACATTGGATACCACAACAAACGAAAGGTTCAAGACTTTTAAATGACATTCTGTTATCTGTTAATTTTTCCATGTCACACAACAGTGAAACTCTACCTTTATTACCAAATGCATTTTTCTACATGGTTGTCATAAATCTCTTCTATCACCTGCTGTCCTCCCACAGATCATTGCATTTGTAGTAGAGGGAAAGAGATCAAACTCCACACGGAGAACCAAAAGCGGAAAATATCAGAAGCTTGAACAACAAGTAAGTACTTACTGGTTGGGCAATACTTCACTTTGCCCATTTTTTGCAATGGCTTCAGTTAACACGGGTAAACACATTGGGTCTTGTGCAAGAGGCAATGTATGAACACAATGTATGTACGTTCTTATTTGTATTTGCATTTTTATGTTTGCTCTTTTTTTGTGCTCCAGGGAAAAACATCTAGTTTTCACAATCCATAAATTATTTTTCCAATGCTAGGAAACATATATGATATACATACAAACATGTAATTAGACTATCTTTACAAATAAGCTGATAATACCAGAGTCATTGATTAATTGATTATAATGTTTAGGTCCCATTGCTCTCTCCTAAACAAATGCGACTTCCTGCATAATTACTGACTGTACATTTTTCAAGAATGTTGTTGCAATGTTTGTATTTTCATGCAATTCAACATTTCTGTCTTTCAGATTTGAAGGGTTAGTTCTTGGTGACTGAAACGAGTCCCGCCAGCCATAGGAGTTGTTTATACGACCAATTCTGTAGGTCCAACAAAGCTGACCAGTACTTTGCCATAGTTGTGGCATCATCCATCAGAAGCTCAAGATAAAGTGGACAGAACTTCAATAATGTTGCACTAATGTTACAATTTGCTCACTGCAATGAAAGATTTATAGTATTCTTGTTCTGTAACAAATTTCCCTCAAGTGTTGTGTCCAGGTAATAATTTTTGGCATAGTAGGTGTTGTGTCCAGGTAATTTATGAAGACTAAGATGGTAAGAGTAATTTTAAAAGCCATTTAGCATTCTAAAGTTTGATCATTTTGCCTTTGAAAATAAATGTATCAGTGTGTGTAGATATTTTATAAGTTATAATAGGTATAATAAGGATGCCTTATATGACATGACATGTTCAGGAATATGAAAGAGAGGTGTATGTATTGAGTGTTTTGCACATATTCTCATGCCACTGTCAGGGGAATGCCTTTTGACCAGAGAAAGAATTAGGTTTGACTCAGGGGGCTTTTGAAGCCGGAGGGATTTGAGAGTGCGTGCGTGTGTGTGTGAGAAAAATGTTTGTCTGAGGCTGCCTCTGCCAAATGAATGTAACAAGAGTGGTTTTAATTGCATGGATTAAATGATTTTGCTGAACTGTGCCCTTCACAATGTATGGAGAGACTCCATGGAGTATTACCTGCATTGAGGTTTCTTTTCCCCCCAGACACTGTACCTGCCATGGTTTTTGACAGAAGTGCTGCGAGATATCTGAATGCAAATTTCCTCCTTACTGGGGGAAGTTCCTGTTAGATAATTTTGAGAAGACATTTGAAAACCACTAAACTAGGCATTTGCATATGTAATGAAAGCACGCCTGCACAGAAGGTTCAGGGGCACATTGTTGTACTTCTTTTTTTTTTTTTTTTTTTTTTGCTTTTGTTCTTTTTTTACGTGCATAATTTTAAGCGTCTGCTTATTTTCTGAAGCTCTTTTCAATTGCAACAGTATAGAATAGCATTTTTTTTTTTTGGATGGTGTTCTGTTCACAATCTCCTTTGTTCAGATGTATTCTCTGTGGCATCAGCTGTCTTCTAGTGTCCTTCAGTGCTACAGTTACCTTCCGAAGCAATACAAGTGCCAAGCTACTGCCTGTGGTTACTAGAATACAGCCAAAATAACATGCACCATTACATCTTCATGTACCAAACAGCATTTCATACATTAATTATTGTTGTTCCTTTAGGAAAATATTGCGATATCACGATCAGTTTCTCTCAGCTGTTTACCTGAAAGAAAGGTAGCTGTGAGTATCCTAAGAGTGTGTGTATTTATTGAATCACAAGAAATCCACAAGCATTTTAGACGCTAAGCCTATTAGTAACTGTTTACAATATAACTGGTTTTAAGTACATGTCAAGTGAAAAAGAAACATTGCTGATTGCAGGTGGTTTGATGCTAGTATTCTGCACAGTTCTGATTGGTCTTTGGATAAGTCCAGGTTTCTGCTACGTGTAAAATGTACCTCTTAGTTTCAAGGTAACCTAATGTGCATGATTTAACGTGCTGCCCATTGGAAATGTGGTCTTTATCTCCCAGGTATGATCACCGGAATTGTGCCAAACAGGACTACTGTTTTTTGTTTGTTTGTTTCAGTTTGACTTGAATAGATTCCAAGCAGTGCTAAAATTGAACATAAGAGAGAGACATCGTTGGTGTAAAACTATGAATCCCTTTATCTCTGATGTTTTTTTTTTTTTTACTTATTTTGCACACAAGAGTTTTGACATTTTTTAGCCAGCACATTGCTTTCTGTATAGCACTGGCTTCTGTCACTTAACTTTTTGAATGCTGGACCAGTTTTAAAATCCCACAGGATAATGGTTTTGTACAAGTCTTGATGCCGCAATTTTTTCTCTGAAAAAAAAAAGATAATTCACTCCATAATGAACTGAATAAAGATGTTTTCATGTATGATGTACTTGCTTTATTTGATTGAGGAGATTATTGTTAGTGAAAGTTATAACATTTTAAAAAGAGCTTGAGTTTCACCCTTCATATACTTGTTGGTTAGTCATGGGGTGTCTGAATAATATTTGAGTTTGTCAGTCCACCTAAAACTGCAACCTGTGTAGGCCTACAGTATAATGAAAAGAAAGCCACAGCGCCCTCCGGTGTACAAATGTAGGCTATCTCCATGTGTACTTATATTAGACACTGGTTGGGCATTTAGTCCATTTATATACCTCATCCAGGAAGTAAAACACCAAAGGTTTTAACCACTGTTACAGCCAATATCATGTACCGGATTCCAAAAAATAAGGGATACACAAAGCACACAATACTTTAAATCTAGTGGAATTTGTAATGTGTTATACGTGGTTTTTACAATAACAAAAAGTTCAATCATCTTCAGATTAAATTAAACTTTATTGTCATTGTGCAGAGTACAAGTACAAAGACACGGAAGTAATCATCCCCCTAATCATGTCAAAATAATTCACCCCCTTGACTTATGAGTCATAGCATAGGAAACTGTTGTCACAGGTGAATAGTGGCACGTAGGCTTGTCATAACTGTAACTGCGGACATGCATCCTGCTGCCACGTATGAACTATCTTCGTGTGCAGGTAGGGCTAAGAATGACAACCGCAGAGCCAATCGTAAAATAAGTATGAGGTGGGACTTGGCTCCCATTTCATAGAATTCGAAGGGAGGCGGGTCGCCGCCTGTGACAGTCTTTTCGAGGAGGAACTACGGTAGACTATCTGTGGCTAAGTTGCAGGAAGCAGACCTGAAGACATGTGTGGTAAGTAACGGCTTACCTTTAAACCACATTTCTTACGAATATGTCAGTGGGATGTCATTCAAGATGCTGTTTTAAACAAGTAAACACACAGTAGAGACAACGTTTGGAAAATAAGTTTTCCACGGTAAACGTTAGCTACTGGTATTGGATAGCTTGTTAGCTATCTCATCTATTTGACGGGGATCTCTGTCATATTGGCTTGTGCTGAGCTAAGTAGCATACAGCCATTGGTATATGAACCTGTACAGGATTGTCATTATGTTCAACTCATTCAAAGCACATTTCCTGGGTATAAACGTCTTCATTCTGTTTGTTTTCTGAGCTCATATATTTTGATCATAGATGGAGTAGTTAGCAAATGTGAACACTGTTAATTTAACGTTACCCTCTCCTCATAACAGTGGTCGCCTCCTGGCTAGTTAGCAATATCGTACGGACATTTCTTGCACTAACTAGCTGTCCATGTCCTGGGGTATTGGTACATAACTGTTAAGTTGTTAACCGTAGTGTAAATGTGCCTCGTTGCGCTAACGATAGGTAGGCCTATCATACTGACTTCTGCTTCATCACCATCCACCATCGCTACCGCTTGCTCCTGATCTGTTGTGAAAGGCTGCGTGCATGAATGCATCAACTGTGGCAAGTTGTCCCTATACATTTTCAAATGGTGATGACCACGAAGACATGGCGTCCCAGCGGCATGCTTATAATTTATTTGCCATCTAGTTAGAAAACAATGACGTTATGTAACGTTATATAGACATTCTGACGTATGTGGACAACTCAAAATAAAGTGCAACAGTGAACTGGCTTGTGGGAAATGCGTGCTGAACCTCACCGGCCGATGTTTTGGATTTCATGATTCTATTAATCGTCTTTGGAAATGTGATTTTATTCTGCATGGCCGACCCAGGCTGTAGATTAATTATCCTCGCTTCAGTTTCCGTTCGGCAGATACATCAGTCAGCCTTGGCAATTAGGCCACCAGTGCCAATCTTGTAAACTTTTAGTCAAAACTGATAGGCTACACTCACTTGCATTAGGAAAAGAGATTGCCTGATAACCTGCAATGCTGCCTTTCCTCATTGTCACTCAAAGATAGAAGCCAGAAAACTGATATGTTATCATGTCTGATATGTCTTCCCCTTGGCTGGCTAAGTCTATGTTTACTTAGACCAGTGATAGCCCCCCCAATTTTCAAGCCATCTTCCCCAACAAAGCTGAGGCTTGTTCACACCCACATTGCTTGGATCAGCATGTAGCAGCTCACCCCCCCCTCCCCACATCCAACTCTTCCCAGGCTCCCTGTGCCCAGCTGCTCTGAAAGAGGTCTCTGTTGCATCAGCAAGGAGCGCCACTCGTCATATTCACCTCCTCGTAGCACCTCATTGCAAGACCACAGTTCTGTATAGTATTGATAGTCATAAACAACCCACCCCCAGCCCCATCTATTATTTCTCAATAGGCCTATGGCCTCAATAAGGCTCTGAAGAAAATGCTGGGTTGGGTAGTTGTTGCTGTCACAGGAACTGAGTCTGGTCACTTCTAAACAACACATACCTCTCAGTGGGAGTTGTCCAGATGTCCCACTGGCAAGTTTCTTTCACTGATATTGTAGGCTAGTTATGAAACTGAAAATAGACCCCACCACTCACATAGGCCTACATGCATGCATGCATTTTCACAGTCAGAGGCATGCACACGTATGCTGCCTTGTCAGCATTTCCAAATAATTGCAGTGATGGGAGTAGAGTTTCCACACTTCCTCTCGTATTTGTGTTTTGAAAGTCACACCCGATCTGATTGTGACAAACTCTTTTCAGATGTAAAACTATATTTGTCTCACAGGTCTAGTCAGACTGCCCAGTCAGGAATGGTAGGGCACCCCCCCCCCCCCAAAATCACACACACACACACACACTCTCTCTCTCTTTGCATAGCATAAAGAACTTATTCAGGTCTCACGGCTCTAGGCATAAACAACTCTTGGTTTGTTGTCTGTGTGTGTGTGAGAGAGAAAGAGAGTGTGCCTGTGTGTTTTGATATGCCAGTTCCACTACCCTCTTACAGAGATGTGAGACGTGTCTCTGAGTGTGGTGTGGGGTATGGCACAGACAGACTGACTGCGTCACAATCTGAGCTTAGGCGTCTCCCTTGAAAGCTTTGAGTCTGGAACCTGATATGCTATCGTGTCGGTGGTCAGGTTTTGTTTTAGAGATGGAACAGTTTAGGGGAAAAACAGATTGACCCTTTACAGAGTCACACAGCATTCTTACGTGATGTTCTTTCTACTATACCGGTCTCTGCTTTACTCCTCTATTGGAAACTGAATGTGTATTGTTCATATTACTCATTCTCTCCTGTGTGGTCAGACACCCCTTTGACTAATTGAATTTGAGCATGAATGAATCATGATGGTAGTTGTTTCAGTAGTCAAAATGGGGACTTACAAAATGGTGAATGGGAAGCAGAATGGCCCGTTTTTACTGACATCAAGATTTCTTTTCTTCTGGTTGTTCTTTGAGTCATCTTAAAAATACTGGTCATGTCATTTCTGTCATTTAAAATACTTTGCTGAAAGGCATAACAGCTGTAAGGCACACCTGGTATTCAGCACTGCATTGCCTCAGTGGTTATTACCTTGCCCTAGCCTTGCTCTCAAACAGCCAAGTAAACTTAGAGGGCTACTTGTAATGTGTCTTATTATCTTAATTATCTTAGCAAATTTGTAATGTTTGCTTTACTGCAAAATTTATAAGGGGAAGTCATATGTTGGTTTTTATGTAAAATATCAAAATAATAAAGATTTTAATGATGATTAGGGCTGTAACGATTTACGATTCGAAACCGAAATCGCGACATTCATATCCACGATACTGTGTCGCGGTGTGAAAAGGCAGAATCGCGACACACCCTTTCTAGTGTTTCACGCAGTGCTTTGCAGCTTATGCAGCCGCAAAAGCAACCCACAACTCCCGCTTTACTTATCGGTAGCCTACATTGTCCAAAAACAAATAAATAATAATTTCATAAGCCTACCTCTCCTTGCTTTCATTGTAGACTATGTGTGCAACTTTACCAAACAGTATAGAAGTAAACCCCCTCTCCTTGCCCCGCTCTCTCTCGCGCTCCCTCCCTCTCACTCTCCCTCCATCTCCTGCTCAATGAACACGCGCGACTTAAATAAAACATTCACAATCGTGAAAGCAAGGACGCATAGACGACTAGCTAAATTACTATTAAATCCGCTTAGCATCATTAGCATGCTGCACATATTTGTTTAAAACTCTTGCATTGAAGTTGACTGGTCATCTCAATACCAACGTTTCCCAAAAGGGCCTGTCCCAAGGAGAACAAGTAGCCTATTACCTTGAAACTTAAACACACATGGGGAAACTGAAGTCCAATCAGTAGACCATGATAGGCTAAGCTATATGCTACTTTGTTTACAATATTTCCAGGCTTCAACCAGACAGCTGAATTAAAGAGGTAGAGTTGTAATAAAAAAATAGTAGGCCTAGGCTATAGGCTAATCTGCATAAAGTGTGCTGTCATAAATATCAGTCATTCAGAAAAATATTTTTATATCAGGATATAAAATAATAGATATATTATATTGTAATCCTCTGGTGTTCTAAGGGAGGCTATTAAAATGTTATTTAATAAAATGTCTAGCCCCCCCCCCCCAAAAAAAAAAAAAAAAAAGAAAGAAAAATCGAGATTCGTATCGAACCGTGGGTCAAAAATCGTGATTCAAACCGAATCGTGAGGTTGGTGTATCGTTACAGCCCTAATGATGATATTAGTGATTTACTCATTAGTCGTGTGTGTGTGTGTGTGTTTCAGGAATCTTTGCCTACCTGAACTACCACGTGCCCCGCACAAGGCGGGAGATCCTGGAGATCCTCCTGAAGGGGCTGCAGCGACTGGAGTACCGCGGCTACGACTCTGCAGGTGCGTGAACGGAGCGCGGAGCCTCTCTTTCATCATGACCTCATGACCCCACCAGACTGGGCCTTGCTCTGGCCTGCGGTGATGCAGCCATCAAGTCCTACCCCAGCTACCAATGAGCACAGTGTAGTTGGACAGATACCTCATTGATCTCAAAGAATATTTAGAAATTAAGGCAGAAGTAGCTTATACAGACAAAAAAAAAACATATACAAATAACGAAAATACAATTGTATAATGCTATAGTGTAGTAATAGTCTAGTGCATTGTTGGTGTGGTGTACTGAAATTGAGCTGCAGTGCGACTTTAACTTAACAATTATAAGACTTCTTACATGAGTTGAATCATGTTCAATAGACTGAACATGATTGTCATCAGGTCCAAGCACATGACCTGACTGAGCTCAATTGATGGATTGTACTGATCTAACGGTTGTCAAGCCTGCTTCCTGCATGTCACTTACCAACTCTCTGCATTCCTGAAGTCAAAGCTCGTCAGTGGCACTTTGATGTAGCTGGACACAGCTGCTTTGAGACAGGTGTGTTTGGTTGGAGCAGAGATGGGGTGTTCATTCTTGAAGAGGGGCAATGCTGGAACTGGATTGAGCACTTTTGGCCAAAACACCGTGATGGCCAAGTGTCCCTGGATCACTCCTCCAGCCCTGCTAGACTGAGGCACTGTAGAGGTGCCGTTTGGCTGAATCGTCTGCTGCTTCTCCTCTTTTGCAGGCGTGGGCATCGATGGAGGGAACAGCAAGGACTGGGAAACAAACGCCAGGTCTATTCAGCTGATCAAACAGAGGGGCAAAGTCAAGGCACTGGATGAAGAGATTCACAGTAAGAGCAAATATGTGAAGTAAATTGGTCTCTTCCACTTCTTCCCCACTGATTGAGTTGACAGATGAGAGAAATGTGGCTTATAGTTTGAAGATTTATGAACGAGGAACCATTTTGATCACATCTTAAGCAAGTTGTCAGTTTTTCTCTGAGCTTAAGGTGGTTTGCATAGACGCTATAGGCACACTCCCAGTGACACATATTGCTTCATCCTAAGTAAACAAGGAACTCTTTGACGTCCTCTTCCGTGTGAGTCCTCATTGTTCCACTAATGGCCTCTGTTAGTCTTTGCATCTCACACACACAAACTAACCTGAACCACATTATTTGTCATCTGCAGAACAGCAGGACATTGACCTGGACGTGGAGTTTGACGTTCACCTTGGCATTGCCCACACTCGCTGGGCCACCCATGGAGAACCCAGCCCTGTCAACAGCCACCCACACAGATCAGACAAGAAGAACGGTCAGTCTGTCCATCTGTCTCTCAGTCTGTCAGAGGGTTATAAAGGATTTTTTTCCCCTGATGCTTTTTTATTTATTTATTTTTTACCATGAAACGGGCATAGATTCTGACATGACCTCAGTTTTACATACTCTAATGCTGACATATTGGAACAGGAATCATCAAGTCTTTTGTCAACATTTGGTGATGCTAGTCCATGTTGTACTTAACAGACTCTCCAAAATCGCTTTCCTTTTATAGATAGATAGATAGATACTTTATTGATCCCCAAGGGGAAATTCAAGATGCTCGGTACACTTGCTACACTGCCCTATATCTGACTTGGAGATGGTTGCCTATCACTCCATGGTTGTGTTTTCTGTCCTTACTGAAGGGAATCCATGTGAATAAGACCATGCTAACCAGCTAGTTAATAATTATGGGTCTGGGGTTGCACTTGTAACCGCTTACTGTTTTATTACTTGGAACTGGCTTCATCATGCAAACACCCACAATACAGAAACACCCGAGGGATTAAAGGAACCATATGTAAGAAATGTATTTCAATTAATCATAAAATGGCCCTGATATGTCACTAGACATTAAGAAATCATGTTCATTTCGAATACTTTTATCACTGACAACAGTAGTCCGGCCAGGATATTGTAATTTTAAAATGTTGCAGTCCTCAACTGATGTTGATGTTGTCATGTTGTGTTTTGGCCTGATGCGCCACCCTCCACCTATCTACTAATCACAAAGTCAGTAGTGTTTCGGCATCCGGGTTGCCAGCTCTGCCAGTCAGGGGGGAGAGGGAGGGGATACACCGCTCTACAGTAACTTAAAAGTGATTGCAGTACCAGTTTTGGCCACAATCTTACATACTGTTCCTGAAAAAAAGGTTGCTTGAAGCAAAAGCTTCACACTACAGTACTTGGACAATGTTAAAAGGATTAGAACTTGTTACAAAAGCAGGTGAAACCAGTTTTCGACATACACTTGTATGTCCTGCTTTGTGGCATACTGAAAGGTTTTTTATTGTATTTAAAAACATTCTATGTTATAGCTATGGACACATACTATGGCTCGTTTGAAAGATGAGAATTTAAGCTCTCAGTGAGTACAAACCGTTTATTTCTACATGCCTCTATTCCTGAGAAATCCCAAGCTAAACAGTGGCTAGTTTTCATAAAAATCCCTGTTTTTTTCTAGAAATGGAGATGTAGCTTATTTTAAGAAATATGCGCTGTTTGAGCCTGTCACTCTTCTGGGTCAAAGGACTTGTGTAAGATAAATATAGTTTTTCTGTTGACAAAACCACCTTTCTACTGCTGTCGGGCTCCATAAGTCTTCCTCCTCTTGGTCGGTAACGTCTGTGTCACTATCACCGACATATTCGGCACTCTTGCAAGGACGTGCCCTCTTGCAAGCATGACTCGGCCTATCACCCACTCCGCTCGGCCCGGTCCGGCACGGCCCGTGGAGGAGATGGAACTCAGTTCCAGTTTCCATCAGTTTCCTACCCGAAACTAGAAAGTTGCTAGGTTGGTAATTGTCTACAGAGGGCCGCTCAGACAATAGCTGAAATGCCGTTCGTCATGTTTTGAGGTTAGGTGCCATCAAAATGATTCTGGAAACGTTATGTTAAGGTAAACTGTAAAGGGTGCTTTTAAGGTTTGTGTGGAATTTTGCTGTTTGCTATTTTGTAGATGTTTGTTTGTTATTTTTGTAGATGTTTGTTTGTTGTCACTCCCTATGACTATGATCCTCTTCACCTAACAGAATTCATTGTCATTCACAACGGAATCATCACCAACTACAAGGACCTGAAAAAGTTTTTGGTAAGGACTGGTAGCTATAGATGCCCAGATGTAGGAATGGATGCCATGCAACATTAAAAGAACACAGTTTTGAAGTCAGTAAGTGTGTTCAATGTCTCTGTGTTTGTTTTTATTTTTTCAGGAGAGCAAAGGGTATGAATTTGAGTCGGAAACGGACACCGAGACCATCGCCAAGCTGGTGAAGTACATGTACGACAACCGTGAGAGCGATGACATCAGCTTCACCACGCTGGTGGAGCAGGTCACCCAGCAGCTGGTGAGAGTCTGCCGGGGGGGTCGCCATGTGAAAGGTCGTCAGTCACAAGAGTCAGAGATTCTCTGAGAACTCTCACTTGTACTGATCTGTTTGTTTGTTTGTTTGTTTGTTTGTTTGTCAGGAAGGAGCTTTCGCCCTGGTCTTCAAAAGCGTGCACTACCCTGGAGAGGCAGTAAGCACCCGGTATGGCGCAGTACTTCTCAATCCTTCACCCTCTCTCTGCCCACCTTCACTCCGGTTGCACGTTGAGGTGGCCGTTTGAAAAGCGAGATCAAGAGTGGAAGTAGATAGGGAGAGGAGTTGTTATGGCCAAAACAGCAAGTTTGCAGTGATGCTGGCTTAGCAAGCATGTGTAACAGCTTTTTCCTGTCTGTTCAGCAAGTTAACTCTTGTCAAAGGGGTTTTGATTCTGTCTTCCTGTCGACTGCCATTTCCTTGATGTTCTCCTCACTCTCTCTCTCTCTCTGTGTGTGTGTGTGTGTGTGTGTGTGTGTGTGTGTGTGTGTGTGTGTGTGTGTGTGTGTGTGTGTGTGTGTGTGTGTGTGTGTGTGTGTGTGTGTGTGTGTGTGTGTGTGTGTGTGTGTGTGTGTGTGTGTGTGTGTGTGTGTGCGCGCGCCCAGGAGGGGAGGGCCCTTGCTGATCGGAGTGCGGAGTGACCACAAACTCTCCACTGACCACATTCCCATCCTGTATCGCTCGAGTACGTCCACCGTCATCTCTCTGTCTCTCTCTCTCTTCCTGTCTCCTTCTCTCTCTCTCTTCCTGCCTCTCTCTCTCTCTCTCTTCCTGTCTCGCTCTCTCTCTCTCTCTCTTCCTGTCTCTCTCTCTGTCTCTTCCTGCCTCTCTCTCTCTCTCTCTTCCTGTCTCCTTCTCTCTCTCTCTTCCTGCCTCTCTCTCTCGCTCTCTCTCTCTCTCTCTTCCTGTCTCTCTCTCTCTCTCTTCCTGTCTCCTTCTCTCTCTCTCTTCCTGCCTCTCTCTCTCTCTCTCTCTCTCTCTCTCTCTCTCTCTCTTCCTGCCTCACTCCATGGCAGTCAGTCAGTCTGTCTGTCTGCTTGTGGTTTCTTCTTCCCCATGCCCCTCTGCTTCTTTCTCACACAAAAGCATTTGTAATGCGTCGGTGAGCAGAACCTCCACTGACACAACTGGTGTTTTTTTTTTTTTTTTTTTTTTTCAGCTGGCAAAGACAAGAAGGGCTGCAACAGCCTGCCCAGGCTGGACCAAGACACCTGCCTGTTCCCCGTGGAGGAGAAGGCCGTGGAGTACTACTTCGCCTCTGATGCCAGGTGGGCAGTGTTTACACTCGTCTGGACACTTGTCTGCCAGTTTGTAAATCATGTTCCAGATGTTTTTTGCAGATGTTAGCAGGCAGTTAGGTCATAAAGCGCACGTCGTCCAGACTCGGACCAGTCCAGACTCGAAATGTCTCCTGAGAAACTGACCCGAGTGTTCATTTTGTTGTCGTTCTGCTGTCGTTGCAGTGCGGTGATTGAGCACACCAACCGCGTGATCTTCCTGGAGGACGATGACGTTGCGGCCGTGTCGGAGGGACGCCTGTCCATCCACAGGATCAAGCGCACGGCTGGAGACCACCCAGCACGCGCCATCCAGACCCTGCAGATGGAGCTGCAGCAGATCATGAAGGGTGGGCATTCATCTGTACACACACACACACACACACACACACACACACACACACATACACATACACATACACATAACTCACACACATACACATACACTTAACACACACACATACACATAACACACACACACACACAAACATATACATACACACACACACACACACACACTAACACACACACATACACATAACACACACACATACACATACACTTAACACACACACATACACATAACACACACACACACACATACACATAACACACACACACACACAAACATATACAGCGGGGAAAATAAGTATTGAACACGTCAACATTTTTTTCAGTAAGTATACTTCCAATGAGGCTATTTGCATGAAATTTTCACCAGACATTAGTATTAACTCAGATAATCCACCCATATAAAAAAATCCAAACATTAAAGTCCATAGGTAGAGTTATGTGCAATAAAGTGGAATGACACAGGAAAAAAGTATTGAACACGCCTGCTGAAATTTCTTAAATACTTTGTGGAAAAGCCTTTATTCGTAATGACAGCTTCAAGGTATTTCCTGTATGATGAAACTAATCAGTCAGAGTATTCTGGTGTGAGTTTGGCCCATTCTTTTAAACAGATAGTCCTTTAATATTGAAGATTTCAGGGGTCCCTCTTGTAAATCCTGATCTTTAGTTAACTTCCAAAACTGTTCAATTGAATTGAAGTCAGGGCCTTGATTTCCTTTCTCTGAAACCAATTGAGAGTTTCCTTTGCTGAATGGTTAGGATCATTGTCCTGCTGGAAGGTCTAGCCATGTCTCATCCTCATCATCCTGGTGGATGTAAAGATTCTCCCAGAAAAAAATGACTCCATTCATCATTCCTTCAACTGTATGAAGTCTGCTAGTACCATGAGATGAAAAACAGCCCACACCATGATGCCACCACCTCCAAACCTCACTGTTGGTAGGGTATTTTTAGGGTGATGCACAGTGCCATTTCTCCTCCAAATATGGTGTGTAGTATGACATCCGAAAAGTTACATTTTTAACCAGAATACATTCTCTCAGTATTTCATAGGATTGTTCAAATGTTGTGTAGCAAACTTTCAACGAGCTTCGACATGTTTTTCTTCAGCAATAGAATCATGCTGGATGAGCGTGCATAGAGGCCATGGCGGTGGAGTGCATTACCTATGATTTTCTCTGTAACAATTGTACCTGCTGCCTCCAAATCTTTCTGGAGCTTTCTCAGAGTGGTCCTTGGCTCTTGGGCTACTCTTCTGACTATCCTTCTGACTTCCTGGTCAGAAATCATGCAAGGAGATCCTGTGAATGGCCAGTTGATGATGTAGTGATGTTCCTTCCACTTGCAAATAATGGCTCCAATACTGCTTGCTGGATGATTCTGAAGTTTTGAAGTGCATCTGTAACCAGTTCCATTAATATGTTTGGCAACAATAAGGTTGCAAAGATCTTGGGAGAGCTCTTTGCTTTTACCCATCATGAAATGTTTCTTGTGTGACACCTTGTTAACAAAAAACCTTTTTATAGCCCACCAGTATGTACTAACCCAGCTTATATCAATTTGCACAGATAGGAGGGATAATTTCTCTAACTACTTATAGATTCCAGTTTGTTCCTTGCCATTCCTTGCGTTTGTGTACTGCTTTATCTTAGCGTGTTCAATACTTTTTCCCTGTGCCATTCCACTTTTTTACTCATAACACTACTTTTAGACATTAATGTTTGGATTTTTATATATGTGTTGATTACCTAAGTTAATACTAATGTCCGGTGAAAATTTCATGCGAATAGCCTCACTGGAAGTATACTTACTGAAAAAAATGTTGACGTGTTCAATACTTATTTTCCCCGCTGTATACACACACACACACACATACATACACATACACACATACATACATACATACATACATACATACATACATACATACACACTCAAGCTCACAAAGACTCAAACACTCCCAGGCACACTCATTTTCACTCACCTATACTCAAACACACACATACTTACACAGACACACAGTTACGTCTCTAAAACATTGAGGTGAAACTGCTGGTTAGTTCAAAAGCTCTCCATCTCAGCAGACCTCCAGCTTTCAGCCATGAAGTAGGTTTGAGTTATTGTTCTAAGTCCCAAATGTTTGGTTAGATATTTCAGTGAGACCAGGCTGTTTGGGTTTTCTTAGACACTTTCAAAATACGCATGAAGGATACAGTCTACATCTTATGAGCCTTATTTTACTTTTTATTTGAATTTTTTCAACTGGGGTAACAGAAAAAACTGAAACTGAAACTAAGGGTCTGACTGGGTCATTACTGAAATGACAGAATTGGTGTTTGACAGAAAGTTTTTTAGGCTACTCTGAACCTAATCTCTTGCATGTTCATCGTCTCTTGGCCCTGAGAGCAGATGGCTGTGGTGTCTACTGTATGTGTCGGCCTTATCAGATAAGAGGTTTGTGGTGCTGCTTTGGGGACAGATCGTGTCCTGTGCCAGTGCACATATCATGTGTGACCACATCTCTTTGCCCCGCATTAGTTACCCACACATGCAATATCCAGATACACTGTAGACAATACAAACCCCTGCAGATTTTACTCATTGAGTGACCTCGCACTTTGCTTTGTCTTCATATTTGACTTTCAATAAGCGGCCAAGAGGGAAAAACATACAAACAACAAAAAAGATGCCATTCAAACTTTAGCCCAAAAAAAAGAAAAAAAGAAATCTGTGTATTTAACCAACATCATCAATCCTCATCATGTGCAGAGCCTGTTGCCTGTTCAGAGGGAAAACGTCTTTCCAGCAATTTATGTATCCCAATCAAATCTTAAAAAACAACTAGAGATCGCCAGATGACTAAAACAGCCCTCAGATTTCATCTGCGGAAATGGCTCGGAGAAAACACTCAACCTCCTTTCCAGACTGTCAACGAGGATAAATCCGTAAAATCAAGGCATAGACCTTAAACTTTTGAGATCTGGTCCAGAAGCTGTGCCTAGCACGCATGTCGCTGAAAGACCCTTGCATACACCCTTCCTAGTGTCACACATGCCAGCGGTCAATGCTAATATTACATTTAGATGATTTCTATGAATTGGAGGTCGGTGTTGATGGTCTGTTGGTAAAGGAACTGGGCTTCCAAACAGAAAACCAGAGGGTCATCAATCCTAGGAGCTACCACCATCACCATTGTGCCCCTGAGCAAGACACTTAAACCCAAGCTGCTCCCAGGGTACTCTCCCTCTAGTTACTGCACTGTAAGTCGCTCTAGATAAGAGCATATGCTAAATAATCAATAATATACTGCAATGTAATATAATGTAATGTAATGTACAAGGCTGTCCCATCAGTCTTAAGATCCGGGCTCTGATCTTCCGGGTAGACACACAGGGTGCTGTGCTGTGCTGCCCCCAGGAACAGGGCGTACCCTGGGCTGATAATGCCAAGGCCAGACGCTTCATTCCCATCTATAGGCTCTTTAAAAGTTCTGAGAAATCATCTCGTAGAAGACCAAACAGCAGCAGACACATACTTTTATAAATATTTTAGGTCAGGGTCGTGTGAGCACATCATCCGTTCACTGCCCTTTCCCATAGTATTTCAACTTTATCTCTCAGACCTTGAATTTGCAGCGACTAGCACACAGGTTCTATGAGAGGTGTGATTTATTTGTACCTCTTAAAAGCAAGGACTGTAGCACAAAAAAGTGGCAACAACACTCTCAAGGTTACAGATGTTGCAATTGGTAATCTCATGTCATGCCATAAGTCATTGTGGAGTTTATATCTCCATCAGTAAGTTTAACAATGTGGAACAGAAGAATGAAATCTTAGGAGGTTGGAATATGGAAAGAATTTGGTTGATGTCTAATTTGGTTTGATTTTAGTTATTGTTACAGCATTATACACACACACACACACACACACACACACACACACACTCTTACTCTCTCTCTCTCTCTCTCTCGCGCTCTCTCTCTCTCTCTCTCTCTCTCTCTCATTATCTTTCTCTCTTATTATCTCTCTCTCACACACACACACACACACACACACACACACACGATCACCATCACCAAAGGGTCTTAAGGCTCTATTGCTATGTTTTCAGAGACCCCTTAGCCATCTACCCGGTAATTACCCTACCCTGTCATTAAGCCTAGAGTTACCGGTAGTCTTGTCAAGCACCGTTGACACATGGCTGCCACAACCACTTTAATTGTATTGGGGTGGTAGGCTTTGCTGGAACGCGGTTGGGGAGGTGTTTAGGGGTAGGGTGGGTGGTGAGGAGATGGGGTTAAGATGGGGCGGGGGGGGGTCAGAGTCCTGGTTCCTGTTGTGCCCCCAGGACACCCATGAGCATCAAAGCCATCCTCTCAGACTCCCTGGCCCCCTGGTGAACCACATGACCGGCTACTCTCTCACTCTGTCAGCAGAAAGAAGTGTGTGCCTGACTGACACGGTTTGACTCCTCGCTGTTTGTCTCCGACTCTCCCACAGGCACACACTGTCTGTCTTTCTTTTTAAACCGAGCGTGAATAGTTGGCATTTAATAGGATTTGGAGTTCTCTCAAATTTCCTGCTTTGGCAGGGATGTAGAAATCATAATAATCGAGTTTATAACAGCTCAAACCTTAAAGGGACATTATGCATGAACCACCACAAGAGGGCAGTACACTACAACAGATTGAGCTTTCTTTGTCTTGATTTGCTTTTGCGCTTTCCCCCCCCCCCCTGTTTTTCCTCCAACTGCTATTATGAGACCAATTGAGAAATAACCCAATTTTCCTGACCTAAATTGCTGTTACTTAACACTGTGCAACAGTTCTATCCCACGACTTGCTTTCTCTCTCGCATGTGTGTGCTCTCTCTCTCTCTCTCTCTCCCCCCCCCCCCCCCCTCTCTCTCTCTCTCTCTCTCTCTCTCTCTCTCTCTCTCTAAGCGAACTGACAAACAAACGAGAGTCCTCATCACGCTCCTCCGCTGCCGTTTAGCATGTAAGCGTGACGCAAGCCTTCAAGCTACCAGCGGTGGCCTGCCATGAAGAGGCTTGTGTTTTTGAAATGTGTCCCATTCCCTACTCTGCTCCCTGATTTTGTTTTTGTTAAGTGTGCAGCGTTTTAAGATGCCTTTTGGCTCGACCTTTCCTCGGGTTGGCATCTAACATGTCTCCTGCACAAATCTCAGAAATGGATTGTATCAAGTTTTTATGCAAACAAATGTCTTATACAGGGTTATCAAGTGCAACCTTGAAAGCAAAGCAAATAAATGCCATAGTTTGGAAGAAGCAGTGCATTGCGTTTGTTTATTGCTGGTGCACATTTGGAAGAGCACCAATGATTGGGTTCCCATTGGCTGAAGTAGTTGAAGAAACAGAACACTTGTTTTTGGTTTTTAATTGGTTCAGATTCAGAGTGGGCCATTCAGACTGAAATGAGATCCTTCACAGACTAGTGAATCAATGGCACGAATGTGAAATGTGATGGTTAATTATTTATGTTTTATGTATAACATTAGTTTGACATCACTGGTCATGATCCTTTTTTTTCAACTGTCCAACCCATTGTTTACCCACCCCACAGGTAACTACAGCTCCTTCATGCAGAAGGAGATCTTCGAGCAGCCCGAGTCAGTGGTCAACACCATGAGAGGAAGAGTGAACTTTGATGACAACACGGGTAAGATGGATGAATGAAAGTTGTGTGGATAACATCACTTAGGGCTGTGTGTAGTGGACACACTCATTTCAATCTCATCCAGAGTTTACAGCTTGTTGTGCCAGCAAATATCCCACATAAAATTAATGAAGTCAATTTTGGATGGACTTTAGTGAGAGGAACAAACGAAGAAAGCAAGGATTTGCCAAACTGCAGAGTTCTAACCAGGCAAAGGCACATGTTCCAGCTGATGCCCCTGTCACAAGCCGTCCAAGCTTACCATTCAACATTATACTCAACTGGCCTTAACCCAGACACTAGTCCCCCAGGTCAGCTGTAAGCTTGGATTTTATGGCTGTACAGGCACTGCATAAACATGGCTGTACGGGCCCTGCATAAACTGTGTATACAATTGAGCAATTTGTCCATGCAAAAGCTGGACTCAGGGAAGTTGAGCACAGTAATTGTTTTAAACTCGCCTGCCGTAACTAGAATCCATGAGGTGCTCTTGGCAAGGGCAGCATATGGAATGGGTTTATAACATGTTTGAGTATATAAACTTGGGCTACAGAGCTCTTTCACTTTGAGTGCTCATCAATCTCATATGCTCTCAGCGGATGACTTAAAGATTGGCCTCATTAAACATTAAACTCATGGAAAAACATCTCTTTTTCTCTCCCTCTCTCTGTGTGCGTGTGTGTGCGTGTGTGTCTGTTTGCGTGTGTGTCTGTGTGTGTGCGTGCGTGCGTGCGTGCGTGCGTGCGTGTGTGTGTGTGTGTGCGCGCGTATGTGCCTGTGTCCATACACATCAGTAACACTGGGTGGACTGAAGGACCACATCAAAGAGGTCCAGAGATGCAGACGCCTCATCCTCATTGCCTGCGGGACGAGCTACCATGCTGGAGTGGCTGTAAGTACCCCCCCTTCTTCTCTCACCCCCTTTCCAACTCAAATAGCTGACTGACCCAAAAAACGCTTTTGACGTATGGAAGTTGGACCTCTATCCATGGAGCACGATGACAGGCTCTTGACAGATTTATACGTCATCTGGAAAGCTTTTACCACCCTCGTCATACCCAGTGTCGAATGTGTCATCCATTGCCGTCATTTGTGTTAGTTTGATGTTTGAGATGTGGTTGATGATTGAGCTGTAGTTGATGTCTCCAATTGATGAGGGATTCACTAATCTTAAGTTTGCATATCTATGTGTTTATGATGGGATCCCACAGACTGACGCACTTAAACTGACTTCTCTTTAGTCATGTTAACACTTCACTATTTATTGTCAAACATTTCGTTTTTTGTCAAAATTGCAACAGTGTCACATGTAAACAATGCCACCAACATGTTTAACAGTCAGACAGTATGCATAGAATGCACAGATGCATAGGGAAATGCTGAGTCTTAACCATGCCTCTCTTTATGGTTTCATATTGTGTATGTAATATGAGATCCCTGCCAGTGAAAAGTTTGCCTTGCTATGCTCCCCAGCAGTGATGCATTATGGGATGTTTCTGTCTTTGCACATAGACTCGACAGGTGCTGGAGGAGCTGACTGAACTTCCTGTCATGGTGGAGTTGGCTAGTGACTTTTTGGACAGGAACACGCCTGTTTTCAGAGACGATGTGTGCTTCTTCATCAGCCAATCAGGTAACAGAAGACAGACCAGTTAGGCTCCAATGATAAACGTTTTACTCCGTATGTTTTTCCACAGCATGTATTGCTACATAGTAATGCCCAATAATATTTATTCCTCAGCAGTACTGGTACTCACATTAGTATCACTCCATAGTGAATCATGCCTGACTCCTTGCCATACTTTCCTACCAGGTGAGACCGCAGACAGCCTGATGGCCCTCAGGTACTGTAAGGAGCGCGGCGCCTTGACCGTGGGCATCACCAATGCAGTGGGCAGTTCCATCTCCAGGGAGACGGACTGCGGCGTCCATATTAACGCTGGACCGGAGATCGGAGTGGCCAGCACCAAGGTGAGACAGCGGGAGAACACCATAGAAACACAACAGTGTGGTGCGATGTGGCAACTTGGTGTAATACTTTGTTCCTTTTAAGTCAACTCAAAGAAAGTGGTAAACCTCCTCTAAAAGATCTCTTTGGCTCTGTTTTGTTGGGAGAATGAAACCGTTGGCCTCTGATAATAAGATGTTTTCCCATTCCCTCTGGGTTACCTCGCCCAGGTCTCCCACTAAACCACGCACTTGAAATCCACCTGTGTTGGATGCAGGTAATCTCATGGAATGTGGTGCGAAGAAACACTGCTAGATGCCTCACTAGAGGCTGTGAATGTGGTGGTCATGTTCTAGCTCAGTGCAGTTCCACTCTTTCCAGTGCGGGTCTCGGGTCTCCGCCCTCCGCCAAGCATCTTCAGTAAGGAGTGACCTTTCCACAGAAAATGGTGCAATGTTATAATGTTACCCTGACTCACGTTTACAGAGAAATTTGTGGTTTTGTTTTGTTTTGTGTTGAGCGCACTTGATGTTTGACTTGTTGAGTCTTCAGTGATCCTCAAGCACATTCCTAATCTAATTTGAATTTGCCACCCATTTACCAGTGAAGTGGTTATTTTCTGATGGCTTGTCATCCTTCCCTGGAACTGCTATTTCTCCAGGCTGGTGTTTCCCCTGTCATCATTCCAGACCATCCGGCATGGAGACATTCACATCTAATTAATGGGTGGTTAATTCCAAGGAACTGATGTTTTGTAAGACCGGAGGAGTTGTGTCTTAAGCACAGATGTTTGTACGTGAGGAGAAGCAATTCATCAGGAAAACTTGTGGTCATTAGGGGTTCTCCCGCAGGCTGTTGGCCAGTGCTCCATAATAGCCCTGTATCAATGTCTGCCTTTGCCCCGTGAAGTGGTTAGTGCATAGGGGGAGGGGGTTTGTCCGGGGTTGGTGGAGTTCAGACTCTTACCCTAATTATCATCAGTGTGACGAAATGCTGAAGCAATTTCCAGAGCATCCTCAATGTCGGTAAGACATGCCGGTTGGCCCCGGGGGTTGAGGTTTTACGGTGCAGCGAAGGAAGGCCGGGATCTTTTTTTTGGGAGGGGGTCATTTGGCGATATTATTTGGAAGAGATTGAACATTTCCAAAGCTTTTATATAATAGCAATGCATCTGGGTCTAATTCTCATCAGGGGACATATTACACCATGTATAGCACCTCTATAAAATCACATAACTCAAGCTATAATTCAATGTGTGTGTTTATTTAGCTTTCAGTTTGCCTTTGTTTTTTGGAGGCGGGTGGGGGGAGGTGCACTACAATGCATCATTGTTCTCTGGTACCAGAGCTGCTCATGTAAAGTTTGCTGGTTTAATGATCGAACCCTGCTGACAAAGGGAGATTCTAGAAGCCTTACATCACACTGCGTCTGGGTCTGGACTCAGTCACTGCTCCTCACACAGCACACACAACACCCATACGCTTCTTGCATTCATCCATCTGGGGGGGTAAATTGCGGTAAGGTAAATTGCCTGCAGCCGGAGAGTAAATCAGTCGGTTAATTGTCCTGCCCATCCACCCCCACTAAGGTTGACACTCGCTGTAGCAGGAGGACCGTCGTACAGCTGGAACTGTGATTCCGTGTGGAGCCATCGGAGCATTTTCTCATCTCCCCTCCACCCCACCCCCTTGTTAAGAAGATGTATGAATCCATCTTATCCATCACTTCCACCTCCCTCCCTGTGATTTTCATTATTTGGGAGTGGCCAGATTTGCTTTGGAGAGGTTGCCAGGGCTTGAGAAGAAGGGGGGGGGGAGGGTGTAAGGGGCAGCTAAACATCTCCGCTTTTGCACAAAGTTATTCTGCAGATGCTCTTACACATATAGATCTACAGTGCAGGAAAGGACGTCACCGTAGCACTCAAAGGAAATGAAAGTTTAGGCCTTTATGCTTAGGCTCTATGCTCTTCAGAGGTAGTAAAACAACAGCACCCACTATGGGGAGTTTTTTGTGATTTTAAAAGACTACTGCCAAGAGCTGGCCAGATTAAGTAGTAAATTAAGTATAATTCACAAAAATATAATACCACAACAGTTGGGCAACAACATGTGTATGTTATTTATGTTTGCTTAAAAGAAGCTTTTATCCAAAGCAAAACAACATACAAGAGCAATGTCTTTCATGCCATGTGCTTGAGTTTGCTGGAGGATGAGTCTGTGGACATGAGTGTCTTATGTGCCGCCTAAACCACAGTGTGGTAAAGGGGGTGAGTGGGGGGGTGGTGGTGGTGTGTGTGTGTGTGGGGGGGGGGGGTGGTGGTGGTGGTGGAGTGTTGGGTTGGGGTGCAGCAGCAGAGGATTAGGGGAGTCCAAGGGCCTTGCTCCCTCTGGCTGGAGCTCCGAGTTTGGCAGGGTGACCACTCGGTGTGGGGCAGTTTGAGAGTGGGGTGGGAGGAGGAAAGGTGACCGAGAGAGGGGGAGGGAAAGTGACAGAGAGAAAGAGAGAGGGAGAGGGAGAGAGGGGGGGAGCGAGGGAGAGGGGGGGGATTGAGAGAGAGCTCTCCGGCCTGCCCAGCAGTCGTACAGGCGCCATGTTTTACTGCCTCTCTGGCACACACACATTCTGCTCTGCACCTCTGTCATTCTGTCTCTCTCTCTCTCTTTCTCTCTCTCTCTCTGTTTCTCTCTCTCTCTTTCTCTGTCTCTCTCTCTCTCTGTGTGTCGTTGCACAATTGTTTCTAGCTACACTTGCTCTAACATATACTGTATATTTAAGTGTATGAGCGTGCATGTGTGGCTGTGTGTTTTGAGTGGAAATGTTTGTATAGAGAGTATATGAGTTCATGTGTCTGTGTGTGAAACAGATTCTGTGTGTGTGTGTGTGTGTGTGTGTGTGTGTGATGGAGAGCACGGGAGCGTGGGTGTGTGCCTGCTGGCGTCCACGCCGGTGCTCAGCTCAGTACATCTCTCAGTGTTGTCAGGGGGACCCGCTGAAAGCACAGCACAACAGCCCCTCTGGCCGCCCTGCCGTCGTCATCGCTGGAACACCCAGGGGCCTACAGGCTGCAGGCAGGAAATGAGCCGGGGCCGTGCCACCAGGCGTCTCCCCTCCTCCTCCTCCTCCTCCTCCTCCTCCTCCGTGCGCCACCCTACAACATCTATCTTTGGCCAGGGAGCACATAGAGAGAGAGAGAGCACGAGTCAGATGAGCTCACAGTCACATGGACGCATTCCACTCTCTCCCTGCTGTTTTCCATTCCATTCATCAATCCGTGTATTGCTAAAAGACGGTGCCTTAATGACCCCTGTAGGGTGGGGTATCATCCCCCCATCTTCATACAACTTTCACTGTTTTCCTCTCCCTCTCTCTATATCATATCTCTCTCTATCATATCTCTCTCTCTCTCTCCATCTCTCACTCTCTCCCCATCTCTCTCCATATCAGCCAGTGTTTTTGGTGCTGCGTGCAGATGGCTAACCAGAGGAGTGGAGAGAAGGCAAACTGTGTGTCACTTGATCTCTCACTCACTGATTGTGTGTGTGTGCGTGCATGTGTTTTGCATGCACTGTGCAGCATCATCATGCTGTGTGTGTGTGTGTGTGTGTGTGTGTGTGTGTGTGTGTGTGTGTGTGTGTGTGTGTGTGTGTGTGTGTGTGTGTGTGTGTGTGTGTGTGTGTGTGTGTGTGTGTGTGTGTGTGTGTGTGTGTGTGTGTGTGTGTGTGTGTTTAGCATGTGCTAATGATTGTATGTGTGCGTGCGTGTGTGAGTTTATTACCATGCCGCTGGGGAATAAGCTTGAACCCAGTTTGGCTGTTTGTTTATGTGGGGAGCGAAAACTCAGATCTGGTTCAGTGAGTGCGTCACCCGGCTCTGCTCTGCGGCTCTGAGGGGAGGCTGCTCGGTTCTGGTCCGCTCCGCTCTGCTCAGCTCTGAGGCGGAGGAGCTGACGGAGAGTAGACGTCACATCTGGGTCCATCCTTCACTGTCCGTCAGGGTCCAGCCATCACTCACCGTCTGATGTGAAACAGTGGGGACTTTTGGAGACTCTGTGGCTTCATTGTTGTGGGGTATAGTGTGTGTGTGTGTGTATGCATGAGCATGTGTATGCATGTGTGTGTATTTGTGTGCATGCATAAGCGTGTGTTTTGTGTGTGTGTGTGTGTGCGTGTGCGTGTGTGTGTGCGTGTGTGTGTGACCTGATTTAAATGGGATAAGTGTGTGTGGTGATGAAGATGGATGTGCCAGCGTGCGTTTGTGTTGACATGATGAATGCCCCACACAGCTGGCACCCCACAGCCCCTGTCCACATGTTACAGCACGCCGCCTCCCCCAGCCATTTACAAGCACTGATCAATGGGCTTCCCCAAAACCCAATGGGCCTACAGGGCTTTGAGGAGCGCCTTCAGCACGCAAACCACAGGCTCTGGAGGGGAGTGTGGGTAATGCAATGCCGTGGTCATGCTTTACAATGAGGCAGACAGTGGTGGGGGACTCGCATCTCCCCAGAGGCTGCCCGTTTGAGCCCAGTTAAATGGAGATGAGTTGAGTGAAATGGCTGCTGTCATGCCTGTCACGGGACGGTACGCGTTGCTACGTGTGCGTGAGGCCCGGCAGACCTGGCTTGCTCTCGCTAGTCTCGCAGGGTTGTGTGTTCTGCACATCGCAACAAGAGCACACAGTGGTGAGACAGTGGAGGCAACAGGGGGGCACTCGTGGCCTACTGGTTAGGGCGTTGGGCTTGGAACCGAAGGGTTGCCGGTTCGATCCCCGACCAGTGGGAATGGCTGAAGAGCCCTTGAGCAAGCCAGCTAACCCCTCTCTGCTCCCCGAGCGCCGCTGTAACAACTGCTCTGGGTTAGTGTGTGCTTTACCTCACTGGAAAAGAACATTCTAGAACATTCCAAACTCAACTCGACACCCAAATCTCACCCTGCCCACTTTCAGACTGATATCCTGTTGTCACGAGCACGCGTGTTGTAATTTCTGTCTGGCTCTAGGACTTGCCAAGCCTATTTGAGCAGCGTTATTAAACGCAGTATATTTCAGCTGGCCAGTGCCCTGCTGTGCAGAATGAAACGGTCTGGTGGAGACCCCAGCTCTCGCTGTGCAGCTGTTGGGCCAGGCCCCATGCTGCCCTGACACACCGCTCCCAGCTCCCAAAACCCCCTCTACACACACACACACACACACACACACACACCACATCTCTCACACACACCACATCTCTCACAGAGGGTGTTGTGAATTTGAGAAGTTTTTTTTGGGTGGCGGCTGATATGAGGTGTGGTTGGGGTGGGATGGGGTGGGTTGTGTAGATTTGGACAAGCATTAAAGGCTTTTTATTTTACTGAAATGGACACCACTATAGACAACCTATAGCGGTTGATGGACGAGGGGTTGTGTGTGTGTGTGTGTGTCTGTGTAGGAGTGTGTGCGTGCACTGCGGCGGCTTTCTAGAGTTTACTGAGCGGTGCGGCGCAGTTTACTGAGCGGCCGTGGGGATCTGACCGAGGGAGAGGCCAGCGCTGAGGCGGAGTGCAGTGCCGTCATCTTTGGCTGTGTGCGGAGCGAGCCGTGACCGCCGCACAGCGCTGACCGGCGCGGTGCTAAAACCCAAGCGGCCAGATGCTTTTTCTTTTCCTCTCCGGGTGGGGAGCCAGAGTGGGTGTGGACGGCCATTACGCATCTCTCTCTCTCTCTCTCTCTCTCTTGGCAACACTAGAGCAGGAACCTGGGGAGCACCTGTGAGCTCATGGTCATTTGTGGTGGGGTATCTGGCGACTGGTTAAACTCTTTCTCTCTCTCTCTCTCTGTGTGTGTGTGTGTTTTGTGTTCTCCTGCAGGCGTACACCAGTCAGTTTGTGGCCCTCATCATGTTTGCTCTGATGATGTGTGCTGACAGGATCTCCATGCAGCCACGCAGGAGAGAGATCATCCAGGGCCTGAGAGTCCTGCCAGGTACAGCACTTTTGTAACACAGACACACACACAGACACACATATACTGTAAGTGGAAGCAAGCCTTCACTCTTCCCCTCTCTCTCTCTCCCTCGCTCTCTCTCTCTCTTTCTCTCTGTCTGGAAGAGATGACCTTTTCAATCAGTTCCGCTCATTACTTATACATAGCAGCTGAGATTTTTTTCTCCCCCATATGAGTCGTGTGGCGCGTCCTCATAGTCAGGCGCGCACGCTCTTAACCCTTAAGCCGTGACGGGAATGTTGGAAATTGAACATTCTGAAGAATATCTGGGTTCATTAAGTTCAACATGGAACTTTCCATTGTTGCGGAATAGAATCTTCTGCCGGAATGTTCAAAACTCTCCTGCTGAAGGTGTTGCATAGAAACACAACCCAGTCGCACAGCATGCAGGCTTTACTCTCTGGTCCTACAGGGCTATAGTGGGCTCTCCCACTACCAGGTCACTAGACACCCGATGTGACCGATGCTGCAGTGTGGTCAGTAAGGTCAGACAGAGGTCAGCTAGCGGTGATGCTGTTAGAGGCGGAAGCTCTCCCAGCATGCACTTGGCACGGGGATGGCAAAGTTCAGGTTCATGAAAGGAAAAGTCCTGCTGTGCGCCCACACTGTGTCCTTCCACGTGTTAAGCAAGCTGTGGCTTCCATTACTGGTACCTAATAGTTTGAGTTTCGATAATACTGTACTGCTGCTTTGCAAATCCGGATTGCAACAACATAACACTTTTTTCAATGATGAACTTGTTTGAGCACCTTTTTCCGAGGCATGCTAAGGGATTGAAACTGCGACTAATACCTGCAGCTTTCAGTGGCTGTTGTGCACAGCAGCAAGTGCTGTTTTGATTGGCTAACGTCACAGCGGGGCTCTCTGATTGGCTAGCCGTGTGCCTGGACACAGGCTGATCTTGCTCACTTGGCTCCCGCTCCTCTGCGAGGGCCGTAGCGGGGCGCCGTCGTGTTTACAGAGGCGGGCCGGGCGACGGGAGGGAGGGTGGGAGTAGCCCTCGCGCTCTGCTGCTTGGCCGCCAGTCCTGGAACGATCCGCAGGACCGCAAGTGTCCGACGGGGTGGCCACCCCCCTTCGCCTCCCTCTCTCTCTGTCTCTCCATCTCTTTCTCTCCCTCTCTCTTGGGCTTTGTCTCTCTCTCTCTCTCTCTCCCCCTTCTCTCTCACACTGTCTGTCTCTTTCTTTCTTTCTCTCTCTCACTGTCTGTCTCTCTCCATCTGTCTGTCTCTCTCTTTCTTTCTCTCTCTCTCTGTCTGTCTCTCTCTTTCTTTCCCTCTCTGACTCTCTGCGGAGCTGAGACAATGTGAATGAGGTCAGGAATGTTTGGCTGGCTGTTCCTTTCTGCACTAGCCGCCACCTCCTCTTTCTTCCTCCTCCTTCTCCTCCTCTGCCTCCCTCCATGACTTCCAGCAAGTCCCGAGTCTGAGCGCAGCCCCTCGAGCCCCAAACCCCCACGCCCAGTCTTTTCACAGCTGGCCTCTGCTGCAGTTCCCCATCCCCCACCTAGAGCAGTCTGCGGAGCAGGTCAGGTCTCTGACCGAGAGAGTGACCATCTCTTGGTGCTTAACTTGAGGGTTTAACTCAAGCCTCTGACTGGGGCTGTTCGCTCGGTGAGCTCAGAGGCGTTGGGCTGGGTTCTGTTGTGCTGACCTCAGATGATCCACAAGTGTAATGAGTGCAGCCTTGTTTCATGCTCGGGGCTTTCTGGCCAGCGCAGCGCGAGCGAGCGGGCTGTTACAGGGAGGTGTGACTAGAGGCTGTCGGACTGGATGGCCACTGCAGTGCTCCTCCTGTCAAACAAACTTGTTGATTTTATCATCGGAGCGATGCCTTTATTCGGTCATCAGTGTGTATTTGTTTGTGTCAAATTCCTTGTTTTTATGCCAAATTGATGTGTTGGTTCTCTTTGTGTTTAGGTCTTGACTTTGTGTTTGCTTTTGTTCCATTATCATAATGTGGTTGTTGGATGTGTGTGTGTGTGCACATGCATAGGCATGTGTTTGTTTTGATTCTGTCTAATATCGCTCCTGGCTTGCTTTCTTGGATTTTTTTGTGTGTGTGCGTGCGTGCGTGCGTGCGTGCATGCGTGCGTGTGTTAGTGTGTCATTGTATGTATATGTCTGTATGTGTATGTCTCTCCTTGTTGACAAGCGTTCATCTCTGCTGTGTTGTGTCCTGTCCTCAGACCTGATTAAAGAGGTGCTGAGTCTGGATGATGAAATCCAGCGGCTGGCTACGGAGCTCTACCAGCAGAAGAGTGTCCTTATCATGGGCAGAGGCTACCACTACGCCACCTGCCTGGAGGGAGCTCTGGTCAGTCAGCTTAAAACACACACACACACACACACACACACACACACACAGTTGTGTCAGTATGTGTAGTGGTGGTAATTCCATTCTTGACTTCAATTAGGTCTTTCTGAGTATTCTGTGTAGCTTTTAGCATTCTTTAATGCTTTGCTTCATTTACCTTGCATGTGTTTTTACTCACACAGACAAAGTGAGGATATACAGAAACTGACCTAATTATTGTGGTACTTGTGACATGTTTTCTCAAATCAAAAACCTCATCGTTTGTCATATTTTCACCTTTAACGTCCTCTATTGCGCATGATTTGATATGATCTTAATTTCCTCATATGAAACAGATGTGGTCATGTCAAATTCCACCGCCTTTGTTTTTAACTCCACCCAAGTGTTGAGCCAGCTGATTCCTCTAATTGGTTTAGTTCTTTAGGACTCATATTAATTAGTTCAGCCAGATGGTTAAGATGAGAAACTGTAATCTCCACCTTTCTTATAAAATTTGATTTCAGCCCACAGCATGTATGGCTATGAGAGTTAAATAATGTCATTAAGAGCATTGTTTTATTATGGTTGTTATTAAGTCTCTGAGCTGAGATTTAGGGCATCTTAGCCAGGACTTTCAAAGTGTGTGTGTGTGTGTGTGTGTGTGTGTGTGTGTGTGTGTGTGTGTGTGTGTGTGTGTGTGTGTGTGTGTGTGTGTGTGTGTGTGTGTGTGTGTGTGTGTGTGTGTGTGTGTGTGTGTGTGTGTGTGTGTGTGTGTGTGTGTGTGTGTGTGTGTGTGTGTGTGTGTGTGTGTGTGTGTGTGTGTGTGTGTGTGTGTGTGTGATCAGTGTGGGGATTCCCCTAGAGGCCATGTGTTCGGAAATAGAACAGTAATAAAACCTTAAACTTTTTCTGAGAGCTTACATAAAAAAATAAATGAATAAAAGCTCATTTCAGTTGCCAGTGCCACCCACATCCACATAATAACCAACTGTTATGATATGCACTGTAGTCACAGCACCAGTGTAGATATTGGGGCTTAATTAGACGCTATCTGAAATGCCAGGGCCTTTTCAGAGTTTCCCAGCGGCGGCGGTATCAGCGTCTCGTATTCCGCACCAGACTCGTTTACCTCAGAGAGCAGCCTTCACTCGTCCGTGCCAATCATTAATGAGACGGGCGTAATGGGGTTTACTTTGGACACCACCTGTTTGCGCTGGTTCGGATTACTGGCCGGTACCGCTGCCATTGTTTCTCCCCACGTCCATCTTTCCCCCTCACACCAGCTTTCCTCTCCTCTATGGTGCGCCATTACTCCCCCCCTCCCCACACTCTGCTCACTCGCTCTCTTTTCATAATGTTAAGACCTTTTCTTTTTCTCTTCTCATATTTGTTTTCACACTGTCTCCCTTTCACATGTCAGAACTGTCCCATTTTTTTCTTTTCTCTATCCATTCCGCTCCTCTCTCCTTGTGCTCTCTCTCTCTCTGTCTGTCTCTCTCACACACACACACACACACACACACACACACACACACACAAACTCTCTTAATCAAACACATACACACACACACCACCTGACACTAATGGTAAAGCTGAGTGTCTCCAGTTGGCTTCATGCAGCCCAGTACCACTCTGAAGAGTAATGCATAATTGCCCCCATTTTCCCTAAAGCTGTTAGGGAGGGGAGGTGGTGGTGGGTTGGGGGGGGGGTGCTTTCCATCACGCAAAGCGCTCCACTAAGGTCTTGAGCCTCGCAGGCTGGAATGCGCAGCCAGCCGAGGTGTTTTTGATCACGGTAGTAAATTAGTGCGCAGCGGCTATACAGGCGCCCTGATTGCAACCATATCCCCGCACTCATGCAAATGGATCCAGGCCCTTGGCTGCCTGTCGGCCCGACGGCCAGCCTGTAGTGATGAAGGGAGTCACGCAGCACGGGGGTGGGGGGGGGGTCAGTGATGGAGTCACATGACTGCAGAAGTCAGACAGCAGCAACAACAGAGAGGTCCATCACTGCTCCTGTCTCCGTGTGACCGTGCAAAGGAATCGGCCATTTTTAGGCCTGACTCATTGTAAAAAAATATGTCAGTACACTTAAACAACTTTGCTGCTTGAAGTATGCCATGTAAGTGCAGCACATGGCAACAAGTCCCTCTGCTCTCTGGTCAGAATTATGGTACCCAAACTCACATTCACTATCTGCTGGTTTGCATCATGGTGAACCCACAAATGCACACTGACATACAGGGATAAAGATTACACCCCTTTTACCTGCTGCCATAAATGCAGAGTGTGTCTGTCTAGCAGTGTTAAGAGTACTGCTTATAATTATATTGTGGAATGGCTTAATACAATATATGGACCTTGTTTACCTTCCCTTGGAATACAAGTAAAAGTATTTAAATGTTTGTTTGGTTGGTTGTTTTTTTGTGTAAAGAAAATCAAGGAGATCACGTACATGCACTCTGAGGGCATCCTGGCTGGTGAGCTGAAGCATGGACCTCTAGCACTGGTGGACAAGCTGATGCCCGTCATCATGATCATCATGAGGGACCACACGTACAACAAGTGCCAGAACGCCTTGCAGCAGGTGGTGGCACGACAGGTGAGGGCCGCAGGACATCTTCTAGAAGCTTCTACCACTTTGAGAAAACGGAGGCTCGGGGTCCTCTCTCTCTTCTTGCCTTTCTCTGTCTCTTTGTCTTTCTTTCTTCTCGTGCACACACTCTCATATTAATGCCAAAGCAATCTTGGCAGGTATACTCAATGACTTCTATTTTTTTCTCCCTCCTAATCTCTCTCTCTCTCTCTTTCTCTTTTTGTCTGTCATTTGTTCTCTCCCACCCCCCTCTCTCCCTTATGAATGCCAAGCCAATCCTGGCATGGCACGCTGGGAAGGCCACATTGTGTTTGTAATGGCACTGTGCATTTCTGCACTATGTTTCTTTTACACACCAATAACATTTGAAAAAGTTATGTGGCTGTGTCATACTTCAGGCATCTGAGCAACAGTTTAAATCCAAACTGGTGTCCATTTCTCCATTCTGCCACATAGACAAACCCTGACTCTCTCCTCTCCTCTCCTCTCCTCTCCTCTCCTCTCCTCCTTGTGCTCTGTTTGTTTTTTCACACTGATGTGTATTGTGTTTTTGTCCTGCTCAGGGCCGGCCTATCGTCATCTGTGACAAGGACGACTACGAGACCATCAAGAACTCGAGCCGCACCATCAAGGTGCCGCACTGCGTGGACTGCCTGCAGGGCATCCTCAGCGTCATTCCCCTGCAGCTGCTGTCCTTCCACCTGGCCGTGCTCAGGGGGTATGACGTAAGTAACCTCAAGTCCACACACACACACACACACACCTAAGCACTATACCATTAGAGGTCGAAAACTCTGGTCCTACCATGTATTGTGTGCACTTAACAGAGGTTGTTTCACTAGTTATCTAATCTACCTGGCTGCTGGTTTGGAGGAATATGTGGTATTTATCCAGCTCTCTAAGAACACTGGATTGAATATGTATGGTTTCAAAAGTGACCTGGATAAGACTATAAACTTTAGTTATTGGGTTAGCTTCAACTAGTTGGCAGCAGCTAGCCACCTTAAACTCGATATGAGGTGAGTTTGGTGAAGCTTTAGGGACAAGCCTTCCTTTTAATGAGCTTTGAATTAACTTCAGTTGGTTAGCAGGCTCCTAGGATTATATGATAGTGAAAAGAAGAGGATTGTGCTGCTCAATGCAAAAACAAAAAAGCTTATATTTAGTCAGGGTGGTGAAGCTCTGCAGATTAGCTTGGCTGTGTGTGGGTAACAGACTGCATGTTCTCAATATGATTTTGATTAATTAAAACTGATGAGGCCTCTGATGATTGCAACATGTCTGCATTTTTATGGACAACAATTAAGTTATTGAATGATATATTGACCATATGTTGGCCGATTCCTTCACACACCAGTGTAATACTTCCCTGGGTTATCGTAAACAGTCACAGATTCTTTAGTGCTCATGGGCTAAGTGCCTGCAATAAATGTGCACCTTTCAGATTACGTAAATGCTCCTAAGCGATGACTAGACCTGCGGCTGGTGAATAACTGATCGTGAAAGCTGCTTGTGCATTAGCAATAATGCGTTCACCAGTCTAAAACTATTTTGTTTTTTCTTTAAACTCCATAAGCAGCGACATCGAGAAGTTTCAGTCAAAACTGTTATATACTGTTTAAACCATTTTTGTCTTGTGTTATTTACAGTGTTGGGCAAGCTACTGAAAATTAGTAATTAGTTACAGTTACTAGTTACTTATTTTAAAAGTAATTGAATTACATTACCAGTTACTGTATATCAAAAGTAATTAGTTACTAAGGAAAGTAACTTTTAAGTTACTTTTATGTCTGCTTTTTAAATGTAAATATGAACAGTACTGAACAGAAACACAACTAGATGTACCGCAGAGCGGTACAAAATATGACCGCCACCCTGTCCAGCACATTTTTTTCCACAAAAATAAATCACGCTAAAAGGCCTATATGATTCTAACTGTCTCACTAAATTGCATTATCCACACTCAATTCTCACTGGTATCTGCTAGACAACAAGTACCAAAACATGATTAGTTCATAGATTTCACATGTAAAATTCATTTTATACAACCCCACCTCCATCTTGCCTGTTCATAATTCTGAGAAATTCTTGAATTGTGTGCATGTGTGCATGTACATGTTTATGTTATATGTGTGTGTGTGTGTGTGTGTGTGTGTGTGTGTGTTTGTGCGTGCTTGCTTGTGTGTGTGCCTGCGTATGTGCCTGTGCATGCAAGCGTACATATGTCTACTGTGTGAGTATGTGTCATACGTATGATTACTGTGAATGTATGTGTGTGTGTATCTGTTTGTGCACATGTGTGTACATGAAATGGGTTAACATGACCCCTGGAGGCAAACATACAGTCATCCTAGTCCCTACAGTTCTCAGGATATTCACAGAGAACTGTGTCTGCCCTACCCTCCTTTCGGGGGGTCCAGTCCAGCGGGGGGGCTACAGATCAAAACAAAAAACGACGGTTCCATGCTATCCATGTGGGGTTACATGCCCACCAAGTTTTGTGTACCCCGGTCTTTCAGTGTCCCGGGAATCCTTGTTGGTGTACGTCACTAAATGTACACATACATTATTTTATTGTAAGGCCCCCCATGAACGAAAGTACACAAAACTTGGCATGCATTCGGAGGGTGTCATAATGATCCTACACTTTTAATTTCGTGCAGTTTTGACCTTGTCAGCCAGAGATATTGTGATGAAAACACCTAATTTTTTGCTTTTTAATTTTTAACTAGGTGGCGCTATACATGAAATAAGTGGTAATGGGATGGGTTGACATGCCCCCTTAAGACCAACATACATAAAAAAGGTGGACCTCCTAGGCCCTACGGTTCTCGAGATATTTACAGAAAACTGTCTCCGGCCACCTACAGGCCAGTTGGTGTATAGTAACATAAATTAATTTATTGTGTGGCCCCCCATGAACGGAATTCCACAAAACTTGGCGTGCATACAGAGGGTGTCATAATGATCCTACACTTCCAATTTCGTGCAGTTTTGACTATGTTAGGTCACAGATACCTGCGATTACAACACCTCATTTTTACTTTTTTGTGTTTAACTAGGTGGCGCTATACATGAAATGAGTGGTTATGGAATGGGTTGACATGGCCCCTTGAGATCAACATACAAAAAAAAATGGTCCTCCTAAACCCTACGGTTCTCGAGATATTCACAGAAAACTGTGTCTGCCCTACCCTCCTTTCGGGGGGTTCCAGTCCAGCGGGGGGGCTACAGATCAAAACGAAAAACGATGGTTCCATGCTATCCATGTGGGGTTACATGCCCACCAAGTTTCGTGTACCCCGGTCTTTCAGTGTCCCGGGAATCATTGATGGAAATTTGGGCATGCGAAAAAAGAAAAAAAAAAAATATCTGACTAAACCTATATGACTGCCGCTTCGCTGCGCGGCGGTCATAATAAACATTTTTTCAGACCTATTTATTGTAACCAACAGGGCGACAGGCCTTCAAATCAAGCAGTTGTACAAAATTCCCTTTTAATACTTGAAACAAAATAACTGTCTCAGTCATTTGACAGTGTTTTTTTTTTACCACATTAGGCCCAATTAAATAAAAGTGATTGGCCTACCGTATTTACACTAATTAAAAGAGAAAACAAAGGTGCATATAATTGAATATAGTATAAGTGTATATGAATATGTGATTTAACAAAAGGTTAAAATGGTTTAACAAACATGCCTCATAAGGCAAAGCTAAATAGAGATGAGATTCTTAACAAACGAAAAAATGGGCTAACAAGTCTCATCTCTCACCTCTGACCAGTACCCACAACATTGCTAGCTCTCAAACCAGTTATTGTACCTCAAGCTTCTCAAACTTTTGATCTGAGAGCCTATTCCTGTTTGTAGAGAGAATCAGGTTCCCAAGGCTAAAGAGTCTTGCCACTGGGGCACTGGATGGAGTAGCTGCATTATATTTAAGTGATACTCTCCTTATTATGGGAAACTGATTCAGAGCATCCATCCCTGTGGCTCCTGATTTAAAGTAATCAGCTACTTCATTTTCAACAGAGACATAGGCGTCCTCCTCACTCTCATCAAAGCTAAAGAATTCATCCTCTTTGGTAGATGGCCGGCGCTGTGTTGTTGGGGTTTCCCCTGGGTGCTCATCCTGCTCTGGGACATATTTTCTGCATTCTGCTACTAGACTTGCTTTTACCAGGTCCTTCCTCTCTTGGTCACGCAGCCAACGTAACTTGAACTTGGGCAGGGTCGCAGCAGCCAGTAGAGCATCTTTATCCTCAAGAACACGTGCAAATCGTGTTTTGATTGCCTGAAATACATGACACAAAAGACATAACAAGTTTTAAAAACAAGTGTATTATACAATACAATATACTGTATTTGGCATAGCATAAATCTAACTACAGAGCAGTCTTGACCTGCACTTATAAATACTTCACATTATCTAGACACAAATAAAGGCAACTGAGCTATTGATTGTATAAATGTAATTGCAAAATAAAATAGCAGCTCTTACCTGAACAATTGCCTCTGGTAGGCCATCAAGGATTGCAAGGTGTTTTTTTAGAGTGGGCAAGAGTGTTCCGTAAAAACAATTGTCCTCTCCTTGCAGAATGTCAATAGCCCCAGTAAGTGGCTTCATCACAACACAATACTCGTTAAGGACCTGATGTTCCCTTTCACTGATGCATTTCAGCTGAAGTTGGGAAGATATTGTATTCAATTCGGCCACAGGTATCTCAGAAATTCGAGCTACCGCATCATAGAACGAATTCCACCTGGTGGTGCAAGGTACAAGCAGCTTCTTAGCAATAACGTTGACCGACTTGCCTTGTTCCACAGCTCTGCGCATTTTGTGGTAGCATTTCTGTAGATAGATTTTGTTTCCGGCTTTGACATTAGCCACTTATCGACATCAGTGCATGAGATTAGGTTCAATGTGTGCGATGCGCATCTGTGATGCGGGGGTAAAACCACGTCATTGAACTCGACAGCATTATCTAGCACATCCCCAATGTTTGTAAAAGTCGCCTCATCCTCCTCCAAATGATCTTCAGTGTCTGACTCAGGTGGCTGGTACATTTGAAACGCCTTGACAAAATTAGAACCATTGTCAGTAACAGTTGCTGTCACTTTGAGAGATAGGCCATAGGATGAGTCGATGTTGTCTATTTCGGTTACAATAATGTCATACGTATGTCGGCCCTTGAATCTCTGGCATGCCAGGGCTGATTTTCCACGAAGTATATTGTTCGGATTAATCCAATGTGCAGTTACACCTAGAAAGCTTTTATTGTAAACAGTCCAGATGTCTGCTGTGGTAGAGACATGTTGTAAACCCTCAAATGTTTTTTTTAGCTCGACCTGCATTTTCGCATATTCTCTGTCTAAATAGCTGGAAACGTCTTCCTGCACATTTGTCCCGAGCCTCTATTTATCACGGGTATTTTGCTTATTAGTTGCCTGAAGGCAACTGACTCGACAGTTGACAGAGGATGCATGTCATCGACAACATACCTCGCAATCAATTTATTCAGCTCTGCCTGGCTTATCGGCTGCACTGGAGACCGTGGCCTAAAGTCCAGCCTTCAACATCTGTAGGGCTGTCTTTCGCTACTAGCTTTGCGTGTTGTTTCAACAGGTGCTTCATAAGATTTGAATTGCTACTCTTAGATGTGGATAAGTTCTTTACACCTGCACATAATTTACAACTCACCACTACATTTTTGTCTTTAATTTCGACGAGCGAAAAGTAATGTCCATACTTCCAGGAGAGAAAGCTCGTTCTATCCGCACTCCTAGCCATTGTGTAGTTGAATTCTCATTGATTGATTCGATTGGTGTATCATTGCGCCACCAAGGTCCTGCAACATTAAATCAGAAGCAGCAAAGTAGGCCTATTTTGTCTTCTTGTCTGCAAGTGTTAATATTTCACAAAAGAGAGTAACGCGAGTAACGAACTCATTTAAATTTCAGTAATTGTATCTGCGTTACTTGATTTAAAAAAAATAATTTGTTACATGCTTGTTACTGCTAAAAGTAGTGGAATTACAGTAACGCGTTACTTTATAACGCATTACTCCCAACACTGGTTATTTAGTCTTTTGACTGACATTTGAGCTGGTCTTACATATTCAAGTCTTATCAAACTTAACCAGAGTCTAATTCTTTGACCCTAACACCTAAGCATTGGCTTTCTTGATACATAGTCCCAAGCCACATTGGAAATATGCACTGAATCCCTGATAAAGAAGATGCTTGAAGTCATTGGTGTGTTGCTGTAGGCCTGAACAAGGCTATTTATCTCGTCCTTAATGCTGAGCATACAGTGGTCGTTGCTTTCAAATGGCCACTTCAGTCGCGCATTACGCGGCGTGAAGCTGCGTGAAGCTTTAGTACCACTTTCAGCCACTGTGCGTCGCTCTGCCACTGTACATCGCTCTGTCAGCCTGCCTGCCGTCCCTTCTGAAAAAGCAGGAGGCTACCATTGAATATAATTGTTGCCGAGAGGAATCCCAGCCTACGAATTCAATAACAAAATAAATCATGCATAATTAAACATTACCTCGATTTAGGCTACTTGGATATGGCTTAAGGCTTGACTACACAGTGGTAACGAAAATCGAAATCTGCTTTTGATAGCCTACCGGTGCCGCTCCACAAAACGAAAAAATATCTTAATTTGCTGTCTACATTTTTGTCAGTGTTGGGGGTAACGCAACTACGCAAATCAAAACAGTGTCTTGTGTGATAATTGAGCCAGTAGAGAAATAACTATTCAGAATTAATCTGTAGCCTTGGGTAGGCTTCTGCAGAAAACAATGTTGTTGGCGATTTAATACTATCTGGCGATGTTTTTAACAGGCTACGCAATAGAGGCTTAGACAACTATGACCCACGTTTTGGTTTCGTAAATTAATTTGCCCTACTTCTTGACTGCAATGTAGTCAATTGACTGAATTAGCAATCTGTTTATTTTATTTTATGAAGCCTATACAGTAGATCACCTGCCAACGGAGGTTAATATGCTCTATATTTTGTCCAAATGATGTCTGTCTATCATCGTTGCACTCGGAGAAAACCAGAATGTTTAATTTGTCCTGCATTTCTTCTACGGCTGCAAATGGGATTCACTCGCAGTTAACCAAATATTTCTTTATTAGGGCAGGGCAAGCATATTTCTGGCTATTAAATTATTTAAAGTCTGTAGTGAAGTCTGTGTAGGGTTTTCCAGGCTCCATTTCTTTTTACGAGACACCCTGCTCACTTGAGACATCTGCCGGTTGTTTGGGTTGTTGCAGGGTCGTTGCAGCGTCACTGGAAAAATACAAATTAAAGTCGCGTGATACCGCGTGATCCCGTGCACGGTCGCGAGGTATTAAATTTATGTAGGCTATGGGACCGCCAGCGAGTGCGAGAACGAGTGAAAAGGTCAACACCTTTTCGTGTATTTTTTAAACGCAATTGTGTAAGTGACTATAAGGCTACTGGAGGAAGTGTAGTGGTTGCAGAGTGAAGATGTTTTTCACAGGTGTCATTAAAGGTGTGAAGGTGAAGGGTGTAGAAATATGCCTGACGTTTTCGTGGAGTAGCCGAGGCTTGAGATATGCAGGTACACGAGCGGTAGAATGAGAGGGAGAAAGAGTAACGGCTCATACACACAGTTGCGTGCGTTGCAGTGCTGGAGACGCATCCCGTTCACTTTACATGGGCTTACGTCATCTGTTGCCGAACTGAATTGTGGGTCTGTTGCGTCACGTTGCTCCCGTCGCTCGCGTTGAGAAGTCCAGCTGTTGCTGCACCGACTGACGGCACCAGCAAATCAAATTACGAACAAGCAAAAACCAGGCAGCACCAGCCAAAAAAATTACGGTTATACCTTAAGTAATTTGCATAGCTACCGTCGGGAACACCCACTGGCATGCGTTGACTGAACGCAACATAGGATGGCCATACGTTCATATTTAGGCCGGACATACGGATTTTAAAAGCCCTGTCCGGCGCAGCCTCAAGCCGGACGCTCATTTGTTCTCCTTTTTGGAGTTGCGCTGGGCTTCTAGAATCTTTGCTCGGACGCAGCATCGTTTCACAAACTATGGACACGAAGACTGCTTGTCAAATTATGTGCGGTGCTTCTGTCACTCGTTTGATAATTTGCTGCACAATTTATGAAGGAACCACGAACCGACAGAAAAAGAAAACAAACGTTTTCGCAATCAGGAAATACATGCTAAGATGTTTGCATCTCTCCAGCGTGTGTTGCTGGCCTAGCCTAAGTAAATATCTGTCTTTATATAAAAGTCTTTAAATTTGCACTTAGAAAATGTGCAAATACCCTGTCATTCAGACATGAGCTCATTCACATAGTGTCCGTCCGAAATACTACAGTAGGAAGGGAGTTCGGAGTTCGAAATGTCAGGATATGTTGTGAAGATATACGGCCAACTGCTTGATATCCGTAGAACATGCAGACTTACACCTACAGGTCTGGAAGCAGCTATTAAGACTGAGAAATGGGGTGGTTAAGATAGTTTAGCTTGAAAACATGCATTGGATCTCTAAAGCATCTCCAAAGAAGGAACAACACTGGAACTTAAGTAGCATTGTTTGGTGACATGTTTTCCCCCTTTTCTGTCCTCTTTCTCCAGGTGGACTTCCCAAGGAACCTGGCCAAATCTGTAACCGTGGAGTGAAGACGCCCCCCTTCCTCTCCACAGAGCCCCAGAGTGTGACTGTTCACCTCAAACACACACACACACACACACACACCAGTGCAGGAACCGATCTCACACTCAGCTGACATCAAGAGTGATGAGGAAATCAAGTCAACACATATAAGCATGTGTTGTTTAGTCTGACAGGTCTTTTTAAATGGAATTATTACTTTCATATTCAAGGACCTATACAAAGCTGTTTTTTCCTCCCTTAGATTATTGTACATGACTGTTTGTTTTTGTCAATTATGTTCCTTTCTTCTTTCTTTTCAGTGGTGGCAGGGTATGGGTATGCACTTGGTTGGCATGTAGCTGCTTTCGTCCTGGGATAACTGGACTTCTGACCTTTTAAACTCTGCTCCGGGGCCTGCTTTATCCAGATGTCATTTCCTCCGGAACTGTCTGTGGTTACAGAATGAGTCCACATTAGATAGTCACTAATGTCGCAGTCAGGAGTTCAGCCAGAACTCTTGGCGTTTCTCTCTTGAGCAGAGGGGGTTGGTGTTTGGATGTTACTAGGGGGAGATTTTCACAAATTAATAGATGTAATTGTTGATTACAGGACAGTAAGGGGGGGGGGGGGGTATTATTCTCTGTTGCTAAGTGGTAATAATGTAAGAAGTATGTGTACTCTGATGGTTGCTCTGTTACTTAGCCATGCTAGAATGATGTAAACATGAGGTGGTGAAGATGCGCTCGCCATCTTTTATATTGATTTAAGTGTAGTAGATCTGTAAACAAGAAATCAGGCAGCTACAAGCTCAGTTATTATCCAAAAATGGATATTACCCACAGTCCTAACATGTCTGTTTGTATGTGTGTCATCTGAATGCATTCCAGAGTGTGATGGGGAATTTTCCCACACAAGAAGGACATTTTTGCCAACTCTAAATGTGTGTGCTGATAGATCTGCCAGTGACCTTGTATAAAACAATCCTGCCTACAGAGTACATGCTGTTATTTAGATTTTATTATTTTGCAAGTAGTACAGAAGAGGCTAATGCAGGCTTGTCACTATTCAAGGGTATTGATGGGGGAGAGGAGGGTGTATGTTAAAATAGACGCCCAAAAGAGACGAGGGATCTGTGCAATGTATAGTTCTATACATGAAGTGCAAACACTTGAGACTGCACTACAGTAATGAGGGCCATGGTCTGCGGAGAAAATTTGTGTGAGAGACTCTTTCCAACATGAAACTGGGTCACCAAATCAAGAGAGAAATGTTTGGCCCGGTGATCGAGGCCAGTAATCTGAGACACAAGTCAGTCATTTCTGATTAGCGGATAGACAACCTTGTTGGTTCAGAGGAGTATGGTCTTTATTTGCTGCTTTTCGTAGTGATGATTTTTTCTGTTACAAAATCAAAACCTGGTACACATTTGCATACATCATGTGCTTGGCTGTGAAAATCAGGGTTTTTTCATTATTAGGGCCTGATTAAGTTAGTTTGAGTCGGTGTTGACTATTATTGCTTGGTTGTCTATGTTTGCATAGTTTGATGGCTCTGTTACGATTTTCTTTCTTTAAATAGTTATTTATTGATTTTTGTGTTACTTTTTAGTTTGTGGTGTTGCGTGCTTTGTCTAGTGTATGCCTTGTTACTGATGGGGCCCTAGTCATTATGGGTGGGGTCTTATGTTTACAGTAGAACAGCCAACAGCAAGTGAATAACCACATCTAATGAAGTTTGTTACTGACATTGTTTCGCCCACACAAGTTTACCCATACCGTGCCACTCATTTACATTGTCTTACCATGGGACCATTGCTTTATGTTTTGTTGTTTCTTTTTGAGTTTTGTTTTTTTTATATACTACAAAATATTTAGATTTTTTTATTTTGAATTATTTTGAAATATGTTTTTAATCAATTGCTTGTGTGCTCTGAAATGATCTTTGGATGCCAATGTGAATGTTACATACTTATCCCCCCTCATAACCATGCGTTAGAAACAGGTCAGTGAGAAACAAACCAAAAAAGAACAGTGTACATCCCAGTATGTTACTTAACCAAAGGTATTGTATTAAAGGCAGGGTTGATTTTGAAGGGGCTCCATTTTTTTGCAAAAGTAAAGTATACAGTGCAAAGTATACAGTGTAGTGTGTAAAACTGATTATTTTATGACGGGTAGCAATCTGATACATGCACAATCCATGATTTCCATTACAACTCATTCCTTTTTTTTTGTTTTTGACTTGTCACTTGAAAATGCTTTTATATGTAGTCTTATCACAAATGTAGCTGAACTGATTGCGTTAGTCATAATGTTACTCTTCACTTTACTGGTGAAGAGTGACAACGGCAATTAAGATGGAAGTAGAGATTAATTTACTGGCTATGAGTGTGTCTTTCATGTGTGATAGATTTTTAGTGGGAATGTCATGTAATTATGTGAGCCCTTTACAGCAACAGCCACCATGTCGTGGTTGGGTATGAGGACCTATTTATGATTACAACTGATGCAATAAAAAGTTATACTCAAGAGTGCGAGTCTGAAAACATTTTATTAGCTGTATAGCAACTCATTCTCTCTAAACCACCTCGTGCTTTTTATTGATAGAAATGTGATTTTGATAAAAATGACAACTCCATGAAGATAATACATATGAACACAAATTAAGAGAATGGCAGACATCTTTATTAAAATATCAAACATTCATTTAAAAAAAAAAAATACTTTAGGTCTAATTTGATTTACAGGGTAATTATAAAATGAAATTGAATCATAAAAAACAACTGAATCATGGCTCAAGACCTACTTAAAAAAAGTCTACACAATGTGCTAAAGGTCTAAACATTTTTAAATTGAACTCACAACACTATACACTATTTTTATATGTAAGTTAGTATTAATATGTTAACATTAATAAGACTCAGCCTTCTATGAGTGTTGTGGACCTCCCATCACTTCAGTGCCATGTTTCACCCTCTTTGGAACCGCATAGAGCCCAAATGGAGAGGATGATTGTCATGGCATAGCTATTCAGTATCCACAGGAAAACAAGTACTGGCTTTATGCATCCACCAAGAGCCAAAATGGCCGCCCACATTGACACACAGCACTGACCAAACACTGGAAGCGCTCCCAGCGTGCACTTTCTCAGTTTCCTTATAACTCCTTGTAACTGGAGCAAAAATGGATGACCGTGTCTTTCCCATGCCTTCGTCACGGAGGTCTGGTTAGTCAGACATAGGGGTATTGAGTTAATTTGTTCCATACTACTTTGCCTCGGCTCTTTGGCAACAGACAGCATGCACCACATCCATCGGTTCAGCACCAGCATGGCAGAGAGAAACTGTATGGTGCCTCTGGTGATGACCACAGAGGCCTCCTGCATGTCTGCACAACACTGGCACAGAGCAATCATGGCCAGCAGCGTGGACGTCGAAAGGCTACAAAAGGCCGACATGGCGCTGCAGTCAGGGCTGAAGCATTTTTTACAGACGAGCGGATCTTTGAACATCTGACTGAGATGTCTTCTCGGTGCGGTCATAGCACCCCGCGGATGTCTGTTTTTGATGTCCAGAGGCGTTAGCAGCACAGAAGATTTACATCCCCCTCAGACAAAAGAGAGGCTATAACATGTGGACTGGAGAGGAGATCAAACAGTGAAGATCCTCTTCCTTCCAGACAGAAAACACAGGCAGGATAAAGATCCGTCTGCAGGCCGTGTTGACAGTGGCCGAGCGGGACCACATTGATGCAGTTATCGGCCGGTCATCAGTGCTTTAGTGTCACAGAAAACGTCCCTTGTGAATAAAATAAAGGAACATTCTGGTCTGTGAGCTAGGTTATAGGCCTAAGCAGCCAAAAGCAGCATATAGGACCATTGATTGGCCTCATTTGTTGAACCCCCACCTCCTCAATAGGTTAGCCAATAAGACACTCTCCTGATGATTTCACTTAATTGTATGACATTTCTGCCAGGAGACACAAGTAAATGTAATTGGGAAATTAGTAATCGTCAGAACTCAGTAATTGTCATTTCTCCTCTCATTTGCTTTAGTGAATGTGAATATTGGGGAGACTTGCACTCTTGCAAAATCTTGCATCAGAATATCTGCAGAAACCCTAGTCTCTCTTTTTGTTTAAGTCTGGATCTTCAGTCCTTAAGGAAACTTTAAGGATCTTTTGTGGGTGTTCCTGTGGAACATTTGACAGATGATTTAAGAGAACTCTTAATAAGTGGAGATATTCTCTCCAATCCAAGGTGAAAAATATGAGGCGATAAAACTAACAGTTAGAGAGAAGACCAAAACAAGGCAACAGAGTATTTTCTTTCCCTCCCATGGCGGTTTACTCTTATCAGCTGAAATGAATGTTTACTCAAACCCCCCTGATCCAATGAAACTGATCAAATGGATCCAAATGTCAGAGATGAATGGGTGGACTAGACTTGTTTTTTAGCACTTGGCCTGGTTTAAGCAGGACACCGCTAGGTTGTCATAGCATCTGTGTAATAAAGACCTATTTTCATAGGCAGCTGGAGGTGTATGCTCTCTGCACTGGAAGAGAGGAAAATGAGAATTGTGGCCAGGCCTTGGTTTTGTGCCCTCACTGGGTGTTTTCAACAGAATCTGGTCTCTCAGTGGAGGATGGTTGACTTTTATTGTGTTGGAGATTGCTTCACAGTAACTCTTTTATTTTAGAAAAAGTGAGATAATCAGAGACTTGAAGAAATAATCAAAATGCCGTCAACTAGAACCCACTAAACAAACATTAGTATTGTTTGTTGACAAAGGCTTTATGATGGTTATTTTGATTACTTCTGTGTAAGGGGTGTTAGCTTTGAAAAGAGTGCACGCCTGATCCCTTCAAGTGTCTTTCCTCAGTGCATTCGCTCTAGTATCACTTTCTGGTTAATGTTGCACCATAAAGTTTATAGTCCTGTATCAACATTTGGCACAAAATGTGATGACCTCTCTCTCTGTGGTGGCATGCATGCATCACTTCTCAGTTTCCTCACAGCTCCCCGATGGCTCTCTTAGTGCTTGGAGTCTCATATTTAACCCCAAGGGTTTGCTGGCTTCCAATTCGTAAGTTTGAGGAGTCCTCTGGAAGGCAATAAACACAAGCTGCTCTTTGTTGTACCCCACTTAGAGAAAACAACTTCTCCCTTAAGATGTCAAAAATACAAGCAGGGATCGGTTTTAAGGTCCCATTTCTCATTGACTCATCACAGTTTAGCCCTGTTTAGCATGCCAGGGCTGAAAAGCCTCTGAGGCTTTGTGCACTTCTCCAGCACAGAACCACTTGACATGGAAAGATGTTCTTCTGCCCCACCAAAGGTATTCACCAAAAAATATTTTCCCTGACTCGGGGAGCCAAATCAGAAACCAAACCGCTTGTGGTGCTCATGAATAACGAAGCAAATGAGATTTGTTGGCATCTCTATCATGTGGGTGTGATGATGACCGAACTATTGGATAGTGGAAAAATCTCCCACCTACCCTTCCACCCTCACCCCACCCTCTTTCTCTCTCTCTCTCTCTCTCTCTCTCTCTCTCTCTCTCTCTCTCTGGCATTTTTCATCTCTTTCTGGCAGCGCTGTGAGTTTTGAATAGCTGGCTGTGTTGCCACTGATGTGTCGATTATTTTATTGGCCAGAGAGAAAAGTAGGTCAGCAACAGAGGGGACTGCATGCGGCCCACAGCAATCTCTCTCCTGGTTGCTGAGAGGTATTTCCTCCTCCTGCAAGGTGACTCGGTCAGTAAGAGCCTGTTCATTGCTGCGCTGCATCAGTGAGATTCACAGTCCACTGTGAGCAAAGTCAGCTCAATGCACGTATCCACATAAATGTGATTGCAGGCCTATGGCAGGGGAAAAAAATAGGTCCCCTGGGAATTGTACAGCAATTGTTTTTCCCGACTTTATTTTTCTGCCTGACCGCACCATTGAGGTATGCGTGCGCACGCAGAGGAGACGTCTTTGTTAATGCCTTTTGTGTCACCAGAAAGTAGATTTCTCTCCAGCTCGTTCATTTAAAAGATGGTGACGTCTGTTTTCTTTCCCCCTTTATGTCAGCAAAATGGGTCAAACCGAAACATGCATGCAGGCAGTTTGGTAAATCAAGTCCAGTGGGTCTCCGCTGAGCGGAGGAGTGGCGAGAGCAGATGGGGGTTTGGAGCTCTTGGCTCCGGTTGCCGCAGCAACAGGCTGCAGGCAGGGTCTACAGAAACCGAGCTCGCCCAGAGGAAAGGCAGCGGACCCGGCGATGAAGGTGCGGAGAAGATTGATGAGGCCTCGGCTACCTGACAACGGCTCTCCGCAGCGCTCCTGACACTCAGGGAGTCCAGACGGTTGGTCGAGCGCAAACTCCTGCCAGTTAAAACATTTCTCATGTTTGGCACTATATTGGAGGACATGCGCAGACGCGGGGTAACCCCTACAGCTGTGCTTCCTATTTCTGGGGCTCAGTTGAAATGGAAAATTCAGAGGTTTAGTGAAGGTTTAGGCAGAGACTTCTCCACCCCCCACCCTCTTCAGCTATCTGATTTCATGAGTTGACTAGTGTCTCCTGGCTCTTGAATAGTGGTGAGCTGATGAGCAAATCCACACTGTTGATATATACCCCAGGAGACTGACCATCTGGACATGGACAGTATGGCTCAACTATGCAGACAGTATATACGGCCGCCTTCCCCCACCGCCTGTGCAAGCTGACTGTGTGTGTGTGTGTGTGTCTGTGTGTCTGTGTCTGTGTCCGTGCGTGTGTGTGTGTGAGAGAGAGAGAGAGAGAGAGAGAGAGAGAGAGAGAGAAAGAGTGAAAGTAAAAGAGAGAGCTGAATTGTGGACTGTATGTCTAGCTCAAATAATTCCATCAGGCAGAGAAATCATCTCCACGGGACTGCTTTTCCCATTGCATCCAAATATTTGAGGTATCCAGTGAAATGAACCAGATAGAACCACCTCATACCTTGTGTGAGGTTAATTGCACAGAGATATTGCAGAGGCAGATCATATGTCCTTATTTCTCTTAAGCAAAAACTTTCAATTATGTCATGTACAATTTGTTCTGGCATTCTTGCTTTTCTCTAGCCTGTCTACATTTACTGAGGATTGGATGGACTCTAATATTTTCCGAGATAGCTCATTCTTATTGTGCATGTGACATAATTCAACACAAGGCCCATCTGGATGCTGTTAGCTCGGCCATTCTCTTTCCCCCAGCACACTGGAGAAGTGGACTGGTCTTTCTACTCGGATGAAATGTCAAACTCACTCAGGAAGACACCCTTTTGGCTTTGCACCCCCTGGACTTGTCCCCATTGAACTCAGCCTACCACATTCTCTCTCTCTCTCTCTCTCTCCAGTTTGTTAAAGAAGCTAAGACGTCATTTTGAGCATCTGCATTTGCAGAACTGGAGAAATAAATATATAAACAGAACCAAGTCAGGCAGCTGTGTTGTGAGAAAGAAAATGTGAGTGAAATGTGTTGCTACAACGCTGGAGCCAGAGGAGTCTTACCTTTTCCAACTGACTTTTTTTTTTGTCAGTATAACTAAATGGAGTGGCAAATCAAGCCTTAATGGTTGGTGAAAACGCTCTCTTCCAAAAACGTGTTTGTCAGGAGGAAAATGTGTTAATGTCATTTGGATCTGCCACTGAGCATTTCGCTGGTGTTGGGCTGGGAACTGGGGAACAAGGTGGGGCCTAATGCAAGGCATGAGATTACTGACAAGCTCAAAGGCCGGTTGAAATTGAATTCCCATGTGCTAAGTTTACAAAAAAAAGTTAATTCTCTTTTTTTGTACCTCCTCAGAAGAATGACATCTGTACATGATTTGTGAATATTACAGGTCAAAAAAATAATAAAAATGATCACCGTATAGGCTACTGACCATACACCGCATTTCAAGAGAAATATGACAAAATGAACAGCTTCACTTACCCTCAAAGCCGACATCCCTCTCTGCACTGAGGGCATGTATCATGTCAGTACATATACGCACACAAGGTGGCGGTGTGAGGGAGATCTCTCCCAACCGCGGGCAGAGAGAGGGAGAGAAAATGGAGCGCTGAGAAACGCAGTACTCCTGGTGACAGGCGTGAGAGGTCTGCGCCCCTGATCCTCCGCAGAAGCCCAGCTCCTGATGGCGTCATCCAAATAGGAAACGTGTTGGAGCACCTAGCAGGCCTCCAGCTGCACGGACACATGGGGGACTTTAATGAGATGGTTCAAACATGTCGCGGAGGAAATGTGGCTTATTTTCACTTCCCACAATCCCGCGGTGTCAAGCTCCAAATGTTGATGTTGGTTTAGCCGGTATAAAGTGACAGACGGATAGCGATGCGTGGTCTGGAGGTTGGAGCAGAGGGGGACCAAGGGCTGCACTCATATTCTTTGTCCAGTGGAATGGTTACAGTACCTCTCAAAGCTATCGTTGGGACTGATAGAGCAGAGCAGAGAAGACCTCGCTCCAGTTCACTCCATATTTGGCAAAGGCAGCAGAGTCAAAGCAAAACCACACTCTTAAAACGAATGTGTTGGAAACAACACAAACTGTGCTGTCCCTATCTGGACACAGAGATGTGTTAAAAACAACGCAAGTTATCTTGATTTCAACACAAGTTGTTTTATTTTCAACGCATACTGTATAGCAAATAACAAAAAACAACGGAAGTTGTGTCGTTTTCAACACATTCGTTTTAAGAGTGCATGTAGATTTACATTTATTCATTTGGCAGACGTGTTACATACAGAAATTACACTTCGAAGTTCTTGTGCTCCTAGTGGTCTATCCTCACGCGCCCACACACACACACACACACACACACTCTCACATAAACACATGCAAACACACACACAAATAAAATGTGCGTTTATATAAAAATCTTTTCCATCTTGATCGTCATGTAACCTTTGGAAGCAGGGCTGTCTACATCTCAGTGCAGTTTAACAACATCTCCCAGGAAGCAGCAAGCCAGCTTTCCATGCATGTGTCTCCTGCTCCGCCTGCCCAACTGGAGGATTTATCTCCCTCTGTCACTGAGGTGGAAGACACCGAACAACCGGTATCAGACTGTGAATGTGTGTGTATGTGTGTGTGCGTCAGCAGGGTTGTCTTCTAGAATCAGGCTATAGTGGAGAATGCCACCATCTTTTTAGGATCTTAGACGATCTGGATAACCCAGTTTACCCTGATTGGTCAGATGCTCTGAGGAAGACAGAAGGCAGTATGAAGTTCCCCATCATACAGCCATAGTAATCCAAATTCAACTTATTTCTCATTTCTGATCCTGTATTAGTGCTTTTACACCCCCCAAGACATTTTTGACACTAATAGACCACTAAAGTTCACCTTCAAAAAAGCTACCATCTTTGCCCATATAGGACATTCGGTATCTTGAGATTTTTCCTGGGGGAAAATAACATGGGGATTTTGAATTATCGCACCTGATAAACTTGCAGAGACGAAGAAATCGGAAATGCAAATATTTAGCTCTATGCGCTTTTGTCCTCTGTCTTCGAGTGGATACTGAGATCTCCGGTACAATAAGACGGCACACTTTGATTTTTGCTACCCAAGACCTAATTTTCAATGCAACTTGCCATAGGCAGTTAGCTTCAATTAACACTCGGATCTCCTTATATGGGCAAAGATGGCAGCTTTGGGTACTTTTTGTAGGCAAACTTCAGAGGTCTATAGTTTTATGAAACAGCCATAAAGCAAAGTCATCATATTATTAAAACCATTTCAACGTGTGTGTGTGTGTGTGTGTGTGTGTGTGTGTGTGTGTGTGTGTCTGTGTGTGTGTGAGGGAGGTGCCATTCCATCATGTGCAATGAGTCAAGTTCATGTGATTCCTTTAAGCCATGTTGACCGGCCTCATTGAGCACAACAGTGGTGCCAATTGCGAGGGGAAAAAAGATAATTAAGCACAGCTTATGACTGGAATCAAGAAGAACTCAAGACTCACGCCAAGGGGCAAAATTGGGTTTAAACATTGATTCTGCTACACAGTGGTGTCAAATATACGACATATCAAAATACTGTGTGCCAACATTGTGAAATCTGTTCGATTATGGGGCACAAGTACCCCAGAGCGTGTTCAAACACAATTTCAGATGCGATGCACATGCTTGGTGTAACTAATTGTACAATCATTGACTGGAGAAGTTAAAAACAAAATCAACCACACAAATTAAAACAAATAATGTGAAAGAACAATGGAGAGACATAAAAAGAGTATGATATATTTATACAAAACACATTTATAAAAAATGTATAAAAATGCTCTAGGAATGCTAAAAACGGACACTTACTCATGCACTTGTTACATTTAGTCTGTAAGAAAATGATGTGCTTAAACCTGAATTATAGTCTTCAAGTGACCCTTCAACATCCCTGCATCAAACTGCCTCCATATTAGATGAGGCCCCCTATGTTGCCTTCTCTCTTTCCTTTGTTATTTATCTACTTGTTTGGCATTTCTTTACCCAACAATCTGTTCCTATCCAAGCTGAACCAAATTTGCATCAAGCTGTTATTTAATATTGACATCATAATATCATCATATCCATGTGTTGGTAAATGCAAGTTCAAGAATGGGTAGGAATTAATTTTCTTCTTTTCTGACAAGTGTGTCCCAAGTTTCAGGTTGGAAATCTGACAAATATCAGACACAACCAGAAAAATGTCTCTTCAAAACAAATATGGTCTACTTTGTCGTACATGAACATTATTCATTAATTTTTTCCAGTTTTTTTTCTTTTCTGGTCTTTAGAATTGACTTGTGCAAGAAAGTAACTCCACATACATTAAATCATAATTTCAGCTTGTTGTGTAGTGGAAAGTGTATCCCTAAGTGAAAGTTCACTGTCCATTACACCTTTCACCAAAACCATTTCAAGACATTTTGCTCTTTACAAGCAAATTTTACATGTGCATCCCACAAACAGTAAACCTCAAAACACCTTCTCTAAGTACTCATTCTCAAGAACCTCAAGTCTTTAAATGTTTTAGCAGATGGCAATGAGTGGGTGAACTGTTGTCCATCCTTTCAATCTCTTTGAATGACCATTGCACATGCTTCATGGAAACAACTAGGTAAAGCTGACTGAGTGCATTGTTTATGTGCAGATATGCAGATGTGTCCAGAGGGGTGGTGCTACAATGTGACTATAGCAGAATGTGTGGTCATTATCAGAAAAGTCACCTAAGAAAGCAGACGTTGCAGTGTGGATGGTGGTTGTTGTCTTTGGTTGAGGCCTTGGGGATAGGATGTATTTCTCTGTGATTCTGTCCCAATAGAGATATGGAAGGTGATTTCATTAGTGCGTGGCCACATGAACACGTGTAGAGCAGTCTGAGAGGGGGGGGGGGCGTTTGAATGTCCTGTCCCGCCTCACACTCCACGGATCAGCTCCAGGAAGCAGAGCCTCTGCACACACCAATCACAACAGCCGCCCTACGGAGAGGGGCGTGGTGGTGGACGGTCGGGGGGCGGGGCTCTTCCGGGGGGAGGGGCTTGTGGGAGTGGAGGCAGGGATCCGGTAGGCGACGCAGGAGGAGAGGGGGGAGCCACGGGTGGGGGGAAGTAGAGCGTGGTGGGAGGCAGGGCCCTGGTTGGCGGTGGGGTGTAGGGGGGTGGAGTGATCGGAAGCGGGGTGGTGGGAGGGGAGGGGGTAGAGCAGGGAGGGGGGGTGGTGGGCAGAGGAGGGAGGGTGGAGGAGGGTGAGGCTGGAGGACTGTGGGGTGGAGGGGGCAGCAGCGTCTGGAGCGGAGGTGGTGGACTGCCTCCTCGCGGAGGGGTGTAGATGGGCGTGGGGTGGTTCCTGTAGGCTGGGTAGCGGGGCGGAGGGTTGGACTTGACCCGAGTGAAGTTCATACAGCGACCCTGGAGAGAAAGGACAACATGACCAGAGAGTGAGGAAAACCCACCTAACATTATGGAATAAAATGAGCGTGACTCAACATGAAATACACAAAAGCATATTCGTCAGCACACAGCATAAGTGAATAAATGTGATAAATCATAGCATACACAGTTGTTAAATTGTGGTGAAATCAGTTGAATACAATTTGAAGTTAGGGTTAGGGTAACCCTAGGATGTAAGCCACCTATCTGCATTACGAGGGAACCTGGCCAGATAGGCCACCAAGAGTACAGGAAGCAATTAATTTTTGTCAAAATCACAATGTTGCTGCATTGATGACCACTTCACCCGAGAGAAATTAAGAACTACTTAGTGGAACAATGCAGGTGAATTCTCAACCCACATAAAAACATCTCCTGTTATATACAGCAACATATTAACAAACTAATTGCTTTAGCAGTTGTTCGAAGAGGGCTGTTTTTATAGTGCACATTCTCTAGTGTTTGCTGCTTCCAAGACACACAACTCACAACCCACATTATTTATACTGTGGTGAGAATACAATAACACGTTTGACATGATTACATTAATTTACTGCTTAGAACTTCATGCATGCCATTTTAAAGATCGATGCATCCATAACAAAAAAAGAGATCTCTGATTTATGCTTCTCAGTCTAAAGTGATATCCCTGGTTAATCTTATTCTCTTACTGACTTCTGCAGGCCAAATGTTGCAGTCTAACTTATTTTGGGTGAAGAAAACACAAGAGAACAAGGTCAGGTCAGTGACCTGTTGGTTCCTGTGAAATATCTATTGGTTCCGGGTCATGCAACTGTATCTCTAGAGGAAATGCGGAAGGTTTACAAGATCTGAAGCAAAGAGTCACATCGTTTACTCTGTTGCTGATTCAGTGCCTCACGTGGCTGTTGCTATATGGAGGAAACTATTAAAGACATGGGTGTACTTGAGCTCTTAATTGCAACCAGAGGAGCCTTGTTTACCCACAATGCTTGAGGGGAAGTGACAGTCAAGGGCTGTCCAGAGCTCCTGTTAGTTAATGAACAGTTTTATGAAAACAAGGCTTTGCTCATACACTGCATTACCTCATTCCAGAGTTGGTCTGCTGATCTATGAAACAAAATACAATGTTTCTGCTTAAGTCTCACACCAAATATTTTCTGTTTTTCTATTTTCTATCTGATATAAGGCTAGAAAAAGGACTCTAGGACTCTAAGCAGAATTGAAGGTAATGCTGACTTGTGGAGCTCCTGGGAGCGAAGCCAGCAGTCCATTATATGCTCGTCCATTTTCCGACCGCCAGGCCATATTGCAACTCTCTACTTCACGATCACATTCTTTTCATTGCGCCTTGACTGTTGCATAATCCTAGTCTTTTTCATATCGCTTTGTGCTTAGGGTGCTTTGTCTCTGCATTTGTTGCATAATCCTTGTCTCTTCTATATCCTTTTGTGCTCTCCACATTTGTTGTAATAAAGCCCACCCGCACCTCTTGTCTTCTCATCTTTGCAGTGTCGCTAGGTTGTGAACATATAACTAATGGGCTAAGTAGGAGGCAGAGCCAGGAAACTCATTAAGCCTCGACAAAGTTTACTTCACCATGGCTTTGATGTTGCCAGGCATCCCACTGATCCCCCCGCGGAAGACGCCACAGTCCCCCTTTCCCCATCCTTAGGCCCGCCTGAGCGTCACCACATCTACACTTACAGAAATGTTTGTTTGTGGCGGAGACAATTAGTCTTTGTAACAGGGGGGACTATGTCTTGGTACATAACTCGCAAAGCAACCTCAAAGAAACTGGGTCAGATTCTGGAGCTGAATGTTTTTGTTTCTGGCTCTCGTCCAAAGCAATGGACGTGGTCCCTGCGAGGGAGTTGCTGACTGGGCACTTACTGTGAGGAATCCACATGGGCCCTTGTGCAACAACAAAAAATAAATGATCAGGATTTAACCCCTAGTAGGGAAGGACGTGAGGGATCAAAGTCAGATGGAGCTTTAACCCCTGCAGTGCAGCAAATCCTCTGTGTTTTAGTTCCTACTGTACCCTCGGGCTATCACCACAACTGGCTAACACCAGTCCAGTATATGCCCCACCAACAACCCCCTCCCTCTCCAAAAGAAAGACGGACGGGGTCACACTAATGCTTCCTAGTCTCATGCAAAATGAGGGGGGTGGGGGGTGGGGGTGTTGCATCCAGCTTTTTGTGTGACTACTTTTCCAGACGTGGCCGGGTCTCAGCCTTTGGCAGGCCGACCCATCAAGACTCACCACGCACTTACCCAGCATCCTCCTCTGTCTGAATTGACTTTATTGCAAACATCTGCGTTGTTTGCGCTGCATTTTATCTGGCCTCAAAACTCGACTTGACGAAAGGGCCTCTTCCCACTCACCACCACCCAAAGCCAAGGCTAGTCCAGGGCAAGGCTAGCAGTGGAGCGAAGCCAAACTCTGGCTTTTTTCAGTTGAAAGAGAGAGGGGCGCAGTTATTAACATTTCTATACTGCATTTTCAGAGTCATAAATGACAACACCCTTTGTACCCCCCCAATAAGATTAAATGTTAACAATCTTTGTTTAGTTTACATGAAACCTCTTAAAGCACGAGCGTGTTTAAAAAGTCCTCATTCTGTCGCTGGGAGGGATTCTCTGTGGAGAGGGCTTCATGTGTTCTGTGTTCTCTGTCCAAGTCCAGGCTGATTTCCATCATGAAATCCTGGCTGCAGCTTTATGAAAGCTTCAGAATATCTCGACTCCTTTGGTTGTTTAGATTCTGGTCAAATATTACTCGGTGTCCTGTGGTTTTAATACTATTCAGACAACTTCAGTGAGACGTTCTAGTGCAAGCTGTGGTCTATCCTCTTTGTCTGCTATTGCTTCTCCCCTTTAACCCTAAAATAAAGCACAGCACGCACAATAGACATAACAACTGCATGTATGCAGAAACAAATCACATGAAAAGACTTGTCTGGATGACGTCTGCGTTGCCAGCAACCCCTCCATGGAAATGTTTTGTGACCACGTTGCCTATGGATATGGGGTGGTGCGTCGCCCAGCAGCATCCACCCAAAAGGTCAGACATCTCATATTTTCCTCGTGGAAAAACATTGAGTCACGATGTGTTCATTCAATTAGAGGCCAGAGAGCGAACCCACGGGCCATGCTTCATTTCACCCCGTATGAGCGACAGGTCCCGAAGCCGGCCTGACCTCACACAGCTGTAAGGTCAAACACATGCATGCCGCCATCCATGCTTAAAATGTGCCATGTTTGGATTGCTTAAGTAATGGCTGCACGCACGGGGGAAACCTGTTTCCTGATAGAGCATGTTGGCCGCAGAGAAGAGGGGCTGGTAGGCTACACAACAACAGGTGGGATTTCCATCTCTGCGCTGTTTTTGTTTTTCCTAGAGAGAGAGGCGGTGAGTTGGGTAAGATGTAATGGTTCCAAGTGGAGGCTTGGAGGATTCATGTCATGAGTCTCAGATGGACAGTTACTTACAGGATGCTAGCGCAGTGGGGGTGTCGGTTTTAAGCGGTAATTATACTGTTGAGCACGTTTCAGCTTCGAAAACGACAAGTCAGTCATTCCCTATGAGGAGTCGCAGACCGCATGCTAACAGATCTAAGCGAGTGTGTTGCGAATCCGACAAATGTCTGCATGCATTAAAAACGTGTCCAGCAGATCCAAACCGACAGACCAAATGGAAGAGTGCATTGATATGGTGTATGCTGTAAGCAGCCATTATAGTCCTGTCAAATTCAGCATTACCTGCTGATATTGGCAGATTTTCTATACTAGATTGAAAGGTAGAGGTAGATTAGATAGGTAGATTAGATAGGCTACTACCTTTTAATTTTGTTAATGGCCCACTGTGCCTCTGAAAGGTTACAGGGTTATTTTATTTAGACGATTATTTTACCACAGCATTTTGGTCAGATATGAGTCTTACTTTGTCTCCTGGTTGTGGTCTCATGACTGATACACGGTCGTAGCCTTTCCTCAGGAGAACCCACAGAGCGTCCAGCTTGCCCTACAAAAAAGGAAAAAAAAGGATGTAGAGACATGTTTTGACAAACTGTATCTCCATCATCCTCAATCTGTTTCAATCATCTGTTGCTTCCAAGCTCACAAACTTAATACAGCAAGCTTACCATTATCGCATAACCTTTTTACAAACATTAGGAAAACATTCAGAATGAGAAACCACTGAGCCATGTGTTTGTCTGTTCACTAATGGGGCTGCATCTGAAGTTCCAACAGAAAAAGTGATGCCACTTGAAACCCTGAAGCTCTGGGCCCAGTACCAGAGAGCACTGCACACATGTTAGCATTCGATGGATCAGCATCAGTAATGACTGCATGCATTCACTTTCACTTTTTTGCATTATGTCATTGGCTTAGTTTTGTATTGAACTGGTCTAACTGTAACTATACAGCCTGTATACACAGATGCTATCTGAGGGAGGCATAACCTCCTCAATCCTCAATCCTCTTCAGTCGCAGGTTGCTTTCAAACATTACACTGTTTGTACATATCCACCTTTCTGTGATGGACTTCTTTAACCTCTCTTTGAAAATAGAAAAACCCTCACAGACAGTGCCAGATTAAATCATATCTTGGCCATCTGCTGTGTGGTCATTCCCATCTCTTTCCAAAGCCTTTGCGTTCTTTACTGTAATCCAATTTAACAATGAAACATCTGACCTTCATTTCACAATCCCTTGTGTTCAAAGTGTAATTTGGAAACAAATAAGTAAATGAAAAAAATAGAAGCTAATGTTAGTTCACTGTGGGTAGAAACCTCTTTTTTTTGCCATCATCTTCATTGTTTTGAAGATGATGATGAAGAGCCCCCGAGCCCCATCAACAAAAATGTGTTGCCTCTGCAACCCTACTCTCCCGCAGGTCAGTCCAACACATGCCTGTTTTCTATTAGCGTTCCCCAGCTGACTGAGTCAGAGTGTAAGCATACAGAGCACAATGCATTAACCGTTAGTCCTTAGCTGAGAAGAGCATATCTCAGAGAGCCCAACACTAGATTACACACACACACACACACACACACACACACACACACAGCCTTACGTCTTCTCGCTAATGTACCAAGTCTCGGCCGGTACTGCTTGGTATGCAGAGGTCATCACTGGAGCACAGGTTGTGGTTAGATAAACTGATGTGTGTTGTGACATGTTTTGATTTTAAACATATGTGAGCGTCTTTTTAAAACAAGTAAGAATGGGACGCAATCTTTTTCTGTTAAAATGTGTTGTTGTTACTTAACTATTCTACTCTGCAGCTTGCAGAGAAGGAAAATAAATTTCTTAGCTTTACACATGATCAATATGTCAGTATCCAATGATATTACAGTGCTTTATCCCCCCTGGTGGAGTTAAATGACTTAATTTGGGCCTGCTTGTTTTCATTTTTACTCTGTTTTCACCTTCAGGCCACACAACAGGATGTAGCTGTGTTTTGGATTGTGGAGACTTGAATAACGATGGCTATGAATTCTCATTTCCTATGATAAATCGGTTTGTAAAACACTCATTGCAAATGCAAGTACTATTCATCTTCATTGTAACCACAGCCATAAGCTGTTTCAGCACACGTATTGGATGGGGTTTGAGGCCTCCATTGTATTTCACCATAAATTTAACAGCATGACAAGCTATTGCAGAACAATGATCTGTCACAAAGCCAAGGAATGTTTTATACATTTAGCTCCAGTGGTAATAAGATGATTTCCTGGAATGGATCAAGCATTAAACATCTCTATTAGAACAGACAGACAGATTCTAAATTAAGTGTGTCTGGCAAAACTCTACTCTGGGTCGGCTGTCTTGCAGGGGGCTTATGTCAAACATGAATATGCCCTAAGCACGCATTTTTAGAAGACCTGATGGCTACACACAGTGCACTAGACTAGGAAGTTGGATTGGGGGGTGGTGTGTGTGTGTGTGTGTGTGTGTGTGTGTGTGTGTGTGTGTGTGTGTGTGTGTGTGTGTGTGTGCGTGTGTGTGTGTGTGTGTTTGTGTGTGTGTGTGTGTGCTCTACATATCAGCTATAATAGGCAACTTTTCTGCTTTTCTGAGTGGCACAGGCAATGTTTTCTGTACCCATGAGTGTCAACATCTCCATTTCACTGCTGCAAACATCCATTGAATCAATCTAAACATTGAATCCCTTCTGTGAGAAATATGATTGGTGGGTTCAAATAAAGAATTCAAATGTTGGGGGTGCCATGAGATGTTTGTGATAATGAAACCACAGGCATTACTTAAGAAAGCAGAAACTGAATGCATCTATTTCATAGAATTCTGTAGACTGCGTTTGCCAGAAAGTGCATCACACAAGAATGGCCATCAGACCCATCATGGGACTGCTGATTGAAGAAGGTGCTCTGTAGATACCCTACCTTGATGGGAGAGTACCACTTGCGTGGGCCATGCGGCTTCCTCATGCCATTGTTCAGCATGCGCGTGGGCGGCAGCTCAAACTCCTGCTCCGGCATCTTGACCCGCGCGTTCTTGGCCTTCTCCAGTTTGGCCCCCTCCTCCGTGGAGCCCTTCTCTCCCCAGCGCACCTGGGGAACCACAGGACAGAGACACAGACAGAGAGAGAGAGAGAGGGAGAGAGAGGGAGACATCAGAGAAAGAACAATAGAAAGAAAGAAAGAAAGAAAGAACACAGAGATACAGACAAAAGAGAGAGATAGACACCAGAGAAAGAACAAAAGAAAGAAAGAAAGAAAGAACACAGAGATACAGACAAAAGAGAGAGATAGACACCAGAGAAAGAACAAAAGAAAGAAAGAAAGAAAGAAAGAACACAGAGATACAGACAAAAGAGAGAGAGACACCAGAGAAAGAACAAAAGAAAGAAAGAACACAGAGGGATACAGACAAAAGAGAGAGCGAGAGAGAGAGGGAGATTGGAGAGGTAGACACAAAAGAAAGAAAGAAAAAGAAAGGGACAGATGTAAGTTTTCAGTGGGAAACGATGTGGCCGTTAAACGCAACTAAGCAGATAGTCCTGGAGCTCCAGATGAGCCTCTGCACACTGTACAGCTGGTCAGAGGCCAAGTCTGTAAATTCCAGCCGTGTCTCTTAGTCTTATCGTGTCCTAATGGAAAACAGCTTGGACTCACAGTGGGGACATAACAGTCGCTGCACTTAACGTCCACTAGAGTCCAACAAAGACTTAGATGGAGTCTGGCAGCGAATACTATTCTGTATGTGTGTCATCTGGTTAATGCTTAACATTGGTTCTGTCTGTACTGCTATGTGAAAGTCTTAAATAACACAGCACTTCTTGAACACTGTGTTGGACAAATAAATGTGACAAATGATGTTTGTCTGTCTGTACAGTATTAAATTGCTAGATGTCAGACCTCCATCCGTTTGATTCCACCCACTCCTCGGCCACCGTAGTATGAGGCGTCCACTGTCGGCCACTTCTTCTTAGGTATCCCATCCTCATCCTCCTCGTCCTTGGGTGGAAAAGAGACAGTTGTCCTTTACATTACTGAGTATGTGACTGGTAGAGCATTTTCCCTAAAAGATCTTTTGTATTTTTAATCACCAAAGGTGTAAAAAAATAGACCCAGTTATCTCGACATGTCATATAAAACTGTGAAAAGAAATTTCCTTAAGGGGACAATAAACTAACAAACTAAACTAAAAAAACCCATATAAAAAAGGATTGGTTTTGGATGTGTACTCTTGGATGTTACCCTTAGGGGGTCAGGGGTGAGGGAATAAGTCAGGACAGGGGGCAAAAAGAGGCCAGAGGACAATTTCTCTTAAGCAATGAACCCCCCCCCCCCCCCCTCACTGAGCTCTTCCATAATCCCATAAAGTCACTCATAAGTTGTAGAAAGAAATGACAAAATAATGACAAAGACAGCACACATCTGTGGTTATTAGTGAAATAGGCATCCCTGAATCCAAACCTTGTGATTTGTTTTCTCCAGGGGCATATGGACCCATTTTCCTCTTGAAACAACATCAACCCGTGTCTCTCTGTTTGCTATTGTTGCTTGCCTCTTTTAATGGCACATATACACTTCCATTTCAACTTTGGATATAAGTTTAAGCCGCGCAGTGAGTCTGCAATCTAGCCATGGCATATGCAAGAGAAAAAAAAAAGTCTGCTCCATCTCCTATCCCTTAGAGTGCTTTATGTCTTATAAACACAGTTGGCCTCTTTTATGACCTAAATTTTCCATTCTAAAGAAGTTCAACCCCCCCCCCCCCCCCCCCTCAATCCTCCCGTCTCCCTCCTCACCGCCCTCTGCAGTTCCCGAAAGTGTACCATGTCTCGTATGGCATGCATCGGATCTCAGGAAATGACATAAACCCGGCCAACACTGTCTGACACACTCAGGTTTCAGGCTGTCGGTGGAGCCGGCCTGATAGTCCAGACTAATCTAATCTATCACCGCACAACAGTCAGACGCTGTCATGCGAGACGCTGACGTAAGGCACCCTGGCTCAGAGGGGGTTTCAGTGTGTTTCGAGACTTTAATGCTCAGAACTAATTTATGTTCAAAGCCAACATGATAATGAGATTTTAAAGTTGAGTTTAAACCAGGCTATGAACTGCCGCCAGCAATCTTGAGCAATATCTTGCACAAAGCAGCGTGTAAGACTGCTATCTCAACACAACAACAATTTAAACAGAGATTGACAATCCATCCAGCATTTTTCTACAATAATCCGTCTATAAATATTATTTTATAAGTGAAATAATTCAGATTTTCAGTGACATGATTTAATGGCTGAGTAATTGAACTGAATGGGGTGAATGAAATATGGAGAGGGCTTTGTATGGAGATTATATGTTTCATATGAGACTGTGTTGAAGTTATGTTAAGCTGCATACACTGCTTTGGCCTTTTGGCCAACTTCCCTCAGCCTGTGGGGAAACATAAAACACCCACCAACAAACAAAGAAAAGATACAGTGCATAGTTTCATGGAGTATATTTCAGTGTTGCAAAGACAATAGGAGTAGGCTGGGGCACAAGTCTAAAGTGCTACAGCAATCCTAATAGAGATGAATTGCTTTGTACTTATATAGTTATCAAAAGTGGTGTGCTGGCTTTATTGAGTTAGACACAACCACTCAACCAGACAAATACACATTCATACACAAATACATGATTCTTTAATTACTGACTTCCCTGGAAGAGAAGACCCACACACACACACATAAACAAATAAATGATTCTTTCATTTACTGACTTCCCTAGAAGAGAAGACCCACACAAACACACATAAACAAATAAATGATTCTTTCATTTACTGACTTCCCTAGAAGAGAAGACCCATTGACACCGTGTCAGGGGGCAGATGGTTCTACAGAACACTTCAATTGAAAATAGGCCATTTGATTTTGTTACCACTGCATCATTGAGTGATGAAAATTAGATGATGGCATCTTGGATTTGGCTGAGTCAAAGTAATAAAATATGTCATCTAATGACTTAACTAAATGTTACGGTGCAGTAAAGTAAGCATGTTAACAAACTACTATTTATAATATAAAATTAAAACTTAGTCACTCAAAAAATATTCAGATGTAGTGAAGAGAGAGCGCAGTCGGCCTGAAACCCAGTTCTGTGAGGTACCAAACCTGCAGCCTGACCTCACCAGGCTCATTGGTATTGCAGAGTGCATACTGCACCCCATCACAGTGCATACCTTATACCATATTGTGCCTCAACAGAATTCCACCATACCTATTATTATAAGATACTGTAAGTATGTGGGGCCCATAAAATAACATGACTTCTCTGCATCTGTTTGCATGAGAGTTTGCATGCCTGTGGATACATCTGAGGTGGAATACTTGATCCTAAGAGTGGTTTATTATTGATATTCAGATAGTGTGCTTTTTGTTTGAACCAAATTTCTCCTGTAAAGTTTTGTTGATGTAGATATTTACATGAAAACAAAACAAATACAATTCATATGTGCATCTTACCGAGCTATCTTCGACTACTGGTGGTGGAGGCTCACGGATAATCTAGAAAGAGAGAGAGAGAGAGAGAGAGAGAGAGAGGCAGAGAGGTTAAGGATGAAGTGGGGGATTTAAAGTCTCTCACGTGTGCTCAAGTTCACACTCCTGCTGCTGGCATGTCAAAACTAATCCTTTCCTCCTCAGCGCAGTTTCAAATGCCCTTTTCATTAGCATGTCACCCAGTCAGTGAGTAATGTCTTCAATGTGTGTGCCAAAGCAAGGATACTTAAAAACACATGACTGAGGAATTGGCCCGCTTTTTTTTGTGCTCCTCTTTTGCACTATTTACAAGCAGCGTGAAATGACCTAGAAATCTGCCGTCCAGATTCCATAACTTAGGAAGGTCGGGGGGGGGGGGGGGTGGTAGGAGGGTGAGGGTGGTTGGTTGGTTGGGTGGGGAGGGGGGTGGGTGGGTGGCAGGGTGGTTCATGGAGTATGAAGGAAAGGGTCTCCGGACACAAAAAACATGCGAGTCACATGCCAGAACCCCCAGAGAGAAGAGAGTGTGTTTTCAAGGAGCTAATTTGGGAGGAAGAAAAAAAAGAAAAGTCACCCACCAAAGCAGAGAGCACAAACATCTGAGAACACCCCACAGGAATGTGATTTGTCCTCTGCTGTTGTTTTTGAGAGAGATTGCGGGTCAGGTTGATGTTATTAATTGAGTTAGAGTTCAGACAACGCAGTTTGACTTATTGTGGAGCACCACCGTTATGCAACGTGCAGCTAAACCCAGAATGTAAAGTGGGCTAGCGAGGCCGGATTTTTCCTTTGAGCATTTCCAAAAGCTGAAACACTAGCTGCCTTCCCATGGCAACCTTCTCTTACTTTCCCAAACACTTCTGGGCAAAACTATCGACTGGAAATGATTGTATATGGCTAAGATCTTTCCCCAGTTTCAGCCTCAAGGCTTGTAAAAATACAGCTTTATGAAGCCTTAGCTTTTTTGCCTGGGGCATCTGATCTTGAAAAAGAGCTCTGAAAGATAAACACCATAAATGTGGTCTGACAGATGATATTTGACTTTAAAAGATTAACAATAACAGTGACACCTGTCCAGCATACTTGCGTAATCTCCCGTCAAAGGTCGGAGAATGTGTGCTAAAGTGACTAACAGCATGATTTCAGCTCCGACCCTCTCCCTCTGTGTGAACTCACTGTCCCTCTCGTTGGTCTCCATCGCCCTGTCGCAGGACCTCCAGATGAACTCTGACTCAGTTTTAGAGTCCACTGGTCCAACATTACCCGCCTCATTACACACTTGGACACATGGCCCTATTCCAATTATAAGATGACTCTTGAGTAAGAGTGGTCAGTCACTAATGTGCATCTGAGACTATGAAGTGATTTTAAGACAAAAGTGTACGCTAGATACAGAGATATTCCCTTGGTGTTTCATCGGAAGGAGGATTTAATGCCCTTGAGAAGCGTGAGAGGCCTGGTCTTCTTTCTTTTTCCACCAGCCTGTGACCCTGACAGATCAAAAGGTCCGATGGGGTCGTCAGGCCCCAAGGAACTCAACACACTGCTTCCACCTGCCCATGACCTTGCGTGGTGATAATGGACTTAAGGGAAGGTCATAACAATCTATTACCGACTAACAAAGACCCAGAGGTCCCGTGTGACCACCATGTGACTCCCACACTCCATGGGAATTTGTGCTCGGCGCCGTAGATCTCTCTCTCTCTCTCTCTCTCTCTCTCTCTCTCTGTCTACCATTCACCCGACCCAGCCAGCTCCCACACTCCAGCTCTGCTGGAAAAGAGATCACTCGACACAATCTGCAACCTTCAGCAAGTCAGGACCATCGCACTCGGGGAGATGACCTCACCTTTGTGGTGAGGCCGTTCGTTAGCTTAACTCTTACTGTTAATGATGCATGGGGACAGGGAGGGGGAAGGGGTTTTTTTGGAGTGGGGGGGTTGGGGGTTAGGAGGCTACATCTCAACTAAGCAGCTGCTCTCAGATGCTGGGAAAGTTTTGAAACCCTCTTGTCGAACCATGACCAGCGCACCAACCAAGTATGGCTCATCTATTTAGTGGAAGTCATTAGAAGGAAGTATTTTATTTTGACAAGAAACCTGACTGTCAGACTGCTTGTGCAATATGTGCATATGTGAAGATTTCAGGGGTATTTTCCATTTCTGGTTCATGACTGGTCTGAACGTCTTCACTGTTTGAACGAGGCATGTCGTAAAAATATTGCTGATATGAGGTGCCAAGCCTGATATGAGTGTAGGTGGAGCTCATGACATTGCTATTCGGAATATTTTTTAAAACTACCATCTTTTATCAGTTTGAAAATTCTGCATATAGTATATGGGCAGTGTATGAATGTATTCAGATTTCAAATGACATCTATTTGGCATATTCATGAAAACAGAGAGGACTAAATGTACCTCAGCCTTAGCATAGCGACTAATAATGCTAATGCTGCTATTCCCATGACGACAATCCTAGTATTAGAGGAGCCTACCACTGTGCAGCAGAGAGGCCAGAACCACCACAGCATAGCCAGGATCAGGAGCAGCATCAGGATGAGCAGAGCTATGGCCAGGATAGTCCCATCAGACTGAAACACAAACACACAATATAATGGAATATCAGTGGCAATGAGGATTATATTTTTTACATTCAGTTACACTGATATATGATAGTATGGCCCAAAAAAAGGATAAGAAGCAAGTGTGTTTGTGTGTGTTTGTGTGTGCGTGTGTGTGTCTGTCCGTCTATTACAGAGTGCTGGCTCGGTTTGTGAATGAAGATGACTTATTTTTTAAGAGATTTCACGAGCAAACCAAAACAAAATATTGTGAAATACTAGATAATTCATAACAGCTGAAGAGAGGTGAGAAGAAAGGTCGAGATTACGAGTTGTTTTCAAGACGGCCTCACAACGGCTCAGCGTCATCAGAAGTTACAAGGGCCATTTGGACGACTGCTAACCTGGCAGGTGTTATAATACTCATTTCCTCGTGCACACACTCTATGGCTTCTCATTGGCAGACAAGGAATGTCAGTTATCTCAGTACTGAATATATAAGCTTTAGGGCACTTGACTTGACTGAAACAGCAGATGCCTGGACAAAAACAAGAGAGAGGAGAGAAGACAGTCCAGCTATGTGCTATTTTTTATACCTGAGGTATATCTGAGGATGTCTGTGCTGATATCTTCAGTATTTGTTTTATCTGACATTTGAAGTGAAATTTCATTTGAGCAATCACATTTTCAATGACAATAGTTTTCTTTTTTTGGCAGTCTTAAGTCTGACAAAGATCTACTGCATATGTATTGTACTCACACAACCCACGGTGGTAATGGTGACAGAACTGGAGATGAAACTCAGGCCTTCGTTCATGCTGACATATAAGGAGGCAGCCCTGCAATACAGATACACACGTCTGATGGGTTTCTGCAATCAACACCCTAAAGCAAAGCACACACATTAGCCTATACTATATATGCATGCACTGTATTACAAATAAAAAAAATGCATCCTTAAACGTTGAGTCTCTGGTTGCCTTCCCACCTGTTTAACTGGACTGTAACAGAGTGCGATTACTCCCCCCTAGCTCTGACCAAGCTGCTCTCTGCTCACATTACATTTTTGTTTTGCGGTCCTGGGTCTGTTTATGTCAAAAACACTAGCTTCTATACTGTATACCAATATCGCTTGGCAGCGTCGTAAAAACGGCAGTTTATTTCCTGATTTTGGAACAGATAGCATTGGAACTGCAACCCCAGACCACTGTTTTCTAGCGGACCCAGGTCTGCACCCGGGTTTGGTAGATCGGTAGACATTAGCAAAAATCCCCTAACCATCGGTCCAAACGAACTCGCTATAATGTGGACAAACGGTATAATAACCCCCAGTGTCTCATTCATCAGTTAATTTCAATGTCGAATAACTGATATTTAGCCACCACTTGCAAAGTGACACGGAGTTGCAACGGCGGTGGGTTCGGGGATCGAGCCTAAGCTGACTGATTGTCAGGCATTGTCTTTACTGCTGCCAGTCAACCCCACGGCTTTGCAGCAGAGGTTTATTAACAAGTGTTCAGTTTAATTCCTCACTAACAGGCTGTATGAACACATTCAAAGCGAAATGCAATAAACCATGTAATAAGCAATCTATTAAGCAAGAAAAAAATGTAATAAACATGATCAATGAATTATATGTTAATGTGAACACAGCACTTACGTTCCCTCCTCTCTCAACACTGGTGCAGGACACAGCATGTATGTATCCTCAACAATCAGAGGCTTCACCACTGGAGGAAAGAGAACCAGATTAACAACACTGTACAACACCAACTGCAGAAACAGGTAGTATAACTCAAGTTAGCACTGGGGAAGGGTATAAATTGCTTGTTGTTTTAGATGGAGAGCAAGTCAACAGCACTGAGCCATGAGAAAACCCTACAGGGACCTGTTGGGAGAAGAAGCTGGCCCTGCTTTGCAAACAAGGTAATAAAAACATGGCCGCCGCTGTTGAAGGACAAAGCTGTAAGATATTCTGTTGAACTTCCTGGTTGGAAGGCAGATTCGCTGAGCTCCTCTACTCCAACACAGGCTGTTTACACTGGCCCCAGGCAGACATACCTCAGCCCTGAGGAAATCTACACAACTGCTGTCTCTGTCCTGCAACACCCTGCTGGATGAAGGGATTTTTTAATGGAAGGGAGGGAGGTGGACCCGCTGGAGCATTAGCTGTGAGATCAATACCGCCGGGACAAGGGCTCTGGCCTGGGCCAACATAAAGTCATAGGGATATCATACAGCCCCGGTTCCTTCGTGATCCTTCAGACACCTCAACAAAAAGTGAGCCGGAGGAAGGGAGAGGCTTGTTGAAGGAGATCGAGGCTTCAAACACTGCTTTTTTGCAGCGATGCTTGAGCCCCACTTTCCGACGGCCTCCTCCTCCCTCTCTGCTGCAGGGGGTCGTCTTTGTCCGGGGCAGATCCGGGCAGTGACCGCCTGCCTCTCTCTCCTCTTCCTCTCTCAACATGTGGCCAGAAGTGTTGGGATCCTGGCAGGAAGGCTTGATGTATGTCCTCAAACTCTTTATTAGTCTGTTTACCCACAGTGCGCGAGGAAAAAGGCCATGTTTTACTGCCTAACTGAAGACATGTGCTCAAGGCTGGAGAGTGCTTAATAAATTACCAGAAATTACTGGCCATACCGATTGCCTCCGAGCCTCTCTCTGAGTCAGAACAACAGTGTTGCTCTTCAAACAAAGAAGCTGCCAGTAGATTTTACTTGTTTTGAATCATGATGCAATTGACTGTGACAATTTATGGAAACAGTAGTTTTGTTTTTTGATGGAGATGTGAAGACCCCGCACTGTGACAAAACAAGGTGCTTCATTGCAAAAGCTGGGGGGTTTGTTTTTGTGCCTGTGTGCATGAAGTGGAAAATTCATAGTGTGTCCATGGCCTATGCATTCTGTGGATTCAAATCTGGTATTTGTCGTTCCCAAAACACTTCACATATCCTGCCCAAAACACGTCACGACAACAATGAGCAGGGCTTGTGCAGAAACCTCTGGGTGTGTATCATCGTTTGGTGAAAGGATCTGTGTTCTGATGGAGGTTTGAGACCTTCAAGTCATCTTCAAGACTCACCATCACATCTGCAGGCATATAAGATGCCAGGGTTCCGTATGTCTTATACTTGCAAGCTGTTAGCGTGTCCGAGACATAGGCTCAAACAGACTCTCAGCTGTTCAACACATGTAGCAACACACAGCCCCTTCCCACCCATGGCCTTTAATCCATGAGATATTTGGAGGCGCTGTCAAGGGGGGGAGGTAGAATTAGCAAGATTTACATTAAAGAAATCGCCTTTGCGGACAAACACTGTGGGCAGAACAAAGTTGGTAAACAAGTGGGCATTTGTTGCCTAACTTTTTCTTTGTCGAAACTGAAAAAAAGCTTGCATCAGCATAATTAGGGTCTGTTTACAAGAGCCTCTTTCCAGCATTTAGACTGGCCAAGTATAAACAAACACCGCTGGACAGTGGACAAACGGCACGTATTCTCAGGGGACTTAGCGTGCAAGAGAGATGAGAATGGCTAGGGGGCGAAGACTGCAGATATAGACACAAGGCATTTCCCTTTTGTTCTAATAGTTTCCATATCCCGCGCTCATTCCCCACCGAGATGTTTGGACACACAATGTAAACCTTCACCGTCCACCGACATGATGACTGCTTTCATCATCCATATTATGGGGATGCGAAACACTCACTAATCTGAAACCTATTAGTATACAATATAATTATATCAGGCACAGATGACTGCTTTGATCAGATCTAATTCAGATGCAATCGCAATTCTTCACAGCATTAAATATCTGCCCTGTGGGTGCAAACTTCTTAGCGGAGGCCATATAGGCATCAGCCTTTTATTAAAGGCTGATGCATGGCGGGAAGCATAGCTTGGATGCAGCTCAAGGACATTGTTCGTTCCTCATCACAGCTTTGTGTGTGGCGCTGTGGGCTTTTTTTCTCCTCCACTAGATCTGCCTCACCTGGCGAACAGCCACACTATTAAAGGCTGCCTTGTGCCTTTTAAAAACTCTCCAACTACCAATCACGACAGATCCAGGAACATTGGTGCATGTTTTCGGTCTATTGGGGCCAGATTTTTGTCAGGAGGTTTCAGAGAAACGATAGCTCAGGGACACTTCACAGACCTGTGTGATGGCAATTGCAAGCTCAGTGGTAGTCAGTTCAGAGCTTGCCAATTTGAGCTAAATCATAAAAACAACTCTTATGCAAGGGCTAATTATCGCTGTTTACAAAAACATTAATGCTTTGTACATAATTTGGTTTCAGTGTTTGTCTGCCCTTTTAGACACACATTTGAAAAATAATTGGTCCTTCTTCATTAAGAGAAATGATTCAGGTCTTTCATCTTGAAATGGTTTCAGTAAAGACCTCTAAATAGGTCTACACAATGCCAAATGCTGACACACTTTATGAACAATGCCGACTTAATAGCGGGTCACTTTATATACCGAACATTCTTTTTTTTATATAGAATCTAATTACTCCCCTCACTTGTAAAGACAATCATAATGAAGGTCTTAAGACATTTTCAGATGGCTCAGTGGAGAGCTCTAAATGGTTCAGCTTTACGTGACCCAAAATTTACTTGGAAGAAGAAGTAAATGATGTTGGCTATATGTGATGCAGGTATAATGCAAGCTTATGTGGCATGCATCACGGCATCAGAGACGGCACTTACTCCTTGTGAGGGTATCATTGATGCGGAAAGTGCAGAGCACTTTTTCCACGTTGCGGGCATGGAGGAATCCATTCCCTCTGACCACCACCTGAAATGTCTCTGCAGAGGAGGAAGAAGAAGAAGATGAAGGAGAAGAAGAAGGAGGAGGAGAAGGAGGAGGAGAAGAAGAAGGAGGAGGAGGAGAAGAGATTCACATGAGCTGTGGGTAAAAGTATACACTCCCATCACGGCTGGATTTTGAAGGGCCCATCTCACTGGGATTTTACAGCCTTTCTTCAAAAGAAACGTTTTTCGAGCGCCGTACAGGAAGAAGACCACTGATTTACGAGGAGTCGTGTTTTAGTAAAGCCCATTATTTGTTGAATCAGGTGGCTTGGCAGTATGGGTTTGGCTGAGGCCCTGTAGAAAAAGCCTAGCCTTTGGGATCATGAGCGGGCAGTACAAACATACCACACATTGCCGTCAAACTGATCTGATCTAAGCCCCCGAATTGGTAGCTCACTAACTGCCGCGCAGTGTCCAATTGTGTGCTGATGTATAAATCTGACTGCTTTGCTCTGTTCAGCAAGGTCATATTCTGTTAACGTTGTACTTAAAAACCTCTTTGGCGTGACCACAGTGGTTGCAAGACAGACATACTTGACTGAGAAACACTCTCCGAGGGGTGCGCCTGTGGCAAGTGAGACATGTAGTTGTCCCAACATGAGAGGAAGGGTCCTCCGTGGAGCCAAAGCCACAGAATCCTGAAATACTTAGGCGTACATATCACAGAGGAAAAGGGGCTCAAGACTGCCCTGACGGCGAACCAAACCATCAGCACCATTCTGACAGACATGCAGAGGGTTGACATGACAGGAGCAAATGCTCTTGTTCGTCTCTTTTAAATGACTAAGTAAATGAAAAGATTAGCTTGATAAAAATGTGGATAGATTTGGGGGGGGGGGGGCGGGGTGCAAGAATGACAAGCATGAAGTTTTGTGAAATCAAAATCAGTCAATGATGCAAGTCAATATATAGCCTATTATATTATATAATATAAAATCAGGGATTACGATATTAAAAATAAATAAACTTGAATCCAACTGACGATTCAAAACAAACCTTTGTTGGACTTTGTTTTGTATCTGTCTTTCAGAATGGGGGGAGAAAAACTCACATAAACAGTGAGGCCTTCGCAAAAGGGGTCAGACTTTATTGGAAGACTGTTCAAGAACTAAACCCATAAACTTCAGCAGCCTGTGCAGAAATAAATAGCAGCCCGCTAAATTTCTAGGAAAACCCGGCTTGAGTTCGCGGAGGAAACCGAGACGTTCAGCACAACACACTTATTTGTTGATCTCCCCATGCAGCTACTGGGGCTCTGGAGCCCATCAAACATCAGATGAGGTCAAGAGAAGCTACCGGGCTTCCTGCTACTGTTCTCCAGCCGCAGACATAAGAAGTGAGGGGTTTCAGTCCCTGTGCTATGCAGCCACTCATCCTTTGGGTTTAGTACACATGTCAAGTAGGCTCTGTTCTGTGTGTGTGTGTGTGTGTGTGTGTGTGTATGTGCGCGCATGTGTATGTGCGCACATGTGTGCATGTGTGTCTGTGTGTGTGTGTGTGTGCGTGTGTGTGTGTGCCTGATCCAGAGAGAGAGAGAGAGTGAGGGAGACAGTGTGTGTGTGCATGTGTGGTCATAAGAATATGTGTGTGTGTGTGTGTGTGTGTGTGTGTGTATGTGTGTGTGTGTGTGTGTGTGTGTCTGAAAATGTGTGTCAGTTTGATGGCTCAAGGCCCTGACGAGATGAAAGGTGTTGGGCCGGATGTCCACATAAGACTCCCCTCAATCACTCACCTCCTGCGCAGATACTGGAAGGTTCCGCCGCGAGGATCTCAATGCAGGATTTCCTGAGGATCTGAGGAGGGCAACCAGAGGGGAAAGAAGGGGGGGGGGGGGCGGGGGGAGTGATGAAACCGGTCATCATGAGACACCATGATTACATAGGCAATCTCTTTAACATCATTACTCCTGAGTTCACAACCAGTGTCTGATATCAAGTTACCTATGAGAGAGAGAGAGAGAGAGAGAGAGAGAGAGAGAGAGAGAGAGAGAGAGAGAGAGACATACTGACAGACTGACAGACAGATAGACAGAGAGAGAGAGAGAGAGAGAGAGAATGTCTTTTTATGTATTTGTTTGTGAGTTTGTTTTTATGTGTTTGAGCATGCTCCACTTGTCTGGTTGTTGTTGTGTTTTAGCATGTGAATAGTTTGTCTTTCTCACTTTCTCCATCCACTCTCTTCAAGAAGAAATATGCATGCTCTCATATGCCTGAAGATTCCTCTGATTTACTGCGCACAGGCCCTCTCCTTGCCTCTCCCCCTGCACCAGGAGCTCAGGCCAAGTGTTTTCAGTGGGCCGCTAATCGGCAACAGATGACTGGCTCATCTGACCGACCCTGGCCAGAGCTAGCTAGCGGTGTGTCTAGCTGCGCCAAACGAGGGCAGCTTTGGGGAGAAGAACAAACCTGTTCACCCCAACCCTAAACCCTCCCTACCACCACCCACTTTTCATTCATTCATTCGGATGTAGGAAATATGACTCAATACCTCGCTGCTGAGAGCTAAAGGATACAATGCACAGACTTTGATCCTGTTTTTGGGTGGATTCCAGTAGCGTCCCGATCAAAAAGACTTGTGGGCGCAGGGGGTGCACAGTGGGTTCTCCCCTAGAAATGTTGGCCCTGAGTAGCCCTGAGTAGTGACCATCTGAGTAGTCCAATGTTTGTGTTTCTCTGTCTCTCTCTCTCTCTCTTAGAAAAAAGTCCCCCATTTTCCTTCACTTCCTTTTTCATTTTTCATTAGCCCTGGAAATTGGAGAAAGCTCAGCCAGTGAGAGAGTCTTGATGGAAAGAATTTTGTTTGAGGAGGTCTCTTTGAAGAGCAAAGGCTGTCACGAAAACAACAGCACTTGGAGGGATGTCTTTTCTGAGCTGAGCAGACAGGTTCCTGTTCCCATGTTACTCCCCTTGCTATTTGTCCACAAAAACAGCGATACTTACTGAATCAATGACTCCTTGCAATGCCTCAAAGCCGCCATTCACAGGAAAAACATGGTCCTTGCTGTCTGCTATCTTCGCCAACTGAGAGAAAGAGGAAGGAGGAACACAAGTTGTTAGTATTAGTTTGTATTTTTCACTCCAGAAATGTGGACTGGAGGCATTACAGTATTGTTCTTTTGTCCAGTATTTTTCCCCCACAGTCCTTTGCTCTGCTATTTTCGGCCAGCTGAGAACTGAGGCTTTGGCCTCGTCTGATGCCAGACACCGTGCCTAATGGAAACAGAAGGACACCCACCTGGGTCTCATTGAAGTCCTTCACCCCGACGCAGTAGACCGATGCACCCAGGCTGCGGGAGCGGTTTGCCTAACAGGTATCCATAACAACAACACAGACAGACAACACCACCATTCAACTTAAGCACACATAAAAACAATGCTGGCTTAGAGAGTCAGAGAGACATGTTTAATTGACATAAATGAGGAAATGAGATCACGTTTGTAATGTAGACAAGAAGAAAATGGTGGTCATTTTCTAAATGGCATAATTAAAAGAAGTCAAGGTAACACATGTAAGCAGTAGGCACAAGAAGAGAAAAAACAGTGTCTGGACCCATTCCACCTCACCACTGCCAATGAGTGACAGTTCATGAGACATTTCAAATGTTTCATCTCTTGTTTCTGTCAAACCTTTTGACCAGTAATACCCATCTTACAATAATACTAAAAAAGAGATCAGTGGCAGCTTCAACACTAAGCCAAAGGGCAGCAGGTGTGTTTTTTTTCAGAGAGAGAGAAGAGGGTTGGTTGGCATATGTAGCTGATCAGCCAGCATTTAACTGCCCACAGATGCTAACGTGCCACTCTGGAGCCTACGAGGGAAGAGTTATAGGCTAGCACCCGTCTCCCCAGATGTGCTGCGCTGGCCGCAGATGTGAATAGCCTGCGTTATTTTCCTATTCCGAGGGGGAAACGGATGATAAGAGTCCCACTCTAGCCAGGCCCACTGACCTGCTTCCCCCCCTCTGACCCAGAATCAGATCAAAGCAGCTCTGATATATACAGTGATGGTGTTTAATCTGTGCCAGTCTCCTACCCTATCTGTTTAATATGTGCCAGTCTCCTCCTATGCATGCTTGTTTACAGTTAGGGTGGTGGTAGTGCAGAGGTTAAGGAGCTGGGCTAGCATGCAGTAGCCTGAAAAGTTGTTCAACTACCTTCTACCATTGGGCCCTTGAGCAAGGCGCTTAACCCTGAGTTGCTCTGGGAACAATGGCCCTTGTAATATAATTGACATGTAATTTGTCACTCTGGATTAAGAGTGTCTGCTAAATGAATAAATGCCCCCCCCCCCTGCATTCACACTGTTTGGATAGTGCCTTATACCTCTCTCTAGGCACAGAAGAAGAGGTCTTCAGTTTTTAGTTTTAGTTTTTTTTTTTTAAAAGAAGCGTTAAGATGGTGCCCTACCTCTCGCTCGGCGTAGAAGAAGAGGTCTTCATGTAGCTCGCCATCAGTCAGGGCGATGATGACACTAGCAGTGCGGTACCCTGTGTTCAGAGAAAGAGAGAGAAAGAAAGAGAGAGAGAGAGAGATTGATGTTTTGATTAATGAGTTATTTCACTGTTATAAAGAGAGGTGTGAAGAAGTTTGAAAAAGGGTCACCTTCAGAGTTTCCATAGTAAATCTGCTCACTCGCCTGAAAAGTGAAAAACCACAAGATGAGTTTCATGAGGGCTCAGCGGACAGTGTCCTTTGAACAGCACATTCTTAAAAGGAATAATTCATGTCTGTTCATTTGTGTCTGTTCATTCAATGTGCTCTTTATGCTCGGCAATGCACTGTTTATTCTGCCGCTGTTTGGAATTGTGCATGAAATTGCTATCCTTTAATGGGTTCCCGTTATGGCACTGGCTGACCTTCTCATTATGGAAACTAAGAGTTTACACTACACAGCTTTATCTCTGTAAATGCTTGTGAGATCACACACAGGCATAAGTGCATATGTACTGTACACTGCACTGAAAACAGACATAACAACATAATTGGCTAACTGTATGGCTGTGCTGTAACTGTGTACTGGCTTGAGGTCTCACCCTTTGAATGCCCTCGTGCATGAAGGTGTCTCCCCCTGGCAAGACCATCTGAAGCTCCTCCAGTCCTTTCCTTATCTTTTCCCTTCAAACACACACACACACACACACACACACACACACACACACACACACACAGATGCACAAAGATATATCATGAATATAATAAGCAGTCAATGTTTCTGCTTTGAGTTTTAATTTCAACCAATCACAGCCCAGGTAGGTCAATTCAGGCATCAGTCCATGTGTCATAAGGGTACAAAACCAATCCTGAGAACTTGGGGGCGGGACAATTCTTCATAAAAACACAGACAACACTACCACAGGCTTTAATAACCTTGTCAGTCTGTGTGTCCAACATTATAAAATAAAATCTGCTAGTGCAAAGTAATGAACAACTACAATGACCATATCCATAAATAATAACAATATCATATGGTAGTTGTCGTCAGATGAGACTGAGAGGTGCTTGGATGGGAGAGGTGTTTTGTGAAAGAATGCCTTGGCCTCAAGTTGGACGTCATCGGACTGTAACTGTGATTCTGGGCTCCACTTGCTGTTTCTGCTGATCGGAAAATCCATTTAAACCTTCCTGCCAGGGAAGTGCTGACCCACCCAGTCAATATGACAGACTCTTTTGCTCTATTTCTTTCTTAAATCGGCATAGATAGAATCGGCATAGACGTGATGTGTACTACTGCACATACTGTATGTGATAGATAGATAGATAGATAGATAGATAGATAGATAGATAGATAGATTCTGCACATATGTGACTGTTTATCTCTGGGGAGTCACGCTGTTATTTTGTAATAAATCACGCTGACTTCACTTTTGACAAAATGAGTGCTACAGTGATGAAGGATATGACACAAGGAAACAGACCTTGCGTGAAAATATGTCCTTGTCAAGATGACACAGCAGGAAGACAGTAAAGAGTCAGGCGTTTTCATGGACACATGGAAAGGGGACAGTCACTCAGAGGTGACGTGACGGGCACATCTCCCAAATCAAATCGCGAAAGTGACAATTTAAAGATACTTCAAAGCACATGTTGAAGCTTTTCGCCTGCACAGATTTTAATACTTGGAAATGATAGCGATGTCACGGCAGAAACTCATAGTCCAGATGTTCTTCTCTGTTGGGCTCCCTGGCACCAGACACTCTGATAAATGTGCCTTTTTCAAAGAAAACAGGCCGGGATTTGATGATCATTTATTTGATCAGTGGAACAGGCGTTAATAAATAATAGACAGGCTAACGGAAACAGCACACTCTCCTAAATACACAGAGTGTAAATTCATCAGTGTGTCTGACGTAACACTCACAGCACTGAGAATTTGGTTGCTCTCTTTTGTTTCATGAAGTAAACTCTCTCAATAGAGACAATGTGTTGTCTATAAAATACCATGAAATGTGTAGGAAAATAAACTCTGTTTGCTATGTGAAGCACACATCATATATTGCTGCCAGACCCAAAAGCCTACTACATAGTGAGCCATATATGTCTTCACTGATGCTGTAGTATTGAAGATCAAAGGCAGTCTTTAATGGATCATTCTAGGACAGTGATAAAAAAAAAAATTATTCTCAGATATTTATTTGAAATGATTTTTACAATGCATATGAAGACTTGGCATATGAAGCAAGGTGTAAGCACAATCACTTTCTCATCTAAAATTTATGAGAACAGATATCACAACTTCAAATCACAATGGCAATGTATGCCATTCTAAAAGTAGGTTTCGAAGGCTTCAAAATGATTTGATTTATAGACCTGTAACTATTGAACCAAGCTGTGGATTCCTATTGTATCATTAATACAGCAAAATAAACTGTGATTCCAGTTCCCTGATTCAAAACAGAATGTGTGGAAATGCCCCCCCCCACCCTTAAATCTACGCAATCCCTCATATTCACAAGAAATAATTAGTAACAGAAACACTTATTTTGTGACTGCAACTCAATCGGATGATCTAACATGATGCCATATGTCTTCTATTGAAATAAAAACAACATCTATGATGCACAGTGCGAGATCAGCTGGGAAGTCCATGAACACTGATCACTGGTCACTCTGCTGACCACAACTCCTTATGCATTTGTCCTACTGTTCTCAATGTCTACCTGCTTACAATGCACTTCTTTGTTCATCTCTGACCAGCTCCCAATCTCATTGAGCTCGGGAGGAGAATTTGACATGAGGGACTTGTACTTTCACTTGAGGGACTTGTACTTTAAAAAAAAACACACACACACACACACACACACACACTCTCTCTCTCTCTCTCTCTCTCTCTTACCTGTCCTCTGTGAGACGCATCAAGATCCGTCCCTCAGTGGAAAACACAATAAAGGACATCCGCAGCTGTGGGCTGCAGAAGAGGGGGTTGGGGAGAAGGGAAGAGGAGAGTAAACAGAGGGAATCTGCAGACACATGCTCTCGCCTGCCAACAAGCCATTTACTTCACACACAATCACAGCTCCTGTTTATATAACCTGATTTTTATGCTCTTACTAAATGAGCAATGTTGTGCTTTTTATAAATGCCTTGAGAGTATAAAGGTGAAAGGGGGCAGGGTGTGAATACCACTGTATGACTTTGTCACATGGTTTGGCTTTTGGTGGATGGAGGCCATGCTCTGTGGATTCGTACGTACCTTATGAATTTATGTGCCAGATGTTCGACAAAGTGGTAGATCTCAGTCCAGTGGTGCATCACACTGCCAGACCTGTGGAGGTAAAAGACGTGTTCACACACTTCATCACTGATAAGACCATAATGATCATAATGATGATGATGATGATGGCTAAGCTGGTAATAAATACCATTATATTTGTCAAATAGAATTGTTTGGATAATTAGTAGAAAATAGAACATTCAGGTCAGTGTCCCACAGTCACATTACAGGTTATTCCAGTGATGCCTAACTAGTTAACACCGAGAGGAATAATGTATGTTACACGTATGTTCCACGATGACTGACACTTCCTGAGTATAGTGAAAGAGAGTCCATGCCTTGAGACATATCATCTCAAATGAGGTGTGCTAAAGTGCAGAAAAAAAGAAGCAAGTGGAGAAAAAAAGCCAGTAAACACTTGAGTCTCTCTTTGCACTCCTCTCAGTGTGTGTGTGTGTGTGTGTGTGTGTGTGTGTGTGTGTGTGTGTGTGTGTGTGTGTGTGTGTGTTTGTGTACAAAACCATTGAAAGAGTAAGGCAGTTTGGCACATAAACCCTCAAAAGGTTTAATGGTAAACAAATGCCTGCCTCCTGCACATATGGCCAGAAGGTAACAAGCAGATTACATTCACAGCACATTCAGACGAAACCTTTCATAAACCTTTTCCAATGGAGCCAAGATTCTTCATCTTAATGGCAGTCCTCTCATTCAAATGAGAGAGAGAGAGTTAGACCTTGAATAAACTGTTTTTAAAGATGTAAACCAATCCTAAAGTCAAACAAACACAACATCAATCTCTTAACAGCTCAGTGAAATACAGCTGTGGTATTAGTGATATAATCTCTACAAATCCCCTTGAGTTAAGATTGTGTTTAGTTGCAGTGTAGATCAATCAAGTAGAGAAAGTAAATAAAACAGGATGCTAGCTGATAATGACCAAGATTACACTGCACTCATTTTGAATAACTCACCATTCATGGTTATCAAAACTAAACAATTTTGCTTAATAAATAAACATCAAAACATCGGTCTTTAATGCTTTTCTGCACCTGTCCATCACACTGTCTTAGTATAAGTCTTAGTCCCTCTCTTTTGTTTACACATCTAAGGATCTAGGAAAAGCACACATTAGAAAACGACAACTATGAAATTCATGGATAACTCGTCTGTATATTGAAAGTTTGCCTGTAAGTGATGTTGGAGATGCATTAAACGGCAGCATGTACAGCATGGTACAATACAGAGACACCACCAGTTAAATATATTAAAATGATAATAAAATAATGTCTTTTTCCTGTCTAATTCTCCTGAGTAACTTTGCTCCCACTGCTGGCGGTTGCACTAATTAAAGAGGAGTGCACTATCATGATGACAATAATGATGATAGTGCACTTTACTAACTAGGCAATTCTGCAGCTAAACACATTTTATTTACACTACCAATCAAAGGTTTGGGGTCACTTATCATTTCCATTCCAATCCATTATAGACAGAATACCAACTGAGATAGTTGCATTGTTTTTTAAATCAGGGCAGCAGTTTTCAGATTACATTATGTGCTTACATAATTGCAAAGCTGCTCAGCTGGTATTCTATCTATAATGGAGTGGAATGGAAATGATAACCCCAAACTTTTGACCGGTATAAATGAATGAATGTAACTGTTCATACTTTTTTCGTTTTTGTGCATATTTATTAAAAGGAACAAGTGTTTTTTTTGTCCCTGCCTGTTTTTTTTAAGACAAATTCCTATCAGCTGTAAAGTAATCTAACAAAAATTCATAGATCTGAGGGTAGTTTTGCATTAGGACATAAGCTCAGGTCAATGGTCAATTTCTGGTGGTCACTGGTCAATTTCAGTGAATTGAGGCTATAAATGCTAACATGTGAGTCTTACGTCCTCCTACATCTGGAACAGTCCCACAGGCACTGGCATAATTCTGTCCTCAGAGACATCGATACTCTTCATCAACCATCACACTGATGGAACAAAATGACTGTAACACTGGACAAATTGGAACTTGAAAGAGTCAGAAGCTTGACTTGATCAATAGCAGAAACCAGACACCAAGAGCAGGTTGCTGATGTCCAGATGCTAAAACCATAACCTTAGAAGGAAGAAGAATTTGAGTAGCTCTGTTTTGTGCATCTGTTATTGTGGTGTCCAAATAAAAACCCACCACACCACTTCACTGGTAACAATACCGTAGGGTCACAGATTATGTGGCCCAGTGGCATTGTCTCTGGCCATAAGACATTGCCTTATATTATGCCTACAGTATATTCTTACCTCATCCTTCCCCATCCCATCTACTTATGTCTCGCCAGCCATTCTCTCTATTTCTCCTGCAGCCTGACTGATTGCACTGAGATTTGATCTACAGGTTTTGTTTTAGAATGATGTACTGCATTTTCATTCCCATCAGGCAAAATGGCTGAGTAGTTGTGTCATCAGTCATGGTCGATTTCACATTGACATGACTGGGTGGTGGTTAGATTTTTGACATAACGGTGCATGAGGGTTACATTCGATAGCACATCAGTTAAGGCAATCATTAATGACTTCATCTATTTAATAATCTGTGACAGAATCTGTGCATTTTTCTCAGATGACCGAATATAAAGACGAGAATTTGATGAGTGTTCATTAATCTCCCTAAGCCTCAGTTCAAAACGTCCTCTGGGATTTTGAAATGTGTTTGTGTTTGTCTGTGATGGGTGGAGGTTGCACTGCACTCATCTGAATAGAGATTCATTGAATGCTTCTTTATTTGACCCACTTAGATAGCCTGAGCATCAGGGACATGGGTTTCCCTCCAGCCAAGACAGAGGGCTGTGTTGCCAGACATGTTATTCACAGCTTATCGCAGCACTCTTCAGAATCCTGCAGACAGTTCCACTGAATTGAATGGGCCAACATTTCTGGATGATAACCGCTACACATCAGGGTCTTGTTTGCACTGTCAGGACTTATTTACCTGTGCTGACCAGCAGACAATGCATTATCCCTTATACAGTAAAAGAGCTCATGGTAGAAGAAAGCATTATGTACACTGCTGATATGGTTATTCTTCTAGCCTGGGTGCCAGCCGAACTTAGTCCCACCCACAACATTTGAGGTCGGGAAGTTCGGTCTGGCATTGCTCCATTGTGGAGCAACTATGCTCGCCCCAAATCTGGCTGACCAATCAAATCAGGCTTCACGATGATGGACAGGTGAGCAACAGCGCCTCGTCTATCACGTCATCTGAGCATGCTTGGGTTGATTATGTTTGCTACAAAAACGCTGTGGCTAGAAGGAGACAGATGGCTTCTAAATGCATATTATTTCAATGAGGTTTTATCACTGAAAACGATTATTTCTGAAAACTTTGGCCAAAGTTGATGTGGGAAAACTCATGGTTTCACTTTCATCAAGGGAAAACAGCGTGTTGCATTGTGACATGTTGTTAACTCGTTCATTTGAAATCTCTGATTGACCACCTGTTCGAGGGATTTGCGACAGCCTTTCCCAGCTGTTTATAACATGTTTTTAGCATTTCAGTGTTCAGCAGAATTATTTTTAAAAAACGGAGGGGATATAGGCTATCAGTTTTTTTCCTAATAGCCTACCCTACTACGTATCTCTTATATTTCGCTATGAGTGTTGTAGGAGATATTGACGGCACAATAACTTTTACAAAAGACCAGAAAACAATGTTAAGGCATTTGTGGAGAAGAAGGATGGTTTGTGAGTTCTTCCTACATCTCAGGTAAGTTATTTCGTTGCTCTGATTGGTTAGGTCTATCCAATTGATAGAACCCCCTGTATCGGTTGAAACACACCCCATAATTACGTCCCAATGAAGTAGTATCAGACTCATATTCTGACTAGAATTGAGTATGGCTATGTCAGGCTAATATTCTTCTCTTTTTATGTTGTTGCAGAGAAAAGAGAAAAGAAAGGTAAGGTCAGAAGTATTTTGGTATTTATTTTAGTATTTTAGTAAATATATGTCAGTTGTGCCATGTAGTAATGTAGGTTTATTGGTGAGAAAGATTTCTTTATTCACTGAAAATACAGAACTAGATCCTGCACTGTGCATGGAGATACTATACATTTCTAATTTGTACATTTCTCCGCATGAACTTGTCCACTGTCCATTCCACAACTTGCATCTGTAGCTACTGTGCAAAATAATGTGAACTAATTATTGTCATCTACTACAAGTGCAGTACTTTGGGGAATGCATATCAGTAAACAAATTTTGTCACTCCTTTTATATTCAGTACTTGCCATATATAGTGAGGATTTACTTCATAATACAGATGTGCGAGAACCAGAGATGACATCCCTCTACATCTCCATGGTTTCATTTTGTGATGGGAAGGCTAATGTTCTGGCTAATATTATCAATCTGTGCCAAGTATATTATGGTACGTCAAGTGGAGATATCTGATAAGGGGGGGGGGGGGGCTAATCAGCTGCTAGCCCGGTTTTCTACAAGACCTCAGTATTAGTCACAGTTGTTCTCAGTGTGTCCTTCAGGATATGATAAATCAGGGAGACAGGCAACAGCTTCCGCAGATTTTTTTGCGCGGCCACATGTGCTGGCTCAACCCAAAAACCCAAACCATAAACTGGAGCAAGGAAGAGAAATTACATAAGTGTAGAGACTGAGAGCAATGCCCACATGCTGCACACCAGCTGTTATTCCCCCGAGACCTGGACGAATGGTTTAGAACTTAGCCATCACCACTAATGATGTCCTAACTTACAAACGAATATATCTTTCTTAGACAGAGACTGTGCTAAAAGAAGTCTATGTTATAGTAGTTCAGTTGTTTTCAGTAGAATCACAAGAACTATGCAAAAATGTTTGTTTTTATCTCAGAGATAACAATGAAGCAAAAGGTTTAATATGTATCAGTATGAACTTCTTGTGTGTTTTTTGAAGGCATCCTATAGTTGAACTAACTGTTGAGGGTGATATTTTAGTTCAAGCAACCCTGAAAAAATCTCTGATTTTATTAATCTGCTTTGTGCTTTGAATATCTGCTCTCCAATTTCCATTCAATGAAAAACTCCTCTGTTGCACAAATGTCTAACTGCAAAGGCAGTTTGGAGACTTGGCAATTGGAAAAAACATCTGAACTTTAAAAAAAAAAAAAACTTTCTTCAAAAAGTGTGTGGGGGAGAAGGAAGAGGAAGGCTTTAAACCTCTGAGCAGAAATTATTCAACTCAAATTAAGAATCAGACAAAAGCAATTGAAGATGATAAGAAGGTCTCTGTTGAAGAATCCACACATAGGCTACAGGGAGAAGGCATCATTGATTAGAAACAGCTGCTGTTCCATTTGACTATCCATTAATTTGGTCTGTCTCTAGACTTGGCTCAGAAAACTGTCTAGTCTGTCTTGTTTTTCTTCTTTCACTCCAGTTGTTGCTTACAAGTCCCAGGGGAAAGGCTTATGTTTTACATTAACAAAACAACCTAATCCTCACGAATACATAGCAACTTGTTGAAAATGATTAACAAATGACATAGTAACTAAATTTTCAGTTATATATATATATATATATATATATATATATATATATATGTATATATCCTTCATATATATATGAAGTTTTAATGAGCATTAAGTAATGAGCATTAAGTAACTTCCGTATGGGGTTTATGTAGATCTGACTTCCTAATTGTCGCTGTTGAACCGTTCCACCATGTTTGTGAAATGAGATCTGAACTGATGTCACTTTCTGTAGACCTACATGTTGGATCAAAGCTCATTTCAGACTTCTGACACGCAATATGAAAGCTGGATGGTAGCCTACGACACATGTGTTTTTGTGTGTAGCGTGTGTGTGTGCGTGTCTTTTTTCCCTCACCACAAGCCAACTATATAACAGCAGAGGAAAGATTGTCAAACCGGTAAAACACTGTCACACACTGTCAACAAAGCTTAGGAAAATATCAGCCTAAATCAAAAACTGGCCTGTCAGCATGTACAAAACGTAACGTCAAGATCTTTTTGCCATGGTTGTCTTTACTGTTTTCACACATTCACTGCACATCCACTCAAACCTCCCCTGTGTAAATGCTTGCAGAAACTGAAACCTGTGGAGGATTTCTGCTCTCTTGGCTTTTACTTCTTTAGGTAGGTTTTTGAACATTCTAACATAAGATTCCGCATGTTGTTTCGCAACAATTGAAGGTTTAAATTTCTGTTGAATTCAATGAACCCAGATATTCTTTAGAATGTTCATTTCCCAACATTCCCGTCACACTGGTGTGACAGTAGTCCTTTAAGTTAATCTCCCCTGTCTTCACCTCATCAAATGCTAACATAAGACTCATGGGCTCATTTTGCACTGCCATTAAACATTTTCCACGCTTGGCAATTTCAAACATTGCTTTCTCATGCCTGTCTCTCATATTGTGCACTGTCTATCAAGTACGACTTTCATGCACTGAAGAAATTTGTACTGTGAAATTTGTCTGCGATAAGAGCAGACTACATATCCGAGGACAGCACTCTACAGGTAAGTAAGACATTGCTAAAATGAGCTTTGAGCAACCGCTGGTAACTCATTCACCAGCTGTGCCACTAACCCCATTCGGAACCAGCGTGTCTGCTTTTGTTTGATCCTCTGCATGCCAGGTCTGGTAAGGAAGCAAAGCGTGTGTGACTAGCTAACCAGAGCTTGATGGACCAGCAGCGGAACACCAGACCTCTGCCTCACAGGAATGGTTAAAAAACATCACCTTCTATTTGCAGGCGCTGTTTACCAAGCACCACAGTGCCCTCCTGTGAGAACAATATAAGAACTAAGCATGACAGTTATACCGCACATGTTACTCCAGTTTTGACAATGCACAAAGTAGGCTAAGTACCATTTTCCCTCAACTTCACAAGGGGGCAGCAAAGAGATGAAACCATGACACAGAAACCTCTCTCCCAAAGAAAATCTGTGATGGCAAATTTAGTGGCATATACTGATAGTTGAGGACAGAACTAATAGTGGCTGCACACATTATCATAAAGGCTATGAAATACTTCAACAAGCCTTTTTGCCTTCTGCAATAATAGCAGCAATAATACAAGTCCGGGGCTCTATGGTTGCAAATGTCTGGAAATAATTCAGTGCCATAGTCAATGATGCAATTTGGCATGAATTAAACTTGTTTTAGGGAGTTTGGCACTCTGCACTGAATACTGAATGAAAATTAAATTAGGAAAAGTTTTACTTGAGTCACAATGGAGGTAAAGTGTAGCCTACTTGCAAAAAAAAATGCAATTAACTGTAGAGATACCGCTTGCAATCATATTCCTCAGGGTCCTTTTATTTCTTATTGCATGCAAATGTCAAGTAGGCTATAATTAACATCATAAACCTTCTGGTAAAAGTCTCCACGGACTTCAGTATGATCACTCAAGGGTAAGTCTTAAGATATTCTCAAGAGAGAAGAAAAGAATGGTAGTGAATAGTAAGAGAGATTTCACGATAAACTCACTTATCCAAAACAAAGTAGAGGTCAAAACCTCCATAGCAGGATGGTCTTGTCAGCACGTTGTCCTGATTGTGACCGGTGTTCCCACTTGTTGACATTATTAGTAGAGATCCCAGCAGAAATGCCATGCATATTCCTTTGCTGCCAGCTGCAGACATAATTCCGGTACTCAGAAGAACAAATGAAGAGATTAAAAATCAGAGAGAGGAATAGGGAATCATCTGAATCAAACAAAGTAAGTCCACTGAACTTCTCCCTTCTCCCCTCTCTCTCTTTCTCTCACTCTCTCTCTCTCTGTCCCCCCTCTTTCTCTCTCGGGTGCAGAAGAGTATTCCTCGTTGCAGCCAAAGGCTTTACAGTCAGCTGAAACATCCACTGCCCAGTCCAGTCCGTATGTCCAATCTGGATCAGCTAATTTAGTATATTGACAAGTTCAGCGGAGTCACTGTGTGTCCACAAAGCATGCACATACACACTCATTCACTCCCCCTCAAACAGCTGTGTGACTCTGAGACAAACTTCTGCTGTCAACCTCACTCCAGGGTCCTCTGTTAGCAGATGAAATGATGGCTGGTGTGTGTGTGATCCAAAGAGCTTCCTAGAAAGCTATTGTGAGTGTGTGCAACAGTTGTTCAACTCAAACTCTACCCCTCTTTCTTTCCCCCTCTCTGTTTCCCCCCTCTCCTTTTTGGTGAAGGAATATAAGACAGAAGGAAAAAATCAATGAGGGTGACATTTGAATCATTATTGCTATAGCACCATCTAATGGTGGGTGCTAGCCTATAAAAAATCAAGAGAGCAGACCTACATACATGGGATGAATTAGGATAACAAGAGAAAGGGAGGAGTGTAGCCTATGACAGTGTAGGATACTTTAGTGTAATGCATGAATTAAGATAACTAATAATTAAGTATTTTTTCCCTTTTCCGTTCATTCATTAAGCTTGGATCAACCTCAACATGTAGGCCTGGGCTATTTTGCCTTTGTGGCCTCGTTTATCTCCATGTTGAATCTGATATGCTTGTTGATAGCCTAATGTATTTGAATAGCCCATCAAAAGAAAGAAAGTTGAAGATTGAAAGAAAAGGAAATGAAAATAAAAAATGTAAGCCCTGGCGCGAATATCTCGTTCAAAGTTCGAAACTCCAGTCCGGGTTTTCCTCAGACCCATTTCTAGTGAAGTACTCCAGTCCGTGTTTTCCGACTGAAGACATCTGTGGCGCGTTAGTGAAACAAAAGGAAGTCAGCCATTACTGCTATCACAACCGAGGGAGTGAATTTTAAAATCATACTGTATTACACATGAAATAAAACAGCATATTCAGGATTACTCTCACAACAACATATTTGAGATCGAAATGACACAGAGGCTTTTTTGATCGTCGAAAGACAAAGTAAGTCACTGAGCTTGCCAAGAGTAGGTTGGACAGACGTCGGTAACATTAGCTTGCTAACGTTAGTCAGCAAGCTAGCTAACGTTATCTTTCGATATACAAGTCCTTATTAAGATTGCTGTCCAACATAGGATGGTTTGCATCGCTAAGTTAACGTTGTTGGCATGTTCATTGTACTTTGGCGGGATCCTTGTTTGTTGCGTAAGGCCACGTTAGCTAGTCCGCAATGACGAGTTCACGAGTCAGTCACTTGAACAACAGAACAAGCCAATGTTGAACGCTGCGTAGTGCTAGCTAACATTAACAGCAGGGTGGTGAGGCATTGCATCAACGATTCCCCTTAGCTAACTAGGAGTAACCAAATATACGTTAGTTTAGCTTTATCAACCTCTTTGGTTGAACTCTAAATATTACATTTATAATACCGAAACCATTTGAGCAATTCCCCGGATTCGTGTTTAACGTTTACATAGGGTAAGGTTAGCTGCTAGCGTGGTTTTCATGCAGCATATATCCAGGTTTTGAGACGGTGAAATTAACTGTTAGCATTAACCTTATTGTCACGATAAGGAGAGACATATACGAATGTTTTAGCCAATTATCGTTCCGTGCGTGCTAATAACGTTGTAACGTTAGCTGTCCGTTGAAGTGGGTTGCAACACCACTAATGTTACAACGTTATTGTGACAGTTTGCCTAACCACCCATAGTGTCACATCTTAATTGAATTGCAAGTTAGCTAAAGAGCTGACCGCTAAGAAAGTGGGCGCCTGACTTGTCATTGTTTCGGCTTACGTTACATTATGTCAGCAGGAAATATGTTTGTTAATCATGTGGGAGACAACGTGGAATGGTGATGTTCAGGTTCAACATGAAAGAGTGTGTATTGTGTTACTAGGGGTACTGCGGCGAGGGGATAAGAGTTACCACACAATATATTTTGCAATTGACCAAGCTTACTTAGTTAATGGTTGTTACATTTCTATATGTCATGACTTATATAATTTGATTAATGAATACAATCCCTCTCTGGTTGTGACCTTACAGCTCATGCACGCGCAGAGGGACATCCCTCCATTGGGGCGCATTTGGGCCCCGTTGTGGCCCTAGTGGACGATGTACCGTGCTGGCGATAGGGACTATCAGACATCGGCGAGGAGAATGGGAACCTCCCTGCTATTCCAGTTGTCCGTCCACGAGCGGGAGTTGGACCTGGTCTTCCTTGACCACAGTTATGCCAAGCCATGGAACGCGCATCCTGATGCCAGCAGTGCCAGGCCCACGCGGATGCTGTTCGTCACACCTCGGCGACAGGCTGAAGGGACAGTGTGAGTGTGGATCATAGAATAATACATTTTATTTGCTTCTTTAAAGATGTAAATAAGTCTGTAATGTTTAAAGTATTGTGTGTGTTTGTGAGTGAGTGTATTTCAAACTGTTTCTTAGGATACCTTTTGTTTTGATGTATGTTTGGCCTTTACTGATGCTCACCTACTTTGCAGTGAGTCTGAGATATCGGTGGATGTGGAGTCAATCACACCTACCGCGATGCCACTCTATGACAATGAGAAGGCACGAACTGTGATGAACGAGTGTGAGCGCCACGTTCTCTTTGCTCGCACCGTTGCCGACGGACCCCCGCCACCCGATGACTGGGAGGAACACATCAACAAGTAAGTGGTTTTGCATTCACACAAACTTATCAAAACCCAATACTAAAGAAACCTAGTTAAGACACACCATAGTGGTTAAGTGTATCATAGGTTGCAGGGCTGTGCCGTATTATATTATATATTGTGATTATTCTTCCCTATGATATGAATTTCAGCTGTATTGCCATTATTGTGATATTGATGACTGTTGCCTAATGACATTTTTGCATTACGTACAGGGCTAAAAAATACCCCCTCCATTCATCAATTGGGAGTAGAAATCTATGCTTTCATTAATAACATAAATGTGGTCAATTGCTATTGGCAGGTTGCTGAAAAAAGCTTAGATTTACACTGCAATTTTGGGCTTTTTTCAAGTTGATCTATTTCACAATGTAATTTAGTCAGAAATGGACCGTTCTATGTGGTTTTCACAGGAAATATGCTATATTGTCACAGTGTTTCCCATACATTGACTAATCTGTGGCGGGGCGCCACGAAATAAAAATCGGCCGCCACTGATGAATATTCTATGTTTAATTTAATTTAATTTAAATTAAATATAAGGTCAAATCCTTGCATTGGCATTGAGCTGCGCTTTTTACGCAGGCAGCCTTTCCTTGCCCCGCCCCGCCCCGCCCCGCTCTCTCTCGTAGCCCGCTGCCCCACTCCTCCGCACGATTGTTGAAGGATTGTTGTTGCCACATAGAAGCATTGCACGTCGTCTGGCTAAATTGCTATTAAATCCGCTTAGCATCGTGACCATGCTGCGCAAATTTTGTTCAAAACTGCTGCATTGAAGTGAACTCTGCTAAGGTCTTATCACAACATAGTAGGCTACATTGAAGAGACTAAACTAAGTTAAGTTATGAAATCAAGCAGTATCTCAAAGCTAACGTTAGAATACTGTTTGGATGTCGAATTTAGCATGCTTAGCCTACTTAGAGCTGCTTGTCAATTTCGTTGAAGGGCTCATTTTATTTAACCTGACTCTCGCCAGATGAATTTCGTTCCACTTAGCTCCGCCTAGTTTCACTCACATCCATCTGGGACCTCTTCCATTGAGAGTGATTTCTGCAACCGATTTTATGGTACAGCCAATCAGGACGCAGGGCGGGAGTTTCATAGATGTGACATAGCGTAGAAGCGACTGTGAGACTGTTATCAGCGTCACGGGTTGGCTTCGATGTGAAGTAGCACGTCAATAGATGACGGACAAGTGGCTTATTCAATCATATGCAAGCATTTTTTGATTAGGCCCAGCCTTCTGAAGCAACACTTCAATTGATCGGTTCCAGATGGATGAGTGGAGCTAGGCCAGGGGTGGGCAAACTGCGGCCCTTTCCGCAGTTTGCCTTTCATCCGGCCCGCCGAGCATTTCATTTAGTATCAGGCTGCTCGCTATTTTTTTCCTGCGATAGAGACGACGTTGGTTAGCTTTACTGCAAACTGCTTTTCACTCTCCTTAGATAACGTTTACAATGTCAATGTCAAAACATCATGTTAAATAGAGATAACATCATGTTAAACTAAGTTAACTCTTAGTTATCTCCTTTGCAGCAGATCTGACGTGAACATTATGCAATCCATTTAATTGGGAACGCGTCTGCACTCACGAGAGGGAGAGAGAGCCGCAGGTTCCAGCTGGCTTGTGATTGTTGATAATTGATATCTCCTTCTTATAAGAAAGTTTTAAAAGGAAATCATGAAGGATACCTCTGTATTTGTTATTGATTGTGAATATGTGCATCATAATAAAATAAAAAACAATTGATCAAAAAAAAAAAAAAAAAGGAAATCAGGAAGGCAACAGTAGTTCCCACTACTGACCATTTAAAAACTGTGAGAGGGCCCAGCCGTAGGTACAGCACTAGCCATAGCGGAGCAGGCAGAAGATAATTGAGAAATAAACGTGAATTAAAGCGACTGTCTTAAAGCGACAGTGCACAATTTATACATTTGTTAAACAGCATAAAATTAGCAGTATTTTTAAGCAATTCATATTTTAAAGCAAATACTTTTCATACTAAATTATAGGCTATGGGGGGGGGGTTGCTGTGCGGCCCGCCGGCCAATTTTCAAAACCCAATGTGGCCCTTGAGCCAAAAAGTTTGCCCACCCCTGAGCTAGGCGGAACGAAATTCATCTGGCGAGAGTCAGGTTACATTTTATTGACTCTGACACTGAATGTTTGCAAAATCCCGATGTAAATGGAAAAGTGTTTTCAAATTCGTTGTCAAAGTCAGCTACCGCCACAAATTGAATCCAATTCGGTGGGAAACACTGCGTCATGTGTTGTTATCGTGATATGGGATATTTGGCACAGCCCTAATATGTTAGGATTTTTTTTTTTTTTTTTAAACCATGTTCATTGGTTCATGATGTGTTTTGACCTTTGACCCTTTGTTGTCTCCTGATTTCTCTTTTAGGACCGGGTGGTCCATGGCCCAGAACAAGCTCTTTAACAGGGTGCTGAAGGCTCTGCAGGCAGAGCGACTCGCCCGTCTAGCCAACGAGAGTGTGAGTTCAACTGTGTAAAGTGCATGCAGTCCATTTATCAATTACATTTACATTTATTTATTCACTTACTTACTTATAGACCATTTCAATCTGTTCCTAGAGGGTTTCCGGTTGAAACATTGAAAACCAACGTAGATACTTTGTAATGAAAATGAATCGGACTTTAGTTTAATGCTCTACAAAATGTCAATGTTAAAACATGTTTTCTTTATTTTTGTTTGTCTCCAAGTGAAGATTAGCTCAATGTTGTTTTCTGTGCCACCGGAAATGCCTTAGGAACGCACACATGTTTGTTTATGCAGTTGACAGGGTCTATTTACTTACTTTTACTTATCTGGGAAACAAAAACAAAAAGATTGTGCCATCACAGGCCTGCAATGAGCCAGTTCAGAGGAGGATTGCTGTGGACAAGTGCGCAAGGAAGGTGCGGCATGCCCTGGCCAGTGTCAACTGGGACACGAAGATGACCCAGTGGCTCCACAGCACCCTGGTGGAGTCCCTCAGCCTGGCCATGCTGGCCGCCTACCTGGACGTGCTGCAGACCCTCAAGAGCAAGGTGAGCAAGACAGCCGAGGAACCGTCAGACAAACGGGATTGTATTTTCTCTGTGTCTGTATGTATGCAACTTTACACCATTGCACAACATTACCACTTTGTAATATTTGACTTCACTTACAACAGATGTGCAATATTGCACTAAAGAATCCTGGTTCATTTGCCACCATGGGCCCTAATTTAGATGATGGGCAAAGGGCAGTCAGTCTATGAGCAAAGTTCTTGGGCATGAACTAACGGCATCATGTGGCAAGAGACAGCTTTTGCTGACCCACCAATGTTTGTCCTTAGGGTTTTTCTCATGGTGTTAAATTTGTAAATAGATTTGGCATAGTTATTAAGCAAGTTTTAGTTAGACTTTACACTTTGCCCTTTGCCCAGCATTATCAGGCCCCTTGTTTATTATGGTGCCATTTCCAGTAGACTGCGTCCTTAGTCTTAGCTCCTCTGTGTGTTGCCCCTGATCTCACTCTGCCGCCCCATTCCCGCTACAGGTGCCCTCTCTGATTGACCGGATGCTGCTGACCTCCTCGGTGAAGACTGGAGCAGCCGGGTCGGAAGCGCTCTCCCTCCTTCTCAAGCGTCCCTGGGACCCTGCAGTTGGGGTCCTGTCCCACAACAAGCCAGTAAGCCCTGTTTAGCCCACAAAGTCACATGTTTTTGATGAAATGCACATTTTACAGTGTGTGGCAAATATGACGGTCCTCCTCAGATTTTTCCCATAATGCAAAATTCTTTTTTCATTTCATATGTAGCAGAACAGCTAAGTGAAATGCTTATCCTTATGTCAGCTAACAGTAGCTGAACAGGCTCAAAAAGTATGTGTTAGTCAGCATTAATTTGTGGGCTGGGTTTTAAATTGTGAATTTATCACTTCTTTTGGTTCAAATTTCTTGTCTGCACATTTGGCAAAGTATTGATCTACTATGGAGAGCTAATGTATTCAGTTGAGTGATGGTCTATGGCCACTGGAAAATGTGCTCATAGTCGAGTCTCCATTAGAGGAACTCGGGGGTAGTTTTATGGGGTCTCAGCCTTTTGCGTGAGTTTCCATTACTGGAACAGCCCCGTAAAGATGATTTTCAAGAACTTCCAGGGGTCTGAAACAAATACCTACTTCAGTGTGGTGCAGCAGAACTTCTGCAGTGGTGCGAGATGTTAACGAGGCATGAGTGGAAGACGATAAGCAACTCGAATGTTGTGTGTAGCAAGAGGAACTTTATGGATGGATCAGGCTCTGGATTAACTAGGGACGTTTTGTCGGGCACTTCTGCCATCTTCACTACTGTCGTGTCTGCCATGAGCGATGTAAATTGTTTTGGAGGCTTTGTCAGTGTTATGACCAACAGCCCTTTGTTGCACAGTGCTAGTAGGCAAGCTGTCTTAGAAGTCCTACTTTTCTGTATTCCACTAATGGCTGGGGTTTGACATTCCAGCACTGACTGTACTATGGCACTAGTCATCACCATGGCAGTAGTACAGACTATGTGCAAGCATTTTAGCTCTGCTGTTTCTCTTCGTCCAAAGGAAATGTGCTATGATATCAGAATAGATAGAGATTATGAATTAAGTATTTGTTAATTGGGGTAGAGGATAAATATAGGTCACGGTAAATTGTAGTGTGTCTGTGTCTGTCTGTGTGGGTGGGTGGGTGTGCGTGCATGTGTGCATGCGTGCGTGCATTTGTGAGTGTTGGAAGTACTTGGGTCAGAGCCAGTGAGCAATTTTGAAAGGTCCTGAACACTCCTGCATTAATGGAATCTCTTTGCAGGAAAGTGAACCGGTCATCAGTAGGGTGTCTTTGCACTCATTGGCGTAGTTCTGTGTCTCATCTTACACTAGCAAACGTCTGTGCTGTTTTGTAGTGTGCATCTAGAACAATGGAGCTTAATAACTTATGGAGTGTACTTCAGGTCAGTTGTTGATCCTGAATGCACTGCAACAGAACTACGCTTTTGCTCTTCTGTCCGACTGGATTTGATTTGTTGGGGCTGGGGAAAACTGGGACACTACGGCGGAAATGACAGTGTAATTGGTTGGGACGTGCAGATGCTCATCTGTTTGTTATTGCTTGTTTTTCAGAGTAAACTTCCTGGATCCCCTCTGATCCTGATTGCTCCATCAGGACCGACCAACCCGGCCTTCCCTACCTCACGCAGAATGCGCTTCTGGCAGTCCCAGCTGTCCTGTCTGGGCAAGGTCGGCTTCAGTTCACTGCAGACATGGCATTACAATTAAACAGACAACAGTATTCTCATGCTTTTTGTTTGTTTTTATGCACGTGCATGCATGCAACGCTGTCCAGCTAGAATGGATCCCAATACAGTCCAGTGTTTTGAAGGTCCATGTAAATGTGCTTTTTGTTAATATAGAAGTGTAGCACAGCGTCTTTAATTTTTATTGGCATATAGATAAACAGAGTTCATAGTAGGGCTGTCACTTTAAGTTCGAAAATCGATTGCACAATCGATTGGACCAAACAACACAAGTTTCGAAAACTAAAATAGGGAATCGATTTTAACCAAATATGTACACTATTCATTTTAAACGAATTAAACAAATAAAAAGGATAGATGTAACAAAATTCACAAACAAAAATATAAGAATATAAAAGAATTCCGAAGTGCAGTAAGCATTGCGAAAGCTAAAAAGAAAATTCCCACCAATTTTACGCACCGGAAACAGCTGTTTCAATCAGCTGCTGTGCTGCTCGTGTTTTGCCAAAAAATGGAGGACAACGCGATCAACCTGTGCGACATGAGAGAGACGAGTGATAGGCCCTAATAACTTGAGGAGTTCAATGTGGAAGTACTTCGGATTTTTGGTATATCAAACTATGGAGAAGAACAAAGCGGTAGGCTATGCAAACTGCAATCGAGTTCTACGTAGGTGAAATTTGTTTGACATTTCTAATCGTAAACACAGACACAGCTACGTTGAAGCCTGCAGCCAATAAATCATCAGAAATATTGCTGGCTTGCGTCTACAAGCGCCCTCTTTACGTTCGTCCTAATGCCTGTTAGTTGTTTGTGGATTGGCCTATATTTGCCGTTGAAAATGGAAACGTCTTTAGACATGAAAAATCGATTTTACAATCGATTCAATGAACAATTATGTCTCAAAAATCAAATAGGATTTTTTCACAAAAGTGACAGCGCTAGTTCATAGCTGGTATGTTGATGCCTGCTACGGCAAATGAGTCAAGAGACAGTTGAAGGTGGCGAGGCTGCTGGCAGCAGTTTCCCTGTTTCAATCAGACCCTCTGTCTCTCGCCGTGTAAATAGCAAATAAATCAAGCGACATTTAGTAGTATGAATGATGTAATAGTGTATTGGATGATTCATTCTTTATGTGTTTATGTGTAACAGGTCATCCCCATTAACACCCATGTGGTGAGCAGCGGGGCAAACATAGGCATCACTCAGTGTCTGGAGCATATGATCGGCGCCGTGAGAGGCAAGGTCATGGAGGTGAGCATCTGGTTTTGGGAAAATTACTGTCAGAAAGAAAAGAGCAACTTTTAGATTATACTGTATGTCTGAGGATGTAAATCAGTCTTGACATATTTCCCCGTTACCAGTTGTTGAACATTCTGTGGTTGGGTGTGCCACTAAAAATATGAGCATTGTAGTTTAAGGTGCAGTCATGGGAAACCAAGTGGTCCCGACTGAGCTGTACACTATTGCTGTTTGAAGTCAAGAGAAGTGGCACAAAAGAGTGGCTTTTGACCTCAAATGTTAACAACCATTTACCAGAATTGCCCTCTCCACTTTTAATCCACTTTTAATCTCTGTAAATTAACTGACATGTTTGTTCGTTTGGTGAATTCTAGGTCCACAGCCATTTCCCCCACAAACCCATCGTCCTGGTGGGCTGGAACGCAGGGGCACTCATCGCCTGCCATGTAAGCTCCCATAGTCACGTCCTTCTGGAAAGCATTGCTGAGCAACCACTGTGGTAACCATGGAGAGAGAGTGTTCAAAATTAGAATCTCTCTCTCTCTCTCTCTATTATTGAACTATGATGGTTTTCCAACAACACTTCCTGGAAATTCCAGTCCTGATAAAGTGTATGCAGTCGCTCTGTTTGAGTTTGTTTAAGTGTAGCCTGACCTGGACGAGCATAACCTGGGTTGTTGTCTCTCTCCTGTAGGTCTCGCTAATGGAGTATCTGACCGCTGTGGTGTGCCTTGGCTTCCCACTGCAGACAGTCAATGGGCCCAGGGGGGTAAGATCTGTGAGCAGGCTTGGCAACAGGCCCTAGTGACCCACATATTTTGCATACCAAAGTGAACAATCGAGGTTAGATTTGACCCTGTCGCAGGAAAAGATTTAAGATTAGCCCAAATGAACTCAGCCGCAGATTTTGTTTTTGGTTTGGAATGTCTTTTGGCATGTGGAAAGCATCTCAAATATCTCAATTGCTGAAGTTTTTGCTGAAGTTTTGCTTTGTCAGTATAAGATGAGAAGGTCACTAATGTCAGTCTAGAAGTGAATACATTATTTCTGTATTCTAATGTCACACAACACACAATCACAAAAGCTTCTATACCTGCAGCCCAGTAGCTTGATTAAAAGCTGTCGTGTGTCTCATCATTTGTTGTGTTTTTGTCTGTTTTCCCCAGGACGTGGACGACCCGCTGCTGGACATGAAGGCGCCGGTGCTGTTTGTGGTGGGCCAGAATGCCCTCCAGTGTGGCACGGAGGCCATGGAGGAGTTCCGTGAGAAGATCCGCGCCGACAACAGCATGGTGGTGGTGGGAGGAGCTGACGATAACCTCAGGTGAGTCCTCAGACCCGCCTCTCCTATATGGCATAGACCTCTGAAGTACGCCTACAAAAAAGCTGTCATCTTTGAGATCCGGTATCTTGCGATTTGTTTCCTATGGGAAAATAACATGGGGGTTTTGATTTATCGCACCTGTTAAACTCTCGAGGGGACAAATAAGTCTGAAATGCAGATGGCTCAACACACTTTTATCCTCTGCCTTCAAGTGGTTCCTGTGATCTTCGGTAAGTTAAGAAGGCAAACTTGCAATGCAACTTGCCATAGGTAGTTAGCTTCAATTAACACCCGGATCTCCTTATATGGGCAAAGACGGCAGCTTTGGTTCCTTTTTGTAGGCGAACTTCAGAGGTCTATGGCATGACATTCCTACACCAGTTTTGGGGTGTGGTGGAGCAGTGGTAGAGTCACCACCAGAGAAACGAACGTCCCCGATTCTTGAACCCAGAGTTTCAGTCCCTGTCGCTAATCGTCTGCTAAATTCCACTCACTTTACTTTACTTTTCCTTTAAGGCTAAGCTAGGCCAGGCTTGGCTTTACATGATCCACTTCATACTAGCATACAGTAAATCTATGATAAGCCAAGTGTTGTTATTGTGTTGTGTTTTGCTGGGAGGATACGTCTTGATACCTGAAAATGCTATATTGTTATGATGCATTATGCTGTGTGATCTGATTTCTGGTTAGGATCAACTCCACAAAGATGAAAGGTGAAGGGCTAACGCAGACCATGGTGGATCGATGCATTCAGGTTTGTTCATGAAAATCATGCTGTTCTGCAATTGTATGTGTATTTCATTGGGATGAAATTTGGGATATCACTTTGAATGATCACTCATAGCTCCACTAGGGGGCAGACATGGGTCATAGTAATCTCTTTAAAGTCTGTAACAGTGAATGCAAGGATTAAAGTTCTCCGTCATAGGACGGATTTCCGTCAATTTGATTTTAGAAATGTCATATTTGAGATCGATGCAGATCCGATGAGAAAAAAAATAGGAGGGGGGGGGGGACTGTCACCTTTGCTTTTCCTTTTTTAAGGCAACTACAAATATTAGGTAAATGTTTAAAGACCTAATAGTGTTCTTGAGAACTTGCTGTGTCTCAATCCGTGACCGCTCAAGAAGATACGTCCTACGGCCTACGTCAGCCATGAGTTTCGCTTTGTATGTTGTACACACTTGTCTCGGGTGTTTGCTTAAAAAAAGAACACGTATGGAGGACTATAACGGTCTAAAAGTTGGATTATAGTGACACAATCGAGACAGCTGATGAGGTTGGCCAATCCGTTTAATTTTTTTGGATATGATATTGTGAGCTCTATGTGCGAATTCGGAGGCTGTGTTCTTTCCGTGCATCAATGTAGACACTTACTATCGCGAACTCTTGTCAGGGGAGGTCATTCATTTTGGGTGTCACCTATGACTTGAACAGATAGCCTGCTATGCCACCCGATGTAGGCTACTATTATTGTTACAGTTTTTAATCAATGCAACTAACATTATGTGTAAAGCGACGCAATATAAACCGTAGCCTATGCAATTTATTATCCCGTCTGTTATGACATACAACAATGTTTTTCACAATTTGCGACGGAAGGTTTTGACTGAGCGTGTCGAGTAAGGGGGTCAGTCGTGTTTGTGACGCACAGACAGCCTTGTAGCCTATTTTGCTTAGGCCTCACTTTTAACGACAATAGGTTGTGAGTGTATGTTGACAAAAAATAACCATACAATTAAAATAGTCAACTTAAAACTTTGCTATAAAATATTATTAATTTATAGCACAAAACCAACCAGTGGGCCTACCAGAACCTCGCATATTAGCGTCATGATTTGTGTGCGTCTATTTGGCAAGGCCACTATCTGTCATGGATGCGTTGTTGCTAAAAGAAGGCAGGTATCAAAAGTTAAAAAATAAATGCAGATGGGCAGCTGTTGGAAACGGGGGAGAACTAACAAGCCATGGTGTAAAGAAATTAAAGTGCCAGGAGTTTGCTTTTGCGCGGTTCGCTGCAAGAAAATTGTTTATGGATGCAATAGGAAAACGTTTTAGCACGCCACCAATCAGAAGACCGCCATAAGGTTAACGTTCGTGCACTTTAGGACATCTTCCCTACCTGGTGCAACTAGCCACCACGACAGAGGTAGGCTACGTTTATCTATGGCTGACCGTTTTTACGTTTAGAAAGTAGGCTACGCATGTTCTTTCATAGCGCAACACGACCTGTCCTTAACCATATCGCAACCTCTTGTCAACCTTATACAATCTGTTGCAGAAGGCAAAAGCGCCGTCTCCAGATTGTCGTTACAAATGCGCAGACCTCCTGCATGAGCACACACAGTATTGCTGCTCATTGGAAAACTGAGTTGTCTGTAAAACTCAAAATTACCATGTTTTCATTAAATGCGGATGAGGCAACAAATGGAAATATGAACAATATCTAGAATGTTCTGATTTGATACTTTGATGAGGAAATGGGAAGTCTTGCAAACTTGATTTTATAGATTTTACTTGGTGTTGAATTGCATATTAACAAGAAAAAAATCTCCCCTTTAAACACTTTTGGCCTGAAGTAATTAAATAAGAGTGTGTTAAAGCCTTTCTACAATATTGCTGCAGTAGAAAAGAACAGCAATGGCTAATCAGCAATGGTCAGGGATGGTACTAAAATATATTTTTGTATATCAGGAAAACTCAATCTCAATCAAGAACACTCTCAATTCGCCTTATTCACATGGTGGCCATTGGCGGCTAAAACGAGGCTACAGGGTACACAAACCATAGGATTGTTATGTTCTATGCATTCACCTGTAGGTGGCATTAATTATATAGTAAGTGTACCCTGTAGCCTCGTTTTGGTTTAAACAATGGCCGCTGTGTGAATAAGGCGAATACTCCCTTTACTTTGCTGTTTGCATCTTTTTGTACATTAAAAACCAATAGGTCGTGACCGCAAAAGGGGTGCTATCTCTATAGGTAGATATGAACAACGTATGACTTATGGCCTGAAAAAAGTTCAGTCAAACGATTTTTTTTCACTTTAATCCCTGTGAATGGAGGTGGGCAATGGGCAGTTATAGTTATGCTATACATTTCATGTCACGGGTTATGTCTCACAAAAATATGCGACACATAGAAATTTGAAGCGGCAGCAAGGTTTTTTGCTCTGAAACCATTGAGCTAACTCCGTAAAGAGGTACACGAAAAACACATCAGACAAACATCAACCGCATATTTGGCACTGATGAAAGCTTGCATAAAAATGCTTGCATAAAAAACGGTGCATAAAAACCGCTTGTATAAAAAACGGTTGTCTTTTGTGAATAAGTTTTATTTATATTGCACATTTTTTTTTATCCAGAGTGCAACCCAAAGCGCTCCTGACACAGACATCAAGACATAAACAGACAAATTACAAAATAATTGACAATAAAAAGAAACAAGATGACTCGCCAGTGTACCAGTAAAGCAGACATCAAGAAATAAACAAACAAATGAACAAATAATAAAAAGTACATTTGGGGATGTAATTGGTGGTGATGTGATGTGAAAGCGCTTCCTGCATTGTCAAGGTGTGTTCCGTCCCTCAGAGAGAGAGCACACAGACTGGACAGCTAATAGGAAGAGAGACGTGTGTTGACCTGTTATTCACATGACCACACACCATCAAAACGAGTTTGTAGAAGATACCAAAGTCAGTGGCCTATAAAGCCATAGTTCAAAAAGTGGTCAGTTCCTGCATAGTTTGGCTCAGGGGTCGGGAACCTTTTTTGCCTGGAGGAGCCACTTTTACCATTTTTTTTTTTTTTTATCTCAGAAGAGCCACATAAAGACGGTTACAAGAAAAAGTTTAGATATTTAACGTACATTTACTTTCATTCAACAGAGGATTTTTAAATACATGTTCTACTAGTTTTAAAAGTAATGTGCAAGTAACTTGAAATGTAAAGTGGAATGACAGAAGTATAGGCCTTAGGCTTCCCATGTAGGCTAAACACCACCCCCTATTTTCCCAGTGTTCTTTTGGTATGCAAAGTAACCTCATAGTTAACAACACAACACTCAATTTTCATGACATGATATGTCATTGGCGAAATTGAACATTAGGCCTACTGTACCAGAGATTAGATTTGGTGATTGCCTTGGAGTCTGGCTGGCTCATATTCAGTGAGGTGAAGTTTCATGCAAGAATTGAGGCTGTCATCATTTAAGGGCAACTCCACGCAAAACTGTCATATATCCATAACGCCAACATGGCATTGTGTTGGCGTTATGGATATGACAGTTTTGCGCGGAATTGCCCTTAAATTAATACAGTACCAAAATTATTCATGACTTATTGAGTAAACAAATGGCAGGTTTGTCCGAGAGCCAGATGCAGTTCCCAAAAGAGCGACATGTGGCTCGCGAGCCATAGGTTCCCGACCCCTGGTTTGGCTTTTAAAGGTTGTATCAGCGATGGCGGGGTAACATCACTTCTGTTGATGTTCAAACAAAACAGAGAGCTAGCTCGCTACTCCCTCCCCCTCTCTCGTGCAATTGAAACTCTCCTGAACACGCATCTCGTCGGTTATTGGTTGGAAAACTTTATTTTGCTTTTGAGTGGTTGACAACACTTGTTGATAGCATTTGTTTTTGTGTGCAGATCTCAGAGCCTAGGCTGCCTACAGAGACACGTTTTTTTGACGGCCTGCTTATGGGGCGGGCAGCTAGCAGATCGTTAGGAATGATTAGATGAATGTGATCATTTATGTTTGGGCCTTTTCTGGGCCTGCAATCGCTGATACAACCTTTAACCTGTACGTGTGCGTCTTTCATCAGGATGAGATTGCAGACTTCCTGACGGGGGTCCTCACGCGAGGCGACGGTCATGGTCACGGCCCAGGGGAGATGCGGGACCTCGACACGGAGAAGAAGAAGAAGCCACGCCGCGAGCTGCCCTTTGACCTGGACCGGCCACGGCCCTCCTCCCCATCGGTGCGAGTGCCCATCTCACCCTCGGGGTCAGAGGTCAGTTATCCTCCGGTGGCTCAGCACACCTGTACAACTCGTTAAGCTGCACATGTAGTCATTTCACTTCAGGTCAGTCATTTTATTACCCCAGATGGGAAACAAATGAAATGGTCTGCATTTGTGCAGTTTTTCAGAAAGCTTATGGATACGGATTTATTTTTTATTTTATATATTTATTCACAATTTAGCACATATCACACAAATACCTAAACACAGCCACACATTTTCTTGTACAGGGAAACTTGTTTTCCACATCATAATTCAACAAATATAATATAGGGCATAGCTCAAAAGTACAGTTACACATATACCAAAATAAATGCATAATGTTGCCGATTCAGTTCCACATTGTCTACACAGGAGAATTTGTGTCATCAAACTTATTAAGCTTCACTGGAGTTATACAGTATTTATACAGTAATTTATAATTAGTTTCTTTAACTTTAATGTTTGTAGTCAATTCAGTCAACCATTCAGTGTACAGAATTAACCATTCTTTTTCACTGAAATTCGTTTTAAACTCTAGTTCCCAGTTTGTTCTCAAAGAAAAAGGAGTTCTGGGAACTTTCAAGGAAAAGCAGTTCAAGCAAAAGGAGTTCTGGGAACTCCGGGCCAGAATTCTATACAAGTGAGATATCTTTCCCTTAACCGAAGAAGCAGAGATGATAAATTGTTCCAGCTCAGTGGGATAGAGTCTAAATTGTCCCTTTTTATGTAAAGATACAATGATGTGACGAACTTGCAAGTATGTTCTGGGAATGTGATATTCTGCACAAATAACAGTAAAGGATTAAACGGACTCTGAGTCCTCATCAAACATGGAGTGACCAGTTTCGGAAGTTAGTTTGAGAGAGAGAGCTAGAAAGTCGGAGTTAAATGCAATACGAGAGTCTTATATGTCTTATATGACTTTCTGTACTCAGATACCTATTACAGTCAGACATAAAGACATAAAGTGTTGTTGTGATCTCCAATGGATAGCATGTTAGTGATTCCAATGCAACCCAAAGAGAACTAGTTCCCAGCTTCCAACTTATTATATTTCTAACTTGGCAGGCCCAGTAGTACCATAGAACATTTGGAAGTCCTAATCCCCCTTTTCAAACATGACTTTGTTAAAATGGACAGCTTAATCCTTGGGGTCTTGTTGTTCCATATACATTTTGTTTGAATTGTATTGATTAGCTTTAAAGAAATTTACGACGTAGTGTGTTACTTACGTGGACAGCGCTGCTTCCATTTTTGGCTTAGTCTATAGCTACTTAATTAGCACCTCCACTGTGTTTTGGTGTTTGTCAGAAACTGAGCTGCCCCTAATGGTTGTATATTTAACATCACAACCACAAAGGTTCTGTGAAAGTATGTGGGGATTTACTCTGAAATTGTTAAATGGGTCTTTCCCTTTGTTTTGGTTGGTTGTACATTATGATCCCATATGTGGCAAAAACAAATGGTTTACTTTGAAGCCATAGCCATTTTGCGGTTGGCTATTATAGCAGTTCAATGGATTTTGATCTTTTTGATCCCTAGTAAAGTTTGGAAATAGATGGGAAAGTAGGGCTCAGGTTAAAGAAATGATAATGAAGTGTCCCTTTAAGATCATAAGTGATTACACCCTCTGACACTTTTGTCCCTCCTTCTTCCCACGGAGAGCCCATATCTTCATACGTAAAGGGAACATAAATGAGCCTCTGGAGTTGTTTGTTTCACTTACATTTACATTGTTTGCAATTATTCATTTGGTAGATGCTTTTATCCAAAGCGACTTCCAGCCATTGAAAAGCACTTTCCCTTTTCCTTTGCCTTAAGATCAATAATGATTACGCTCTCTGACACCCTCTTCCTTCCTGTCTTCCTCCAGGACATGTCCAGCGTCTGCAGCAGCCCAACGTCCAGTCCCAAGCCCAAGACCACAGGTCTGTCTCCTGCACAGAAGTCCAGTCTCATCACGGCCACCCAGCTGCTGAAGACCCACATGCAGCGATCCGGGACAGTGCTCACGCACAAGCAGGCACAAGGTACCACAGCATGTGCCTCCACCCCTAACCCCACCCATCAGAACCCACTCCCACTCCTACCCCTCACAGACACATTGCCACACATAGCAGCAGTAGTAGTAGTAGATAACTTTATTGTCCCCGTGGGGCAGTTGGGTTTGCGGCACAGTCGCAAGGCACTTCATGACAGGACATCAGACATATGACACCAAACAAATAGTCCATACATCAGACACAGACAGACATAACATGAAGAACATATATCACACACGACAATACACTATACATCCTTGGGTATGACCAGGCCAGCTGGACATCTAGCTTATTTTAACTGATTTAAAGCTTTTATGGCTTGTGGTATAAAAAAAAATTTGGATCTGTTCTTGGTCAGGAGAAGTGGACAGAAACGACGCCTAGATGGCAGTAGTTTAAAATGAGATGCCAGGGGGTGTGTGCATTGAACACATAGGCCTCATAGTATGTGACAACCCCCAGCACCCCCAGCACCCCCAACCCCACTCATCACAAACCCTCTGGTACTCCCCCAAAGACGCATTGCAGCACACAGCACTTATGTCTTTAGGGCTTTAAGTTCTCAGGCACTGTGCCGCAAGTCAGGCGTGGGCTGGGCTGTTTAAGATTTAAGATTAACAGGAAAGTATATGTATAGTATAACAAACATGACGATATCTGATAACGTCAGACACGGCCATTTTCCTCTCTTAGAATGCTTATTATGTGCGTTGTACACATTGGCCCTGAGCTGTGATAGTGTCGTGGCTAAGTAGCTCGGCAAGCGTGTAGCAGTAGCCACAAACTGTGGGTTCGGTACCCAACTACCAATATTGTGCCCTTGAGCAAGGATACTTAACCCTGAGTTGCTCCAGGGAGACTGGCCCCTGCAATTGGTATCTGTAAGTCACTTTGGATTAAGCAGTCAGCTAAATACATAAATAAATAAATGAACACAAACAAACAAACATGTATCTCAGCGTAGCAGTCGCGTATCCCAGTGTCCTAGTACCCACGCTCCATGAACGCACCCCTCTAAACCCACGCGCACACACACACACACACACACACACTCACACATTCTTTCTGCGCTCATGCTGTCAGAGTGTTAGTTAGACCACACAGACAGTGAATGTGTGTGCTGGTGGATGGAAGGAGGCTTTGTTAAGCGTTGAGTGTGTGTGTTTGTGTGGGGTGGGGGGTGTTGAGTGGGATGGACGCAGACTTGTTTAACAGCCAAGGTCGTGTTAAAGGACAGGATCTCTGTATGTGATTACCCCCCCTCATGTTCCCTCGAGAGTGTCTGCTTGTTTTCCTATTTTCTTCCTTCCTGCCTTCTTTTCTTTCTTTCTTTTTTTTTTCTTTCTTTCTTTCTTTCTTTCTTCCTTTCTTCTTCGTTTCACTCGTTCTCTCTCAATGTGTTCCATTCTCTCCAGCTCAGTTTGCCGCTTATTTGAAACAAAACATGCTTGTGAGGAAAAGCCTTCCTCCTGGCACCCCTTCCTGTCTCTTTGGTGAGTAGCCTGTCTCGCCCCTCGCCTTCTGTCCTTCTCCTGTCTCTCTCTCTCTCTCTCTCTCTCTCTCTCTCCCTCTCTCCCTCTCTCTCATTTTCTGCCTTTCGCTTCTCTACTTTATACTCACACATACACGCCTAAAGAGTGATCAAGTCGTAGCACTCACACACAAAGAGTGATCTAGTCAACACAGAAATGTCTCTTAAAAATGTTGTCAGATGGAGTTTGTCTCCATTTCATCTTTTCCTTTCCATGTCTCACAAAATCATCGTACATTTTGTCACTGTTTTTTTTCCTTTCCTAACTTGCTTTTTGTGAAGCACAGTGAGGATGTGTTGAATAAATGTAGCTGCATAGTGTCTTGAGATTGACATATGGGTTTTCAAATCAGCTAACCTCCACCAAAGAGGTCACACCCCCTGCTTATACACACTACTGCTTACTGCTTATTACTACTTCTTGTACAAACTACTGCCTATGTGAAGACCAAAATGGTGCTTGGGTGGAGGGAAAACCTTACCGAAGAACACTATAAATTCATAAATAAATGTAAAATCTTTTCTTTCTCTCCTCTGCTCCTTTCTTCCCAGTGCCTGTGTCGAGCGAGCCTACGGAGAGTCTGGACCGAGACGAGCAGATGCGACTGCATCTGAAGCGGCGGCAGACGCCCAGCCCCACGCCCACCAAAGCCTCCAAGCGCGCCAAGATCAAAGTCACCATTGTTTCCCATGGCGACGCGGGGGGCGCGACCATCAGCTCGGCCGCTCAGGAAGGTGAGTCGAGGTGGGGGGTTTGCGTCAGAGCGAACAGGACCGCTGCCAGAGAAGGGAATGCCTTCAGAAAGTAAAAGTCCTACCATGTATCGGTTCTACCTGCTGCACACAAAGGTCAATAGGTCAGTCACTTTGGACGATAAAAGCGTTCCCTAAATGCTATAATAACAACAACTCATCTGCTTGGCTGGAGAGGTGTGCTGATTGAAATCAGCTGCTTTATGTGAATGGGTGGAACAAATACATGGCAGGACTTTCACTATCTGATGCCGGGTTTTTTCCACATCTGACCGCTGGCCGCTGCAGTCCTGCTGTGTGTGTGTGTGTGTGTGTGTGTGTGTGTGTGCAGAGAAAACGAGGAAAGGAATGTCAAACTCAAGGCGATAAAAGTGCCTCTCAGTGTTGGGATTTTACTGTTTGGCAATTGGCATTCGTCCTGGAACCCCAAATGGTTCACCTAATTAATTCTATAAGCTGACTCTGTGTTTTGAGAGAGCTGAAATAGTACTGAAATCATACCATCACATTTTTATTAACAGAGTTGAAATTGTACCACTTCTGCTCCTCTGGTCTTAGGTTTGGATGGGGGTGGGGATTAAAACATATATTTCTGTCCACTCATTTGGCTTCTGCTTCAAATGATTTGTGCTTTGCCCTGGTGAACCCTTTGGTCCATTTGGTGAATAAGCAAATATGTGAGCGGTGAAATAGCTCCCCTGAATTTTTATAGTACGTTTGAGGCCAGGGGGGATTTTCCTGTGCGCCTGCATGGAAAATTTCCTGAAGGAAAGTGCCAGGTCGCAGTTTGAGCCTCTCTGAGTCTGACCCCGTTTCCTCCTGATTGTAGTGGGCTCGTCGGTCAAGCCGCTCGCAGTTGCCATGGGGCAGACCGTGCCGGGCGCGAAGGAACTCTCTGGCCTGCTCACCGCACAAAGGTAACAGTGTCTGGCGCATTTAGCCTACACACACGCATACACACACCGGGACACACACACACACACACACACACACACACACACGCATACGCATATACACACCGGTACACACACATACACACACACACACACACACACCAAGACACACACGCATACATAGACAGAGAGACTGTTCAGGTCTCAGTTGATTCCAGTTTGCAGTTTGGTTGGTTTAGCTGAATATACAGTATTTTCACTCTGCACAAAAGATGCCTGTAAAGATCTGCGTTAAAAATGTGTTGACCAGGGATTTGACTCAGCACCATTGTTTGAAGGTTGATGAATCATTTCTAGACTGTCTGCGTGAGCTGTGCTCTCTGTTTACAGTGAGCACCAACGAATGGCTCTCCCAGACGTTGCAGTGTTTTTATTTCATGTGGTTAGCCAGCGGAGAAAAGCCATGTGAAGGCTGCAGCTTGTGGCCCGTGACGGTCCGTTTTGTCTGAGACGAGGGGCTTTCTGTGTCTCGTCTGCAGGTCTGGCCTGGCGGAAGTTTCCGGTTCCAGTTTCCACAACATCCAGAGCTGCTCATCCTCGCCCGTCCAGGCAGCTGCTCCTACCACCAGCCAGGGTAACTCACTGTCCACTCTCCCTGTCCACTCTCCCTGTCTACTCTCCCTATGATCCCAGCCACCTGGTCTCTTAGAGGTGCAGTCCAAGAGACTCTAAGCCCTGTTTCACACTGTGCTGTGTGGTGTGTGTGTGTGTGTGTGTGTGTGTGTGTGTGTGCGCGTGCGTGCGTGCAGAATGTCTGGATTTTTATTAAAAAAGCACAATCCTTGTCTGAGACCTTACGTCTCACACAGGCAGTATGAATGCTCTGACCTGTTAACATGGGCACAGAAATGAAAATCAGTGGTAATGCAGCCAACACACACACACACACACACACAGTGCAAGCATTGTGAAACAGGCCTGATCCAATACACTTTATTGTCAAATTCAGAGAATTCATCCTCACAGACTTCTAGATGTCCATTGTTTTGTGTGCGTTCAAAATCTCCTGTCTCTGTGCACAAACCAGGCTTGGTAAATTGAGAAACGAACAGAGCAACTTCAACTAAGCCATGCAGTATTTCAGCCATTTAGCATGTTGCTTCCGCAGCGCAGAAGGGAGGCGTGTAATTCGATTATCTGTTGAGTTCAAATATCAGCAGCGTTTCACCAAAATCATGGACTGCATCTTTAAGGTCTCTACTTCACCACAATCATGGACTGCACCTTTAAGCCAGGTCTCTACTTCTTTCCTCCTCACTTGGGAGGATTGTGGTCTACTGAGCATTTCTAACCTCCAACCGTCTTGTGTCACCCGTCACCTCTGCTGCTGAGACTTGTGGTATGCTTTAAGCCTGATGAGATGACTTTGTGGTGGACCTACTCTCTAGCTTCCCATAGCATGCAGAAGTCCAGATGTGTAAAATCCATGGTGTTAAAATGGAAAGGGACAGAAGTGTTCTCCGTTAGTGCCTTAACTTCCTTCCTGTTCTCACTGTGTGACCCCTGCTGTGTGTGTGTTTACTTCACTGTGTAGCTCCCTCCGCCAGTAGTCTGCTCCAGGGCCTGAGTTTCAGTCTGCAAGAGATTGTGACCAAGTCCCCCAGCCTTCCCTCCACGGCGCCCAGTGTGGCCAGTGGGACACAGGTAGATCTCTCTAGCACAGCACCGCACCTGATCCTTAGCATGGAACTGGGCAGCGCTTCTCAACCTGCAGACCAGGGCCATGTACAAGACTCTTGATAGATTTGTAGATGGAGGAATATATGGACCCCCCCCCACCCCCCCCAATAGAAGTTACAGTGTTACAACAGCAGGGACAAATTTTGTTTCATATTTCAGAGAATCAGTTTGTCACACTTCAAATATACGGCACAACATAGCTGTATTCAGAAGTAGCAAAATGTTGTCTGTTGCGTCATGCTGCATAGCTGAAAGGCATTGACAGAAATCCTACTTTAGAAGGATGTCTGACCATGGACTTGACCCACCCCCTTTTGTCACGCTAAAGAGAAAAAACAAAAAATAAAGTGAGGCAACAGACAGATGGTTAGACTAGAAAAATGGTTGAGCTATGGGTTCAGGCATAGCTTCCCAAAATTATGCAGCATTGTCAGGAAGCTATGTGCTTTTTGGGGGGCCCAATTAACAGCAGTAAACTTATATTGTGCTTAATATCATGGTGGTGTTCCGTGAGATTTTCTCATAGTAAAAAGTGTGCCACCAGAGAAAACAGTTTTATTATTCCTACTATTTAAACATATACGTGTTATGACAGGCTTAACGTTGTTGTTGTTTTTTTGTCATACCATGACAGTTTCGACTGCTGACTCTGCAGTCATCTTCAGGAGATATGACAATCAAGGTATGACAAAACTGTAAGCCTGTCGTATAAGAAAATATCACTTATAAGTTTGGGCAACACACTGACCTAGCCTACTCTGCCCCTCCCCAGTGCAGTCCAGTCCGAGTTAAGGAGTGTAGCCTATTTAATGAAGAGGTTGAGAACCGCTGCCTCAGAGCTAGGACAGTTAATTTCCCTATTCCCTTCTCTTTTTATGGTTTAAAAAATGGCCACCCCGCCTGTTGTCCCAAGAGAGCGAGTGGGCTCAGGGGGGGAAAACAAGCAGGTGGAGGGAAAGCGTAGGGCGTGCAGCAGGGACGCGGGGCTTTCACTCTCTGCACGCAAACTGCTTGGTCTTTGTTCTTTTCACAATGTCGATTCCACTTTGGCATGAGAATTATACAGCACTTCAGAAAGCACAGTCCAATTTTCGGGGGAATTTTTTTGTCAATGTACAATTCCAGTTGGAGGGTGTCAATATTTTTTGCAGCCTTGTTTTCTCACTGTTAAGTTCTCTTAAGTGTAGACATAAAAGCCTAGTATTTTGTGCCTGTCTTTTGAACTGCCTTTGTCAAAACCACAATGTATTGACAACAATGTTTTTGTTAGAACAACTTTTTAACGCTGAAGTAATCATCACCGCCTTCAAATAGTGAAATACAATGTCAATGTGCTACAGAGCTTCGTGTTTTATAATTTAATATAGAGAAACAATGAGTGAACTCTCCTAGTTAGCCCCATGTGTTTCCTGCAAAGGACTTCAAAGCATCTATTGGCGTGTAGCCATTCATGCATTTACAAAATCTAAATAGCATGCTCTTTTAGCGGTAAAAATGTCATTCTTTAGTTGCATGTAACTCCAGTGTGAAACTATGCTGCATCTCAAGTATTTCCTGGGTCTGTTCCTCTTCCCCTCTCAGGTCACCAGCGGAAAGCACCAGGGCCAGGTGTTGGGTTCTCTGGGCGCGGTGGGAGGTGGCACCCTGGTGCGGGCGGTGCCCGTGGTCTCCACAGGGTCCGGCATCAGCAAGACCACGGCCATCCACCAGCTCCTCACCAATGGCGGTCTGGCCAAACTGGCGAGTAGTCTGCCGGGCCTGGCGCAGGTCTCCAACCAGGCTGCCGCCGCCGGTACGTCCCGCTTGGCCAAACAGCGCCGGCCGCGATGAGGGACGTAGGGGAGGGGGATTTAAGTGATGCCGCGTGTTGACTCCACGCCCCTGGTTTCCCCAAACACACACACACACATACACGCAGAGCGCCCCCCAACAGTATAAAGGGCTCAGTCGGTTGGCTAGCCCGGGGCTCTGCAAGGCATGGCTAGTGTAGAAGGCCACGCAGGCCAGTTCAGCCTCTGGCCACACGTGATTAGATTGCATCACCGAGGTCTCGAAGGACGCAAAGAAGGCGGTAGCGTCGAGGCGGGTGTTTAGTGGAAGTCCATGATCGGGTTAGACAGCGTAGCATGCTAAGATGTGTATATTTGTATCACAGGAAGTGTTGTGATGAAGCTTGCGAGTCTGTATCATAGTTAGCATTCTGATAGGCCGGTAAGAAGAAGAAAAAAGAAAAGCTATGTGTGTATGTGAGCAGTCGCCTGTCCGAATGATGTCTCCGAATGAGAATTGTTGATCTGACACCCCCCCCCCCCCCCCCTTTTATTTTGTGTTTTCATGTTTGGTTCATTTGCTTTTTGATAGTTTTTGACCTCCCCTGTAATTTGTTAAGGCTTTTGAAATTTCACATGTTCCATCTTCAGCTCTAGTTTGTGACATCTCGTTACCTTGATTCCAACTGAAGTTCTGGAAAGCTGCTTATTACATGTCCATCTTCTTTTGCTTTCTCAATGTCTTTATTTTTTGTTTGTTTCTTTTGCTTATTCTTCATGTAAATGTGTGGGGAATGGAGCACTTAAATGGAACATACTTTCTACTGCAGGGTTCTGTCTCCTGGCAGTCAATCAATTAGAAAAAAAGAATTTTAAACACTAAGCAAGTGTCCATATTGTCCCCCTGTCCACCATACAAGCAGACAGTGAAAAAATTGAGGTTGAAAAGGGCATGAAAAAGGTAAAGGCGCTGGCGGCCCAAAACGTCCCTTTCCATTTTCAAATTTTGTTTCAATGCAATAAAAGTTGCAAAAGAATCAATGCGTTTATTTTTTTCTTTTGAAAGGCCAATCTGTTTGAAACATCTCCAGTAATCATTGGGTAATTTGTGGATCATTGATAGGAAATTACTCCTTTTGAAAAAGATGTTGCTACATACATAGTGAACAATAACCTTTCACGTATTGACGTTGTATTGACCAATGACCAATGAGTCATGATGTCTCTTAACAAAAACAACAGTAGGTAAACATACATTTCCTTGGCATGAAGACAATGTGTTTCGGAGAAAACTGGTGTCTCTTAAAGTGCATTATGCACACTAGTTCCATTTAAGTACTCTAGGTTGTGTATGTGCAGAAATCATCCAGCGGTTTGATTTTTTTGCTTCTCCATGTTCTCAGAAAATGACCTTCATAGGCTACACTCCATGTTGCGTAATCTTTCATAATCTCCTTGCTCATTCACATTCTAACCCCTTGGTGCCAATGAGTAGCCTGGCTAACGTCAGACCTCATCTCATTGAGATGGGGTCTGGGAACTAGACATTCATTTTCTCGTATTTGAAACGTGGTTTACGAATGTAAAGAGCCGTTTATTGGGCGCTACGAATGTCTATCAAATGCGTCTGTACGTAGCTCATAACGGCTTCGGTGTGTCGTCATCGTCTTGCTGCCATCACTCCGTTCTGTGATTGGTTCCTTCGTTGAGGTGAAAACGAAGTCCATAGAATCCAGGCTGCCTAGCAGCGTGAATAAAATTGCGCGTTTAAGGCAGCATGGGAAAACCCAGGCTAGCCCATGAGGGAAACAAGAAAACAAACAGGCCGCAGTACAGTATCTATACAAGATGCACATCGTCAAATATTAATGATTTCACAAAAAATCACCATGCTTCAAAACATTTAGGGAGGTTTTCATCATGATATCAAAATGTGCGCAGTATTTCAAAGGAAGTCAAAGGCTTTTTCACAAGAAGTCTGAATATTCGGATGACATATTCGCACAAAATCACACAGGTAATTAAATGCATGTGTTTTTGTTAGTCTTTGCACACATAAACGAATAAGGACATATTTAATCACCAGCATGATTTTATGTGAATATTTCGTCCGTCCGATATGAAAGGGCCTTAATATAATGTGTGTGCATTGCCCTTGCGGAATTTCTCAATCTCTTGAAAGTTCCTTTTTGACCTCTTTGTAGTCAAAATGGAATTGTATAGCATCAATACATTTCATAACAGGTGGAATGTCACCTGTCCCTTTTATACCAAAGGTATTGGTGTGTTCTACCCACGGAATCTTTAAAGCTATGGATCAAAAGAACCTAAATGCCATGTGTTGCCATTTGAGGAGCTTCTCTGTGAAAATATTAAATCGAGTACACTCATGTACATTTGGTTGCTGACAGCCCATGTCCGGCAGGGCAAAAATGCAAAAGTACCTTATTTTGGTGTGTATATTCATAAAATTAGTATATTCATAAAATTCAGTTACATTTTATTTATATGGCACCACAGCTACTTACTATAGATGTCTGAAAACACTTTACAGAGCCAAAGACCTGATCAAAACAGAATAGACAGAAACATTTATGTATGTTTGTTTGTGTGTGTGAGGGAAATGGAGAGAGAAACACTCACACACTATACACAGTAGTGCTGCAATGGCAATTGTGTTTACTGGTGTAATCCCCAAACCCCTCTGTTTTGGCAGCTGGGCTGAAGGCCCCCACCACCATCACTGTGACGCTGCGAGGCCAGCCCAGTAGAGTGGCTCCTCTCGGCCAGACTGCAGTCACTCCACCCCCAGCCAGACCCCCTGACAACAAGGTGGGCCCACACCACCAGCCCACACACACAAACACACACACACTCACTTCATACAGCACAGAACTTTAGTCAGTCAGGGCTGTTTCCCATGAAAGTGTTGCTGAGCAACCACTGCGGTTACTAAGAAAGAGTATGTTCAGAATGATCGTCTGTTATTTGATGATGGTAGTTGTTCAATGGTGCTTTCCAGAAACACACCACAGAATAGATGTTTTGGTGTTAAGATGAACTCATTTTTGTGTGAAAGAGGAGACATAAGGGAAAGGTCATGACATTTGAAGACGATTGACAGCAAAAAAATAATATAATAAATTAGAAGGCCAGAATTTTGCCAAACTGTTATGTGCAGTGGAAGTTGAAGACAAATTTTATCAAATTGATCACACCTGCCATCCACTTTATTTTTGTTAGACGGTCCAGGGTCAGAGTTGACATTTCCCATCCATCAAATGTCAAACGCCTTTAGTGATGCCTTGAAAGTTTCCTGGAGTGGTAAACCTTTGTGTTTGCATCTCAAACCACTTTTTCTCTCATCCCGTCTAAATCAATTAACCTTTTACGGGCGTCAGACTCGCTGCCATGGTTACGGCGCTGCTGTGGAGGGGAAATAATGAGCCTGTAATTATTGTGTTAATTACTCCTGTGGGTCTGATGATACGCCTGTCCCCCCCTGTTCTCAATCAATGGCATTGCTGCGGTTTTGCAAAATTGAAGTGTTGCTTCGTTTGAGAGAGCGTGATGGTGCCATCGTGGATGCACTGTGCCAGGTTTTGAATGTCTTTTCAACTCGAACATCTGTCTGAATCCCACTGAAACGTAGCCATTTGTTTTTGAAGATATGTAAGCATCTTGATACTGTGTATGTCCAGATGCTCCTGCAGTTGGATCTTGTTTAAAGGTGCATTATGAAGTAAAAAAGTATATGATCTTGAAAATTGATTAAAAAAGAATCTAATCTAACCTAAAAAGCTGTCGATTTTTGTCATGTCATTTCTTGTAAGAAAAATGTTACCTATTTTGACATTAAACTTCACCTTAGACAGAGATAAAACTGCCAATTGTATCTTCAACATTCAGTGAAACATGTCTGGAATGTTAATATTTGAAGCTTCATAGTGAAACCACCATGTTAAACACTGAAATTATGACTTTTGAAACACCTGTCCTTGCTGGTATTTCAGTCTAAACTACTGATCACTATGTTCCTCTGCAGTGACAGACTCGAGCTCTAGCATGTGTCTATTGATGCTGACGTGCTGTCTACAGTGACCGTGGTCACCCATTGGATCATCTCGCAGGACCAGCTAAAAGGTGAGAGCAGGAACGAATGGCTCTTCATCTGTTCAGCCTGTTGCTAACATTGGCGTGTATAGGCTGTGTCCGAGCTTCAACCAGGACACTATCCTGAAGCGATCTCACAGGAAGTGGGGGCATCCTAACCTCTACTCCTTCCTGTTCATCTCAAGACCCAAAGAAAGGCCCTTTGGCCTAGCTTTCTAAGTATGCTTCATCATGCTTTATCAACAGCTCTTTAAGGATCTCTTCACAGAGTCTGCTTTATGTTGCTGCCGGTTTTGATAAGTGTGATGTCTGTTTGTAAGCCTAAGCCTTTTGATTGCAAGACCTTTTCCGTTGTACTGTATGACTCTTGTAACCATACGTTTTATTTGATGTTCTTCTGTATGTTGACTATAACTTGACTAATCAATGTGAAACAAATGGCTCATAATGCTGCTCTGGCTCTATATGAAGGCTTATCTTATTAACTTCAGTTGAACCCCAGAGTGAAAAAGAGATTGATGCCTGCATTCATTAACTGCTACTGCCTCTCCTATGAAAACTTAAAGGAATTAATTATTGAAGGAATCGAAGGCAGAGAGTTTAACCTTGAATCAAAGCTAAGTTTTGAAAGGCACATTGCTGCTTTTGCCAGCACATATTGATCTTGGCCTTGCAAATCAAAAAAGACCTTGTCAATAATCGGGGCGTGTTTGGATAGAAGCCACAAGAACACTGTTACCAATTATCCTTTTCTGTGAAATAGATGTATGTCCCCATGTTTTGTCCAGCAGCTGTCCTTGGGGCTGGTTATGGGCTAATGTTTCATTCCATGCATTGAACTTCAAAGTGCCTCTGTATAAATTCTTTGAAACATCCTGTTACACAATATTAATCCAAATAATCTTTTTTTGTTTTGATTTTAATGCCAATCTGGCACAACAGGCTGATTTTTGTTCAAATTACCTGGCAAGTCTACAGGTAATGAAACAGTCTGCTGTGATGAGCTTAAATTATTTCAAGAATGTCATGGTTTAACTTTGGGTGACACATACAGTAACTCCAAATTCAGTTCATGCTTTCCAGCAGTAAAGATAAAAGAATCAAACTTAATGAATTGATTAAGTGGCTGCATTAATGTGGCGGCATTTGGGTATCAAATTACCTATATTTAAGTTCTGTCTTAAAGCAGGGTTCTGTCACTGACTTTTTTTTTTAAAGAAACAGGTGGTCTTAATTCTTAAGGTCTTAATTAGCTCTGAACGTTAAGGAAGTTCAAGGGAAATGCATGTATTTGATCATGCAAAGTGTGCGTTGGACTTTAAAATCCAGAAATGCTTCAGGCTATACGCTTAGGTCTTACAATCTTACCATTGCAAAATAATCACCCTGCCCATTGTACACATTGACAGTGTACTGTATGGTTGCAAGTCTGTATAACCGTCAGTCTGCATAACAAGTCATGGGAACATAAAACTACATTCTTATGTGTTCTGTCAGCCAGATTGTGTATATTAGCTTTTCAGTTGCAAAACTGTTAGATCCTGTTTTGAATTGCACTGGTTAAGTTTTGTATTGGGGGGTATCTAAATCACTTTAGTTTAGTGACAAATGTGGGTAAGGCATAAAGTTTGAGCAAGTGGTAAACCTCCTAATTGAAGACCCCTATGGCTTCATTTTACTAGCAAAACAAAGACATAGGTCTCTTCTTATAGGGGGTTTACTACTTATGCTAAGTTAACATACCCAGGTCTATCACTACCATGTACTAACCCTTACTCTGTACTTGGAATACCCCTGTTTTTTATACCACTGGTTATGTTTTGTACTGGCCTTTGTCTTTCCACATACAGTAATTGATTAAGCTTTGTGCTTAGTTTCATGATTTTGTTTGTTTGTGTGTTGGCCTTGAAAGATAGACTATGGAAACAATGGTTGTTGCTGTTAAATATATACAGGGATTCCTGTTCCATATTATCAACTGTGTCCCTGGCAAAAAATGTTAAATTGGCAATAAAACGGCTTTTGAATGATGAAATTCAGACTCAGTTGAATATTATCTCCAACACTCATACTGACTCTATTTTACGTATAATTTACATTGACTACTATAGAATATAAATTTAACTTAAACTACATTTAGACCGATGGCTGTTGAAGAACTACAGTACGGTTAACATTTCCTCCACACAGAATATTATTTAGTCCCACTGTATAGAGGAAACTGGTGTGGACTGAGAGCCCTGCATTTAATTGCACAGATGCTTTTTTTTCATCCAACGGCGTTTGCTTTGGAGAAGGGTAATCTGTATGATGATTATAATGATTATGATAACAGTTGTTAGCAGCGCTGGAAGGCAAAAAAAAAAAAAAAAAAAACACAGAGCTGGGATAATGAGTGGTTTGGGTCCTTGATAAGTTTAATACCACCTAATTGACTTGAGTAGAGGCGCAGCAAGTGACATGAAATGTCAACACAGCTCATTAAATTTTAATGAGACTAAATGGATGCTCAGTTGTGTGTATTGAAGTACTGAAGGGTGAATGTGCATCCATCAGCTTAAAAACTGGTGAAATCCCTCTCCTCGAGATATTTTATACATAAAAAGCATGACATGAATCTAATTGCACACCATCTATTATCAGATAGCAATGTTCCCTGTGTATGAAAGATGAACAAAAGAGGTACATTTCTATCTACACCATCAAGCTGTTCGGTACAGACTGCATGCTTGGTGAATTCAAACTGCTATCTAATTTTATTGTCTAATGCACACATATTGAAGAAATATCCTCACTGTTTTGGATTTACTGTTCAAATCAGATAAATGGCTGATTGAGAGTTTGCCTCTCATGAATACCACTACTTTTGTAATTCACTGCATAAGGATATTTCATAGAATACAGTAGGGATTTGTGTTTGTGTGTGTGAGTGAACCATTCGATTATCAGTCAGGACAAAGTTAGCTTTCTCTGTTCACTAAGGATGGTAGTGTCATCTGGAAGAAACTCCTGGAGTTTCAAAATATTTTGAAGAATTTTATGATCATGAAAATCACTGTGACAGTACTTTTTGCTGTCTACAGGTGGCGCTTCAAACTCTCAATCACCCATCACTGAGTAATGGTGAAGTTACTGTGACATACTGCATCTGTTCAGCACAACGTCATAAACATCCTATAAAACATATGATATATCCCCAACCTGTTCGCTCCTTCCATATTAGTTTGTTTGAACCATGTGAGAAAAGCAATAGAGCTATGTAGAGGAAAGATTGCATGACTATATAGCACTCTAGACCTCGTATGTTGTGTTCCAGATCCTGAACCTATAGCTTGATCTGCAAGAGCACACCAGTCTCAGGTAGATTCTCAGCATAAACTACCTTCAATAGGCTACTAGCACTACTATGTGTAGAACTGCAACAAACTACTACTGACCGGCAAAACCTATTTGCGGGTTGTGATTCTTCTTCTTTCAACAGAGTAGTCAGGTAGCTAGACTGCAGGCTAGTCAGTCAGTCAGTTCATAAAAAGTGTTTGCTGTCTTTGGCTTGCTGCAAGCTGCCATGTAATCATGCCTGTGAAACAGCATATCATTTTAGCCCAGTAAAGACCATGTCTTCATACACAAAGACATGCTCATCTTTGACATAGTTCTTTCAATACACAGCGCGGCACATCTGCATGCATAGGTTATAATAAGAACAACAAAAATAGCAGGTGCTGGTAGTTTATGACACTAAAGAGAAATGCTTCTAACCTTTATTTAAAAACATATATAGGTCAAGGTTACTTTCAAAACAGGAGGCAACTGTGGTTTATGTACCCTGTAATTGTTCCTGTTTCACACATGGCAAAGCATCATTTAACAACAGTTTCAGAAAGAAAACAACAACAATATTCACGTCCTGCTTTAAATGAACTCGTATCCAGTCTCACGACAGTGTGGGAGGTTTCTATAGTAACAAACTCAAGGGGAGCATCGGCAAAAGGCCACAGACTGATGCCTCACGTGAATGATACCGTGACAAACGTGCCCTAGAGAACAGAGCGCCTCATCGCCGTGCAGGCAACGCTGACGGCAGAATAAAACAGATTAAAGCATGGCTTAACCAACCTAGCTTTTTTTTACCTTAGTGAGTTTTACACTTAGTGAGTTTTTATATATTTTCAAAGTCGTTTAGGCACACTTACATTACCTCAAAGCTGACTAGCCTACTCATCTCTCACTGACATAACAGAAGAAGGCCCACCACCACCACAGAAGGTTGGACAACTGCGTCTTCGTCAGCTAAACAAAGCCCATTTGATTAACTCTTTCCAGCTGACTATTTTTTCTAGGTCCCAAAAACGAAGGACAGCAGAAATGTTTGTTGGGGAGACGCTGAACCTCGGCCTAAGATATGACAATCAAATATTACGCACAACTTTCCATTTAGCGCCTTGGTCATTTCATGTGTCGAACTAAAATACAGGACATCTGTTTATTTTAGTTATTATTCAATTATATATTTTTTGTCCGCGACAATGTTTCAGTGCACGCAACATCTTACATCGGTCTTTGAACTACATCCTATCCTACAGTCTTAACACTCCAGGAAGATGTGTCGACGACGTGTGATATGTTCCACGGTCTCCGTTTTGCAAAGTTTGCAAGCTATGCGCTGGCCCAGAGCCCGAGTGAAAGCAAATCTCTGCCCCAGAATCAAGACATTGTAGGGAGGCAGAGCTGTGTGTTTAAACCCGCCCTCAAGAGAGATCTCATTTCCCCCCAAACCTCCCATTTTTTCTCTCTCCTCTCTCTCTCCCTCTCTCTCTCTCTCTCGCTCATCCTCCTCTTTACCTCTCTATTTCTGTTCTTTCGCTGTATTCCCGACTTCAGAATCATGGATCTCACAACGAGGTGTTTGTTTCTTCTATTCAGCCTTCGCTTGATATTAGCGATCGATTTGGACGCTTTGGAGCCAAGCTTCTATGTGGAACCTTCAGCTTCTTCAGAGGCAATCGACTACAAGGATCCATGTAAAGCTGGTAAGTCTGTCTATTAATACGTGGATTTTGGACATGCCACGAAACGCTGTTGACTGTTTGCGACTCTTCGGCCAGTTGGCATGCCTATTGTGGATGACAGCAGCGAAGCAAACAGAGATCCAGAAGCACTAAACGGAAAACAGTATCAGTGTTTTCTTACGCTATTTACCGTTCTTTTTTTGTATCGCGGTTACTTAACAAACATCAGGAGTTACCATGAATACTCAAAAGATGACAGTTCAGCGGACTTTCAAGCTCAGCTGTTACTTTTCAGTGTCACCAAGCGCTATGTTTTTGTTGGATAGCCTACGACCCCGTTGTCACCAGAATACCAAAAGTTTTGCTTTATTCTGAAATGGTTGAAAGAACGCGGACATCGAGTATTTTTTGTGATGTGAACAGATGTGTATGCAGTTAACATTGGTTCACATTTTTTAGTTGCTTTTTCAACCTATAGGCAATACATTATTGTCATTCATGGAAAACTTTGTTATGACCCAACATAGCTTATTGTCAAAATGGGTTACATATTCATAGCTGAGATTTCCCATTAAAACACAACAAAGTGTTATTTTGTAGCAGTAGGCTACACTCTATTTACTTGTCTGCCAGCTGCTTTTGTCGTTATCCAAAGTGACGTTGATTTAGTCCATCGCAGACAGGAAGAGAATAGGCTACCGGTCAATCACAACAAAGTAATAGCAGGGGATGCTCGGTCTACCTGGCGCACGTCATTGGCCTTAAAAAAATTGCCTTTTTAGGCTAAAGAAGGCAGGAAGGTCCAACTCATCAATCTACGTTAATATTATGTCTACCTAAATGTGTAAGCATGACTCTAATGGCACGTTGAGTGATACCCTCCATTTAGCTAGTCACGATCCCTTCTGGTTCTATTGCTCCATGTTTAATTCATAGGCTTTGCCATGGTCGTCCTTATTCATATTTCAGAATGGTTGTGTTTGATGTAATTTAAAACTAAATCAATGGAGACAGGACACAAGCTCTAAGGCAAGGAAGTAACATTTCACTGATAATGAATGATGATGATGCTTGAACTTTCCTGAAATTGATGCTACTGATTTGGTAGTCTTTCTTCTACTGATGTGAAAATATTCTTGACATGCATAATCACTTTCTGTGACTTCTCTTGAGCTAACTTTCTTCTTCTCTCTTGTCTGTCTGGACACAAGTTAGTGGCTCACAGTTTAAACTATCTCTATGGCAGGTTTTGGTGTGGAATGGGTCCATCAGTAGGCTACACTAAAGTGTCGGGTAGCCTACAGGAGAACTTTCTGGGTGGCCTCCAGCTAATGTCTGGCACATCTCTATTCAAAAGGGCTGGCTTGTTGGGTAGACCTGATAAGTGTGCTAAACCAGAACCAAAGATTCCACTCTCTATACACTAAGATTCTGTAGTGGCCTCCCCTTTCCTCTTTCCAAGCCTTTTTCATTCCCTTGATTTTTTCTCCCCTCCGCCTTGTTCTCATTTGCAATTGAAAAGCACCATGGCTGTTCATTTCAACATTTGCCCCGCATTGTGTGTTTGTGTGTGTGTTGGGGGGGGATCTGTATTTCATCCAGACCATACAAATTGACATGTAAAAAAAATCTCCAGGAACATTGATATCGCACACAGATTAGGTCTTTCAAGTGTTTACCTGTCGTCACTGAGGGGAAGTTTACCAAGCCCTGTTGACACTGTTGAGAAGCGTCACCCATCCGTGTATCTCAGATGTACACTGTGCCTGAAGTGGATGGTTAAGTACTGAGTGGGATAAAGGTTGAGTGAGGATGCGTCACTGCCCTGGCTGAACAGCTGGTTTCGTTGTGTCTCTGAGATGGTGCGTTGCAGCAGTTTGAATACACTCAAAACTCTAGTGTCCTCATCCGCAGATGATGTAAACAAAAAGTTTAGACCCTTCACTCTAAACAGAGCGGCTGCTGTCGTCACGCACAACCAGCGTCACCACTGGGAAAGGGAAGATCCAGTTGGGGGTCAGTGGGGTGAGGTGGACACACCACGGAACGGTTGGTTGTAATTCATGGTTTTGGACACTCTCATAAGAGGCGGTGTGTGAGGCACAATTGGATGCATCTCTCTCCTTCTCTCTCTCTCTCTCTCTGAAGTGTGTGTCTGTTTTAGGACTTTACTCCATAAGGAAAGGAAACCGGAGCATGTGGTCAGAAATGACTGCTTTTCCGTCTGCGACGGGATCATTGTGGGAGGCTGCCTCTCTCTCAGGACACCGCACAGCTGTGCCTGACAGTGTTTGCCGACAATGTAAAGTTCACCGTGTTACTGCTTGTATGTGTGCTCATCAAAAACTGGGCCTGTTAGTGTTGTTACGCAATGGTGTCCTTTTAACTCCGAGCAAAGTGACAACAGCCTGTCCAAACAGAGAAATAAGATAGCATTAATGTTGTACTATTTAAACAGTGACACTGTAGTTATTTTTGTTTTCATCACACACACGTTCAGTCCTGTAACTTGTTATCTCTTATCTAAATTAAAAATCACTGCAGCAAGTAAAAAAATTGTTTCCATGGTGAGGTCAAGGGCATTGTAGAAACTTGAGAAAAGCGAAGAAAAAAAATATCCACCACCTGGTATTGTTTTTCAAGATCTAAGAGACCTGGATATATGAGAATTATTTTCCACAGAGTTGGCTGAGCTGTGTAGAAGAATGCATCCAAAAGCTTATTTTTTGTGAGTTCTTATCAACAAACCATTTAATTTGGGATCAGCTGTGATCATCAGTCATCAGTCAGCATAACAAACCTGGTTTTGATGGATAACAAAATCAGACTAGTGGATATTGAGAGTTTGTGCAGCAAGCCCATTGGTGAAATTGTAAAAGAATGCAAAATAAGCTCACTCCCTGAAATTATCCTTTGACTCTAACTTCAGGACAGCACTCATTGTTTGAACAATGTGTGCAGCAGATGTTATACAGTAGACACACTTGATGCCATATGAATTCCCAACACCTAGGCACTCCACGTCATCACGAATGTGTGAGATCCGTTCTCACCATCACCCCCCGCCACACACACACACCTTCTGTTTCTTTTTCCTGTCTCTTCGTCTCCCTAAAAATCGGTCCTTACTAATTCAATTTGCCACCACACCACCGCAGCTGGAAATCTCTCCATCCCTCCACCCCCCTCCAGAATGTGGCCGGCATGCTTTTAATAATCCAGAGGAAGGCACGCTCTGACCTGGATCCCCGTCTGTCCAACCCCCCCCCCCCCCTCCCCATACACCCCCTCGCCAAAAATGTGGTGGTCCTGGGAAGAACTTCTGGTGTGTGTGTTTCTCTCTGTCTTTCTCTCTCTCTCCCTCCCTTTCCCTTTCTCTGTGTGTGTGTGTCCTCACTGGAAGCGGCGAGGGGGAAAACCACAGATGGGGAGACTGTGTGAGAGTCAGTTCTGTGGCTGTAGTCCAGGAACAGTGCTGCTGCACCCCCCCACCCCCCCCAATGAACACAGACATCTGACAGACCCATCCACACTGTGCCAGGGCAGGGCACGACGCTAGTAGTACTGTGTGTGTGTGTATGTGTGCTGGAGGTGGAAATGGGAAGGGAGGTGCAAGGTCAGGGCTAGAGGTGAGGTGAGAGTCTGGTGGTGGCGCTGACGCAGTAAGAGGACGCTGGGGGTGCAGTCACTGCTGTGATCCCCCACCCCAGTGGGTCCTCTTGTGAGAGCAGGACAGAACAGAGTGCATTGTTGGGCTGGGGCCTTGTCAGGGCCCCCGGGCCAAAGTGTGCTGCTGAGGAGTTAATGAGATTATGCACTAAGGTAAGAGCCCACGCTGCGCCCAGCCACACACTGGATTCCATTATGTCATCCTCTACAATTCAATGGCTGTGATTGCCTTTTTCCAAGTGAAATCTGTGTGTGTGTGTGTGTTTGTGTGTCTGTGCATATGTGTGTGTGTGTGTGTCTGTGTGTATGTGTGTGTGTGTGTGTGTGTGTGTGTGTGTGTGTGTGTGTGTGTGTGTGTGTCTTTGCCTTTGCGTGTGTGTCTGTGCTTACAGTATGTGTGTGTGTGTCTGTGTGTCTTTGTGTGTGTGTGTGTGTGTGTCTGTGCGTATGTGTGTGTTTGTGTGTCTTTGCGTGTGTGTCTGTGCTTATGTGTGTGTGTGTGTCTGTGTGTCTTTGCGTGTGAGTGTGTGAGTGACTAACTGGCTGGTTGGCTGACTGTTTCTCTGCATTTCTTTTGGTGACTCTGTGGGTTTATTGCTTGGCATATCTCCACAGCTAACCCAAACAGAGACCGTAAAGATGCATCATGTCAACACTAGTGTGTGGGTTATACTACAACCTGCCATGCACGTTATTCAAGATCGTTTGTTTATCATCTGTCGCAACACACCTGAAAAAGTGGTATATTCTACAGGGTTATCCATTACGCACATCTCTGGGATGTGTTTGATGATTTGATGATGGAAATTTAGGCCCATATTTATAAGTATTTTTTCTATTTAAACATTTCCTCATCTCCTCTATCTTGGAGAACATCTATCCCAACCTGGAAAGCATCCCAGAAATTCGTTATCTCAATGTACCCATTGAGATTAGAATCACTAATTTTCAGCATGAAAAATGAATGAAGCCAAGTCACGCACTGCAATGTCTGTCCTCTACACTTAAAGTCCAGCCTCGGCCCAGGAGGGAGCAGCTCCATTTCAGATAAAAGATTCATTTGAAGTAAGCGAAAGAGAGGAGGTCTGTCCTGAATACTTTTATTGCCACTACAAAAGTGATCCAATGTGAGGGTGCTGAGGAGGAGAGGAGTGGGTCTTGTGTGTCTTTTAAGATCGCGAAGAGACCTTTGTGGTTATCATCACCAGCCTTTGGGAACAATGGCATCCCATGGTCTGTCTTTCATTGGAAGAGGTTCTCCCAGTCTGGTTGGCTGGGACCACCACGTCGACCACCATTCCACCCAAGCCCCCTCCCTGTCATACCCAGCCCTCCGACCCACCCACCACCCTCCCTGGCCTGTCTCTCCTCATCTCCCTCTGGCCGGGTGGCTGTGGTGGGAGGGCGACAACAGACTGAGGGGTCATTCAGGCCATGCCAGGCGTGGGGGCAGCGCTGGAAGGAAGGTAGGAAACATGCCTCCTCTCACCACCTGCCAGCTCTGGAGTGGACAGGGTGACTGCCCGCCATTCAGCAGCACGGCTGGCACCTCCTCCCGAGAGTGTTTACAGCACCGAGCCCCTTGCGTGCACTCGGCCCCGGCTTTTATTTATTGATTTCTGCCGTCATGATGAAGTCGAGATGAAAGTAGCGCGCGGTGGTGGCCGCTGTGTGGTTTTGGAGGTGGCGGGGGGAGTGGGGAGGGGGCAGTAGAAGAATGTCTGCTTTCCTTTCTCAGCTAAATGACCTTGATCTCAGTAACACTGGGTTTCCCCTGCATAGAAAACAAAGGTCTTAGTAAGGCAAGGAGATGACACATTCACACTATTGCACAGGTTTTTGTGGTTGAAAAAAAGCTTCCCCTTACAGAGACAAGAAATGTCACACTTGAGATTGTATTGACTGGTAACTTGACAAAGTAAATTCCTTATGTTGAAAAAGAGCTGAGTTGCAAAGACATATTTTGTAGATTGAGTGTCAAAACACAGATAAGGTAGACAGGAGACAACTTGCGAACTTCTTGCCAAGAAACCGAGAACAGAGTTCAAATCTGCTAAAATCTTCTGTCTGTATTTCAACCGAGTATGTTCTCTCTGACATCTCATCAGAGCTACACAGCATTTGCTAAACTAATGCTACCACAGGAACCTTAAAACAACAAGAGGTCCTCAATGTCTTTAGCATGTGCGGGGGAGTCTGTTAAAGGCCGCCGAGACGGATGTGTGCAGTGATTTGTCAGCAAGAGAGGAGTGAGCAGATGGAGACCTAAAGGAACACTAGATTTACAGAACCGAGCGCTCGCCGCTGTGCGTCAGAGAGATGAATGTTTAGCTTGTCCCGGAGCTATGCGTTCTCCTTGTCTGATCGCGCGGAGTAGGAGGGCCGCCGCACAGCTTTAGGGGGCTGGAGCGCCTCAGGCTGCTGAATGTTACTGGAATGACGCTTCAAATGTTTTTGTTTCGCTTCACGGTGTCTTCCAGAGAAACGTTTTGTGATTCAGTCGGTCTCTCAGCCCAGTCAGCCAGTGTCTCTGCATGCCCAGTCGGCCCTCATAAAGCAAAAGCTTTATCAGTCTGAAGGCAGAATGCTCGTCTGTGTGATAATATAAAACAATGGGATAGTGCTAGTGCTGAGCACTGTTCAAGTGTGAGTTGTCACTTAAGACCTAAAGGAGGCTCCTGGAGGTAAAGCGTGAACTTTGACCCCGGGGGAGGTAGAGGTTCACCTCATTTGCCCGACAGTGGCATCCATCATGTGTTAAGGGTTAAAGGGGGAGTTTTTCCTTGTTTGAGACGTTGGCAGGAACAGCATGGTTGTTGTCGGCGCAGACTTTGTCACAGAGGCTCCGGGGAGTGTCTGTTTCAACGCCTCCGCTCACGGCCAATTAGGCGTTAATAATGAAAAACTAAATGGTTGGCAGAAAAAGCAAACAAGAGAGAGAAAAAAACCCTCTGACTTCATTTTCTCACTCGATTTGGCTTATCGGCTTGTTGTAACAGCAACAGTTAAAGATCAGCTATCTGTGAGTTCTTCAAAAGATTTCACAGATTAATTTGTATTCTGCTGGAGAAGTGTACCAGAAATGCTTTTAATGTTAATGATGGTTTAAATTCAAGAAGGTGTGTGTGTGTGTGTGTGTGTGTGTGTGTGTGTGTGTGTGTGTGTGTGTGTGTGTGTGTGTGTGTGTGTGTGTGTGTGTGTGTGTGTGTGTGTGTGTGTGTGTGTGTGTGTGTGTGTGTGTGTGTGTGTGTGTGTGTGTGTGTGTGTGTGTGTGTGTGTGTGTGTGTTAACCATTTGTGTGAAAGGGGCTTTGTCCAAAGAGTAATTGGGCTATTTCAGTTTAGCTGACCACAGCAACCCATCTGACCTTAGGCCACCTCCAAAACAACCACTTCCATTTAGCTCAGGTAGATGAGGGTGTTTGTGTGTGTGTGTGTGTGAATTTGTGTGTGAGAGAGGGAGTCTTTGCATTAAAGATTGTGTGACTGTGTGGTGTTTTATGGTTCAGTTTGCAAAACCCATATGAACTTGCATATAGATAGATAGATAGATAGATAGATCCTCATTATATAGATTTGTTACAAAATATTTTCTTAAAATGAGTTCTTGGTGTAGCCACATAAATAGTACTTGTTTCTTCAACTCAACAAGTACCTGTCAAAGATGTCAAAAGAAAGCACTCGGGAACTTGGGTTGCGAAATTACCAACGACAGTCTCCTTGGTTCCACCAGACAAGTCCTTTATGCCCTCTGTGACGGAGCTGACCGCTTTAGCTCTCCCTCCAGCTCTCACTTATGTTGTCTGGGGCCCTGAGTGTGGTCAGAAGGCCCCAACTGAACACCACTTATAGGAAAATAATCACCCCTTTGATTCCTGGGGTTTAGCCTAAGGCTAATCCCGAACGATTCCCTAGATTATATGGTGAGATACCTTTGAAAAGGTCCCGCTGTTGAACACCGATGGATATGTGTTTGTGCTTTCCTCGTCTTCAACTGCCTTGGGTTCAAATTGCAGTCTAAGGAAATATCTAGGTAGACATTTGCTGAGGCGGTAACAGCTGGGATTGTTTTTACAAGATGGTGGTGGGGGGGGGGGGGGGGGGGTTGGGTTGTCAAGCAAGACTTTACAAGACTCCCGCGTCACCAGAGTCCTACCAAACTCTACCTAATTTACCCCCTACGGTACCTTGGGGTGTGATATGACTTGCAAAGAAACAATCATTTCTGACTTCAAAAATAAACTTTGTGCATACAGTATGTGAGATGTGTAGTCATCTGTTTGTGTGCACAGACTAGGACTGCAGGAGTAATCCCTGCTGAAACTACCATAAGTGCTAATCAGTCCAAGCCCATGACACTGACACAGCCCTTCAATTTGAATGTAAATTTCAGGTCTGTCTCAGCGAAAAGACCCAACAGTGAAAGGCGTGGCCGTGTCATTGTCATGCGTGGTCAACCCACAAACAGACCCTCCCCACAGACACACCAACACACACTACATAAACACGCAGACACACACACACACACACACAGAAACACAAGCCACATGGTGTCCGAACCCTGTGGCTGTGTTTTTCCACTCCTCATCTACAGTCTCAAGGTTGGGCTGGCGCTGGAGACAGGAGGGGTGGCACCCACACTCTGGCCCTGTCTAGACCTCCTATTTAACGCCCAGACCCTCGTTATGCTGCTGCTGTGTTGGTGGTGGTTAGAGTGAGAGGGCTGTCTGGACGTCCCTTGTTTGTCACTTCCAGACGTTGCAGCAGCCGTGGGGAAGGTATCCCACCCAAAGGCTAAACTGTGTTTTTGTTGTCCTCATGCTATCTTCTGTTGAGACATGACTATGGCCTCTAGAAGAATGTCATCCTTGTGTAGATAGTATATGCTAGGGACACAGATGTCCTCATCATCATCGAGTTCTGTAACAAAAACCTCCATGGTCTAGTGATGCTGTAAGGAAACAATGAGGCTTTCTTTCAGTATGGTCCCTGCTGCATTATCTGACCAGGACTGTATGGATGGAGTATGATGTGTGTGTGTGTGTGTGTGTGTGTGTGTGTGTGTGTGTGTGTGTGTGTGTGTGTGTGTGTGTGTGTGTGTGTGTGTGTGTGTGTGTGTGTGTGTGTGTGTGTGTGTGTGTGTGTGTGTGTGTGTGTGTGTGTGTGTGTGTGTGTGTGTGTGTGTGTGTGTGTGTGTGTGTGTACGAGTCTATCTATCTTTGTTTGTGTGTCTGTGTGGAGGAGTGTTGGTAAAAGAAAGAACAACAGTCTGTGTGTGTGTGCATGCATGTGTCGGTCTTTGTGTTGGAGTGTGTGTGTGTGTGTTTGTTTGTGTGTGATTGCATGCGTGTGGTGGCGATAGCGGAAAGATGAGCAGCAGTTCAATGAGATGGAGGATTAGACTGGTTAAGATTATCCAAACAGCCTGGCCTGTGTGTATGACTGCCGTGGCGACGGCATGGGGGTGTACCGGGGCGGGGCGGGGCGGGGCGGGGCGAGGTGGGTTGGGGTTGGGGGGGGGGGGGGGGAATTATATCAGGCACAAAGCCCAGTCAATCAAATGCCTCCGCAGAGGACTCGTGTCTTCCTGGCCCCTATCTGGTCAGGCTGATGAGATGAGATGGAATGAGATGTGTGTGAGCTCATCCCTGCTGTAGGGGAAAGCCCCCCTCAGACAGTCAGCATGCGGGCGCTCGCTGGCCTGGTTTTCAGACAGTTCTGCTGTTTTGTCTTAGAAAGGTTCTATTTAGGACCAATGCAAGCTAAATCTCATCTCATGTCAGTTGTTCATTATGTTTAATGAGTTTTTTTATTTACTTTTATTTTCAATTCCATCCCTCCTGCAGGCAGGTTTCTGAACAAACTCCTTAGTGTTTGACAATAAACACAGAAACACCTTGTGAAAACAAAACAAAAATAAACCATTGGGATTTGGTGGTTTGACTAACTCAAATTCCTCAGTTTTTACTTCAGTTCCTATAAAACTCCTTTACCTCAAGAGGCTAAGTTGCAGCTGTTGAAATTGTATTTAATGAATGTAATCTGGACAGCGACCAGGCATCCTTGCGAGCCAATGCCAACTGCCCATCTGCCATTCAGCGCCTGTATTAGATCTTCTAAAGCACTGCTCTTGTTATTTTTTGCCGTGGGACCATCTTATCTGGAAACATCTGATGGAGTTCATTAGTTCACCCCCATTGTCTCTTCAATTTGATCATCGGCCTGCTCCAAGCTACGGGTGGCCTGTTTGATTCCACTTTCTCCCTTTTGCCCACGATCACTGTCTGTGCTCCATTTTGCGTCCATCTCGGGATTGGTTGTCCGTGGATAATGGGAGCCAGGAGACAAGGGGATTTATTTGGGATCCCCTCCGAGACTTCCCGATAATAACAAAACACCCTGCCACGTTGTCGCCAGGACAACTGTGAAAGCCGGGGGGCCGGGGAGATCCTGCAGTGGGCTTGTTTGTCTGCCCGCCCTCCCCTCGATCTTGGCCTCTGGTCAGGGGGAACAATTATACGCTGGATTAAAGGACTTGCACCCAAAATGGTTGTGGATGATTGGCTCTCAACTAGGGGTGGGGAAGAGGCCAGACTTTCACAGAGGCCTTGGCCAAGACCCCCGAGCCCGGGGCATTAGGGCCATCTCGGTATTCTTGGACATGGGATTTATAGTGTTGCTTAGTGGCGGGCCTTCAAAACAGATTTAGCCACACAAGAAGGACCATCACAAATCATTTTGTGAGCATCCAATGTATGGGATGCAGGGGAACCTTTGCCCTTTGGAACCATTAGAAAACAAACAAACCAGGTCACATTGTGTTGCTGTGTGGTTTCAAACGGGGTTTCAAAAGGTTTCAAACTACCTTTCAGTGGCGTTCTTGGCTCTCCCTTTAATGACTTGCACTTTCAGCTCTAAATCCCTCGATCGATTGCAGGTTTCTTCAGCGTGAGCTCGTGATGATTTCACAATCGCTTTTGGCCCGGTGAGTGGAGCGGAGTGCAGGACTCGTATGTGCTGGCGAAACGTGACCGCGGCCGACTGCGTCCCATACCGCATGCAGCAGCATTAGCTCTGTGTGTGCGTGTGTGTGTGCGTGTGTGTGTGTGCGTGTGTGTGTGCGTGTGTGCGTGTGTGTGTGCGTGTGTGTGTGCGTATGTGTGTGTGTGTGTGCGTGTGTGTGTGCGCGTGCGTGTGTGTGTGCGCGTGCGTGTGTGTGTGCGCGTGCGTGTGCGTGCGCGTGTGCATTAAGACCCCAGGACATCTGGTGGCTGGCGATGTTGATGAGGGGTCAGCTGCGTGCCTGTCGCCAGCGCTGCGTCCCCTCCACTGTGTCCCCTCCTCCTGATTCATGAATGATGCGCTATGTGTCACAGGAATGCAATAGCAACCCCCCCCCCCACACACACACACACACACACACACACACACATACTGCCCCCCCGCACACACACACACATACTGCCCCCCCCGGTCTCAGTTAGCCATAGGAGCGCAAATTAGAGGACCCCCTGCACTCCTCTCCTCGCTCCTTTGGCATATTCTGAGCTGTTGTTGTTGTTGGCACGTGCCTGGTCTTGCAGGGGAGCTTTCATTAGAGTCTTACTGCAGCCTAAACCCGGTGTCCTGTAGCACACTCTTCCTGACCCCCCCCCCCCCCATGCTGTCAACAAGCAATACAGGGCTGCACTGGGTTCTGCTGTGCTGGACCAATCAAAAACAGTCCTATTTCTCCAGAGCAGATTTAGTAGATGGCTCAAGCCCAATTTTGCTCTCCTTTGTGAGAACTAAATATCTATCCTTTTTTTCTCACTCTTCCCCTGTGTCTAGTACCTGTATGATCTGTAGTGTCTGTATCTTTCACATTCAGTATGTCTGCCTTTTATTATCACTTTATGCTCATACTGGTGTCTAAGTGACACATGCATTCCATCATTAGGCTTTTATCATTCCAGCTCGGAGGCTTTTTCTTGTGACAAGCCGATACTCAGAATAGAAGCAGGCAGTCGGGATCTGTGCCTTGCGGTGGTCCGTACCACTTAAATTCAGAGTTAGTCAGCTCTCCTCCTTGTCGTCTGGCCATCTCCTGCTTTTTCGGGGACAGCCTGTCATCTCAGGTAGAGTCCGTCCGTCAGATTTGGACAGCTTGAATTAATTCATAGACGTGGTGCAGAGCTGTCCAGATATCTTAACTTTGAGGGACCATTTTATGCATTCTGTATGGGCTGAGAGGTAGACATACAGGGAGATGTAGTCTCCTCTCGCACGTAGCTGTTTGACTTTCAGATTTGCCTCTCACACTCATGGACAGTGGAAGTGATCTGCATACCTCGGCGCAGGAAACTACAAGTCTTGCTCAAACACATTTGCTTCCCTGGGGCAGTGTGTGAACAGGGAAGTAGGGCTGCACCCCCAACCGCTCCCTCACACACACACACACACACACACACACACACACACACACACACACACAGAGAGTCTGGGCTGTAAAACCCTTTTCCTCCATAAAAAAGTGTCTGTGGACTTAATTGATCTCTTCCCCCTTGGGCCTCATTAAAATACTTGCCCTATATTTGAGGCACCCCACTGTACTCCGGTTGTGCTAAATGATCGCCCCCCTACCTCTTTTAAACTGTGGGAGTTTTTTGCCTAAGGAGTCTACGGCTGTGGGGTTCTACCAGCACAGGGCTGTTCCACGAAAAAAAAAACACTTTCCAGAATGAAGACCTCATTAAGTGGTGGCATGTGCCCTCTGTTGAATTGAATGCCATGTGGACATTTCTCTGGTGATTCTGTCTCGGTATAAAATGGAATTCAGTTCATGCTGAACACCCCCTGGTGAGTTCCTCGACAGACAGGCTGCCTTCCTACAAATCAGGTCACATAACTGCCATTTCAGAGTGAGTGTGTGTGTGTGTGTGTGTGTCTGTGTCTGTGTGTGCACCTTAATGTGTGTATATTGGTCAGAGAGCTCTGTGAGGTCTGTTACTCAACTCAGGATTTTGTAACCGCTCGGATCTCTCAAATGAAACTTAAACAAACAAACGCCAGGTCTGCACTGCTCTGCACACACACGCACTCACACACAGACCATACACACACACACACAGACATCACACACCATACACACACACACACACACACACACACACACTTCTCTCTCCCTTATTCATAAGCAGCCTATCTGTAAGGCTGTGATTGCTTTGCTAACTCCATGTGCTCCTTATAATTAGTTGTGCTGATCCAAAGGATATCCGCTCGGGAGCTTAGAGCCGTCAGTCAAGCGCTGCCACTCTTCCCCCAGCTGCAATTAGTCCCTGACCAAATAATTAGAGGCCCTATCCATATGCATGCATACGTTCCATTTAGGTCACCATAAGACACCAGTGTTTCATGTGTACGCAGCAGACTAGCGGCCGTGGCTGAGAGCAGGCCCTTAAATGAGTGGCCCTATGGAGTTCTCTGTCGGCACATGAATAATTAAAGTGGCACGCATGATGAACTTGGCTGGATACGGTGTGATTGACAAGGCTTTAAAAAATGGATGAGCAGCGTTTGGCTGGAGGACCTTCTCTGCAGTCGTTTTTTTTATTTATATACTATATACAGTATATATATATCTGATATATCTGACTGGGATGGGAATAGGGATTAAAAGGCAGCAGGAGTGGCGATGGAAGTCTGTGGTGGAGGTTTCAGTGAGGAGAGACACAAATAGAAAATACTGAAAATTATTTGGTTTTAGTCTTGGAAAGCAGACCAGCAGATTTCGTTCCATTTGGTGTGTTGGTGTGTCGATGGCTGACACAGTAGCCACTGAGGACCCTTTCAGGAACCGAGTTTGAGGTTTCAGATTCAGCCGCCATGTGACCTCCTATTGTCTCCCCATGTGAAGGCTACAGTTGATGGTCTTGAATGAAAATAACCTCTTGTGGAAATGTAACACAGCTTTTTGCTCTCCTTGTATCCAGTGTCTTGAGGGAACAACTTATTAACAGTATGAATGTTTTCTCTGCCTAGCCTCAGATTGAAGATGACAAACAACGGTTTCTGTTTCTAAGCTTGAGTGATGTAATAGTGAACATAGGCCTCACTTTGTAACCCCCTGCCAAAGACAAACAAAACATAGCACTGTTACTCATATTTGACAAAAGATGCCAGTTTCAATGTCCTAATCTTAATCTTAAATCTTAATCTTAATCTTAATCTTGACCCTTCTCCTGCCTCTCTTTCCATCTCTTTAGTTGCCTACCTGGGCGATATTGCCCTGGATGAGGAGGACATGCGCAGCTTCAAGGTGGTCCGGATAGTGGACTTGGCCCAAAGGACTGTGCAGATCTTCAACAACACCGACTCGGGTACCAGACTTCTCTACAACTGATTCTGATCCATGGAAACCTACAATAGTAAAACTTAATTGAATCCATTCCTCCTCAGGTTACAACAGTGTGTTGATATTCTCTCACCAAATTGAATGTCCAAACTCCAACTTTGTTTGTGTTCAGAGGCTTGTAGCTTTATGGTGCTTGTGGGAACACCAGACTCCTGCACAAGCCCAAGCCTTCTGCACAAGTGTTTGTTTGAAACAACCAAGCGTGGGAACCTTTTCCTGTACACCCGCGCTGCGTCATTGTTGTTTTGCGCCATATAGGCTGGTCAGAGCAGCTGCACGCTACAGTCCCAGTCCTGACCTCACGTATATGGCTTGACCCCCGCCCTCCTCCTAACGCACCACAGCTGTACTGTACATGAACAGAAATGGAGTGCCTCAAGTTTCCTCATGAAAAAGGGAAAACCAGAATCCTTTAGCGTTTTTCCAGTGCTCATGATGGCCAGTGGTTTGGGAAACTATTTTAGGGTTGACATCTTTTTTTTTTTTTAAAGTTAACAAAGTATTCACATATCAGTGTAAGTGTTTTGCTTCCTCGAAAACAGTGTATATTTAACTCTCAAGAGACAGCATTTTCTCATGCAAAGACATGCTTTGGTTTCATGCCTGTGTCCATCACTGCTAGTGCAGGGCTCTTAGTGTGTGCACTGCCTGCCAGAGAGGAATTCTTCTCTCATGCACTGCATGGATTTTGCTGGCCGATAAACAAACCAACGTCTCAGCAGTCAGCATTCCAGTCCCATAACAAGCTCAAAAACCTCATACCCATAGTCTTGTGCTTCCTACTTCTGCCGAGGCTGAAGTAGTTCTGTTTAATATTTATACTCCCACTTTAGAGTGTCAGTGTCAAGTACTAAAATAACGCTGTTTGAGAGTTAATTGTCTCGGGCAACTGACTCACGACACACTTTCTTTTTTGTGGCCGTGAAAACAAATGTGGAGTGGGGAAAATGAGTGAGATTAGAGATTAGAGGTTCAGCTTTTTCTTCTAGTCTCTCGTGTTTGCTGGGAGCCACATATGGAGAGCAGGTTCATCCAAAGAGATGCTCACCTCGTTTGTTATTCCTCGGAGCCTCGGAGTTATTTTTCCTGGAAAACTCGAAAGAATGAAGAACTCATTTGTTTTCTTCCTAATCAGAGCTGAACCCGAACGCTGTGCAGATGCTTATGAGTTTATGTATAGATAGTGAATGTTAGGAGCATAAGTATGTACTGTATGTATTGCTCCATCAGACATGTTCCCAGCTTCTCTTGGCTCCAGTGTTCTCCAGACCACCACCTGGTCTCCAAAACCCAGCAGGAAGGCTTTAGCAGGGAGATTGGGAGCAGATTCTACTGAAACATTCTGAAAAAAAAAAAAAACCTCCGATGACCCAGTCATGGGTGTGGCGGAGTCAGTCAAGGGGAACAGCTGCACATTTTCAGCACAAAAAACAAAAAATTCTAAGCTACTTTTACAGAGCTCTGTATGGCCAGACCTCAGCCTGGCCATGCCATCCTCTTTATGAATCCACAAAACTTTATCTTTTTTGTGTGTGTTTGTGCGGAAATGATTAATGTCGATATGTTATTGCATTGGAGTGAAGCATTTCCAAAAGCTCCTTTAGCAAAGCTAAAACATGTTTTTGTGTAGTTTCATTGCACTTTCACAGGGACTTATTGGAGTGCCAGATTTCCTGGGACAGATGTGACCTAGCCATGTTGTTTGCTTTGTAATGTGAATGACAGGTTCGCCTGCCAGTGAGACGAGGACGGTGCCAGACACACCAGGCTCTCGCCGCAGGAAAAGGGCGGCGACCTCCAGGCCTGAGAGGGTGTGGCCAGAGGGGGTCATTCCGTACGTGATCAGTGGCAACTTCAGTGGTAAGAATCAGTGTGCTCTTTGAACCTAAAGGGATCTAATTGTGCGTTCCATTTGTACATGCTGACGGCTTGTCACAACCCTTAACTAGTAAAATGTCGTAACTTCCTTGTGAGACCAAGCTGTATGCATTCCGGTTTGCATTTACGTTCAACGCAAGTGAGAAAGCCAATGGGCGCCTCCTGTTGCAGCAGCGTTTGTTTTCATCAAAACATTGCTAGCCACTTTTACCAACACCAATGGATAAATAACACATTACACCATGCACGACAAGACAACATAACATACATGTACCCCCGAGGCATTGCAATGTGTACGAGTAATTCAAATGGACATTGAGATTTGCTAAGCGGTAAAAAGAAGAGTAATTACAGTAAACGCAGCGCAGCCATCTTTAGTTTAGTTAAGACGGCGTGAACTGGGGGTCCTCTGATTTGTATGAGACTGCTTCTAGTCAGACGACCTTAGGCGTGCTGTCTCGTAATTTTGCGCGACTGTTTTTCTGTCGTCCTACTACTGGTAAGAAGAGCCCCTCGTACAACTGGATCACACGATTTGACTTGTACGAGATCGCTGCTGGTCAGACGAGTTTAGGGGACGTAATTTTGCGTAACTTCCTGTTTTTCGGACAACTTACTACTTGTAAGGCGAGCACATTGGACAAATGGATTGCACCATGTCATGCCTCTGTGTATGTGTTTGTGAGAGAGAGACAGAGAGAAAGAAAGAGAAAAAAAAGAGAGAGAGTGCTTGGGTAGTGCTGGTCAAGTATAAGCTATAAGCTACAGTATATAGTGTGTTTATGAATTTTGATGAATAATCTGCAAGAAGGCATGCTGTGTGTGTGTGTGTGTGTGTGTGTGTGTGTGTGTGTGTGTGTGTGTGTGTGTGTGTGTGTCTGTGTGTGTGTCTGTGTGTGTGTGTGTGTATGTGCTCATGGGGGGGTGTCTGATACTTCCATTCGTGAGCGCTTCTGACCCTAATCTGAGTCGAGTGAATAAGTTCCTTCAATTACTCAGGCCACGACCCACAGCAACGTGAGGCGAAATTCTTGCCAAGCACTCAAGGATTTATGAACATGCACAAAAGCAAAGGAAATGAGTCACACCATCTCGCAGGGCAGGCAGATGTATCTCAACGTGAGAATAAAGAGATTAAAAAGCCCATTTAGAAGCTGTGGTCCAGCATGTGCTGTCATGCCCTCCAAGCATGTATTATATTTGTCTTCTTCCCTGGATCGCCAGCCTCTTGTTATTCTTTCGACCATGACTAGATAAAAGAAAATTGAAACACTGCATGCTGGTCATGAGTGTTAATCTCCTCTTGAATAATGGGGTCGTTTTTGTCCGTTTCTATCAACCCAAACAAAGCGTGACACAATGTGAGGAGGGCCTTTTGTTTTTAATTCAGAGTTGTGAAATGGGAAAGGCCGCTTTGCGAGTCCCTTGAGGTGACTGCCGTGAATCATCTCTCCAACTCGATCGTGCCTCTCCCCTGCTCCTCGCGAAAGGCAGAGTGCCTAGATAGGTTTCAGAAAACAGGAAAAATGGAAAAATTATGACATAAATAAGGATTTTGCCATAAAATAGTCAAAGGTTTTGAAAAATAAAAGGCCTTTATTTTGAAGGACTAGAAGCATAGCAAAGCATGTCGGCTTGCGCCTTCTTCACCCAGATAGAGCTCGCTGGCGGTCATAAACCTGTGGATATGTCGAGGATCAGATGAACATTTACAGGCTTTTGACCTCTGGAGTATTACTTTGTTGGCCAGACTCTACTGAGATGGTCCCCTATAAACTATCTACAGATGCGCATATTATAAATAATCTGTCAACCCTTTATTTATTATTTACTTAATTGGCAAACAAAACAAAATTTAATACGGACCATCACCTAAATTGGTATGCTGATTTAATTATCACAGCCTAAGTTAATACAACAAGGTTAGGTTTTAGGGGGTCATTTGACTTGAGTTAACTTGAATTTCAACAAACCATCTGTAAAAAGTAGGCCTAAAGTGTTACCCTTTTTCGGGGTCATCCCTATGTTCCCCGGGTCCTATTGTATGGTTCCCGCTCGGGGTTAGGGTTATGGTTTAAAAAAAGGGTCCTATGTTCCCTGGTCCAATACAAAGCGGGGAACATATGTACGCTCCCCCTTTTTCTGTAACCAGTGGTCAAGACTAGCCACTTCATCATTAATTTCATACCTGTCCAAATGTGGTGATGGATTCCCCCTAAAGAGCACATTTCCATCAGAGATGGCCACGGTCTATGCACTCCGTGCTCCTGTCGCCGAGCAGGTCGGCAGGGCTGATGCGCTCTGCTGAAGAGCTATTCCTGGGAGGAAGGATGGGAGCGTGTCTGTGAAGGCTTGGCTGTATGTAGCCATCACTCATGTCTCATCTGTGTGTGTGTCCATGTGTGTGTGTGTGTGTGTCCATGTGTGTGTGTGTGTGCATGTGTGCGCGTGTGTGTGTGTGTGTGTGTGTGTGTGTGTATGTATGTATCCCTCTCTCAGGCAGCCAGCGGGCCATCTTCCGGCAGGCCATGCGTCACTGGGAGAAGCACACCTGCGTGACATTCATTGAGAGGACGCAGGAGGAGAGCTACATCGTCTTTACCTACCGGCCGTGTGGGTGAGTGGACCAACTTACGTGTGTGTATGTGTGTGTGTGCGCGCGCGTGTGTGTGTGTGTGTGTGTGTTTTTGTGTGTGTGTGTGTGTGTGTGTGTGTGTGTGTGTGTGTGTGTGTGTGTGTGTGTGTGTGTGTGTGTGCGCGCGCATGTGTAAGGCATTCACATTGAATTGCCAGATAGTTTTGTGTGGTTCTGTATGTTTTATTGTGTGTCTTTTTGCATGGTTGCGTTCCTCTGATTGAGGAATGTCGGGGGATGGCAGATTGTGGAGATTCGGGGGCTTGCTCATCCCTCCCCACGTAGCCGCATCTTTTTGATTTCCCCCTCTCTTCCGACAGGCCCCCTGATTTACCGCCTAAGTGCTTTTCCATGCACTTCCGTCCACCATGCTCCAGTCCTTGCTCATGCTGGACACGTCGTCCCCTGAGTCGTAGTAATTCCTAGGGTTTTACTCCCCCCCCCCGCCTTGCCAGGCCAGAGTGAAAGCGGCCCTTTCAGGCTCGGCGTAGAGCGAGCGCGGCTGGCTCCATGGATCAGAGCTCCCAGCCTGTCTGCCCAGCCTGCCCAGCTCCGCGCTTGGGCACTCGTGTCGCACATGGCCTCTCGGTTCGCCAGGAAGAACCCCCCCCCCTCACCTCCGCCCCACAGGAGAGAGACTGAAGCTTCAATGGGCTCACTTAGACCCCACCGAGCCCTCACTCCATCTTTTTCCCTTTGCTTTCTTTTCCACAAAGAGAGAGAGAGAAAGAGAGAGACAGACAGAGAGAGAGAGAGAAAGAAACTCACATCATAGTTGCATCAGTCAGAATGGATCAGTCAAATCAAACAAATCATGTCATGGAAGAAAAATCCCCTCTTAATCTAATTCCTCTGTTCGTGATAAAACATACATTACAACAGCATGCGCTCTGAAAGCACTGGGAACTGGGACTACTGGAGGGAATAGCCAAAGACCAGGTGCATGAAACAACAAGCCTGTCCTTTTTTTCCCCACTACGGCATGCCCAGTCATTTTAGCCGGGGTGATTGGCCGCCCAGGGAACAGGGGGGGCTTTATCCACGCAGGCAGGCAGGCAGGCAGCCGAGCGGGCAGGCGGGGAGGCAGGGAGGAACGGTTAGCTAAGGGCCCTGTCTGGGATGCACACTCAGCAAGGCCCCCATCTGTCCTGTGCAAAGTTCAAGGCAAGTCTCTGCAGTCGCTGGCTGTGGGCTCTCGGTAATTAGAGAGCGGCCTGTTGGGCTTACACAGGCCTGGAGTGTGCGTGTGCGTGTGTGTGTGTGTGCAGGCATCTGGTTGTGTGTTTGAGCGTGCATGGCTATGTGTATACACTGGCATGTGTGCTGGCGTGTTTCTGTGTGTGTCTGTGTGTGTCTGTGTGTGTCTGTGTGTGTGTGTGTGTGTGTGTGTGTGTGTGTGTGTGCGTGCGTGTGCACATATGCTTGTGTGTCTGTGTATGTTTGTGTTTGTCAGTGCTGTTAAAGTGAGCTCCAACAGTGACCTTTTGATGTGTGTGAGAGAGAGAGAGAGAGAGAGAGAGAGAGAGAGAGAGATAGCGGAGAGAGAAAGCGAGAGAGAACTCTCTTACCTCTGGCAGATGGAGACCAACATTACACTGTGGAGTTGTGGAATGTGTTTAATGTGTCTGTGTTGCCTGTGTCGCTGCCTCTACAGTATATCTACACGTTGTGAACATTTCTTTAGATTACGGTGACGTCTCCTGACTAATAGCAAATATTCTATCCGTCTTGCTATACCTATTTCTGCTCTTTGTCTATGTTTATTATATGTCTATATCTGTGTTATAGATACGAGTGGAGTCGATATGCGTTACCTCTTACTGGTTCCTACCTCTGTGTTTGTTTCTCTCCCTGACTTTACCTGGTTATATAAGCCACGTGAGTGAGTGAGTTTGAAAGTACACAAGGTCCTCCAGGGCATTGTGTGTTGACTCTTTGGATCAATGGGGGGGGTCATGATAGTAGCCACTAGTTGCCGTTGTTCACTGGGCCTTCAGTAAGTCCACCCACTTTTGTCCCCCCTCCTCATTCTCTCCCTCCTCCCCCCGCAGGTGCTGTTCGTATGTGGGCCGTCGGGGCGGAGGCCCCCAGGCCATCTCCATTGGCAAGAACTGCGACAAGTTCGGCATCGTGGTGCACGAGTTGGGTCACGTGATTGGCTTCTGGCACGAGCACACGCGGCCGGACCGCGATGAGCACGTCAGCATCATCCGGGACAACATTCAACCAGGTAAGCTGACACCGCCACCGGCTCCCCGCTTCCCCCTTCGCCTAACCAACCGCCACCACCGCCACCATTCAGTAACACAATCTGTGATCGCGTCAAAGCAACTCTACCATTTAAAGGCCCGCAGCACAGCCTCCCAATAAGTCAGTGGCATGTCAAATTGGGTGAGGGAGAGATGCCAGTCACCAATCCTGCCGAGCTCATTATAGCCGGCAGCGGTGTGAAACGCCAACTGTTTCCAACTGAGCTCCTGGCAGCGGCGGGCATCGCTGTGCCATCTGCAGCGAGACAGAGACGGAAGTCACCCAGGTCAACAGCTGCGCGGAGAGAGAATGAGTTTTTCTTAACAAAGGCGGGTAGTGGCAAAGATGCCAGCCTCTGCTCTGAGAATTGAGTCAAGTCTATCTGCTTGCTATCCACCCCCCTCCCTTTTTTCTTTCTTTATCCCTCCCTTTCTTTTTTCTCTCTCCGTCTCTCTTTCCCTCTCTCTCTGCCGCTGTATTCGTTACCTGCAGGTGAATCATTTATAAGCAGGCTTTGGCCGGAACCTGCCTGGCAATTTCACAGCCAAGTCCCGGCTCAACCCAATTAGATTTTGCAAACGAATGACACGATCAAATTCCAGGGCTTACAGTGATACCAACTGTCTCAAAATAAAGAAGGATATCCAGTACAGAGCTGCAGATGTGCAATACAGTTCATATGTATAAATTGATGATTCACACAGTAGAGTTGCTGACAGCCTATTCTGCAATTCTCTTGGTAATGACACTGGATGACTTTGAGCTAGTTTGGTTTCCGACAGAATAGCAGGAAATAGGATTACACACTGTTTCTGGATTGATGACACTCTGTGCTTGCTAGTCATGAACTGACTTGTCATGGCCTACTTACATTTTATGTAATGAATTAGGCCATTGGGGTGGGTTGCGGTGTGTGAATCATATGTCATGTCCTTCATTTTTCCATGTGGAAAGGTGACTAGATGGTCTGAAACATTCTGTGTGTGTGTGTGTGTGTGTATGTGTGTGTGTGTGTGTGTGTGTGTGTGTGTGTGTGTGGTTGGTTGACTTTCTCAGGGCAGGAGTATAACTTCTTGAAGATGGAGCCTGGTGAGGTGGACTCCCTCGGGGAGACATATGACTTTGACAGCATCATGCACTACGCCCGGAACACGTTCTCAAGGTAAGGCACTCGGCCAGGAAGACTCATTCTGCACGGAGCTCTCACGCCGATCCTTAAACATCAGCATCCTCCGAGAACACGCTGAGCAACTCTTCTCTAAAATATGCCTTACTCACCCTCACAGCCGAATGTAGCTCGAGGTAGCATTACTGTACAGTAGTATTACTGCTAGTTTAACAACTAGACTTCAGATGAGAGTATCAAAACAAGAACAAGCAGGTATGAGCTAGTCTTCATACCATCTGCTATGAATCAGGTATTGTTAGGCCATTTCATTCCACACAATCTCAACCTTACAAGTTGATCCTGCTCAACAGAATGATGGGTAGTTTTCCATATTCCATATTTCCTACGTCAGCTAACTGATTAGCGGTTAGCTGACATGTTAACGCCCGGAGGCAACAGAATCTTGTCTTCTGCCCAAATGCAGAGCAAGCTCTGTAGACGTTCCCCCTGCCCAAGAGAGAGCTCTTACACAACCCTCACCGACAGAAGGGACTTTGGGATTTTCAAGGAACACTGGGGGAACTTCAAGAACACGGTTCCAATGGTCTGACCACCACATAAAAGTTTTAAAGGACCAGATTCAGAGAAAGGAAAGGCAGGGGGAAAATCAGAATGGCAGCTGCTAAAGTACAGGTCTTTTAGCCTTGCTCTAGTTCCAAAATGCAAGCACAGAGATTTATTTAGATTGGGCTGCTTCCAGGCTCTCTGTCCAGCTACATGTTAATCTGAGACCTGTGAAATCAATGTGGGGAGAGTAAATGGACACACTGGACATATGTTTCTTCAAGCAAGGAGACATTAACGATCTAGTTAATCCGACTTTGGGGTACGCAATGGAAAAATACTGTAGGTGGTGCTAAACCAATAGATGACCTTTGTTTTGACATGGTGTCGGTTTTCCCTTACTTATAGCGGCTCAGAGATGCTTAGTACTTAGAGGTACTTAAAGAGAAAGTATGAAAGTGCTTATTGTATGGCAAGCTTTTTTTCTTCCTCCTCCTCCAATTGTTTTGCTGGGGGGGTGGTGTTGTTTTCTTTGGGAAAATGATTTACGGGTGTAAACTCACACATGTTTACAGGAAACGCCCCACGGTAATGTCTTGCACATTTTTCGCTCCGACTCTGCACTGCTGAAATCCCTTAAGAAGGCACATTTCCACTTTTTTATGGCATGCTGCAACCGCAACTGTCGTATAGCTTACTCAGCCCCAAGGTTGGGTCGAAGAAGCACACATTGAGTGTCTTTGTGGCTTACTCTGATTGCTGTCGGCTGCTGTGGGGGTGGAAGTGCAGGTCACCTTGGGAAGTGGCGTCAGCGAATCCAGAGGCTGATAGCGTTATTGGAGCATCTCTCTCTTTTTTTCTCTCTCCCTCTCTCTCTTTCTCTTTAATTTGCTCTCTCTCTTTCATTCTCTCATTCTCTCTCTCGCTCACATTCTCTTGTTCTTGCTGAGCTTTCACAATCATCCATTGTCCTTCTCCACGTGCAGCTCAGATTGTTGTTGAGGGGGGAGCGATGGGATGGGGGGGTGGGGGGGGGGTTGTTAGCGCAGGACTTGGCGGGCGCAGCATGATTGGCGAGAGCGTCCAGGCGAGAGCAGCCAGGCCATTTCGGCCCGCTGCAAAAGCAGCCCATGCCCACGCAGCCCGTTTCAATTAGCCCCTCCGCAAAACCATGGCGACGTGCCAGCGAAACCTTCGCATCGATCCTGTGATTGGGCTGTAACAAGCACCAGCCGTCACCCACCCACCCACCCACCCCCAGTCACTCCAGCTTGCTGTTGTATGTGCAATCAGGTCCCCTCTTGCTGAGGCGCGGCTTCTTATAAAAACGAGGCCCTTTTTCATGCCGTCAGCTGCCTCATTACACCGCAGAAGAGCGACCCTTTGAAGAGGCTTTTGATCATCGCTGGCCTGATCCAGGGGCATTTTATTTGGCTCAGGCCCGAGGTGGCTGTCGTTTCAAGCCTCGTAAAAGCTGGTCACATGGTGGAGCATACACAGCTCTCAACTTCACAAGGCCTGCCCTCTCTACTCCAACAACAAAATAGTACTACCTCCCACCGACTAGCACTGGAGATGGTCCAGGCTGAAGCCATCAGATTGGAGTTGTTTCACTAATTGTGTCGACTGTCGATTGTCATTGAACTTAATAACCGTGCCAGCTTACCACCTTCATAGAAAACCTCTGGCCAGCCATCTCTGTTTAATCAACGTCATGGCAACTTGTTTAAGTCAAGGTGGCATCTAATTTGAGGAACTTTGACAAAGGCGAACGTTTGAGGCGTTGAACGTTGAACGTTCTTTACTTTGAACTGAAAAATGTGGACATTTTTGTGTAAACATTCCAAATGATGCGATTTAAGTTATGTCTGTTTGAGTTCCCAAATGTTCACAGGGAATTCCAAGAAAATGAAAAGCTGTTTGAAAGCTTTTTAAAACCTTTGAAAAAGATACTTGTTGGACACCAACTCCTGCATACTGTGATTGAGTCTGCTGCTAATTAGATAGCTTTTATTCGACCCAAACGTCTGTACAGCATGGTGAAGTCCGCTGCTTGTTATATAGCTTTTATGTCGACCTATACCAAAACCCTTCACACTATGATGGAGTCTGCTGCTTATTAGATAAGTTTTGTCCAAACTCCTGCTCATTATGGTAGTGTCCGCTGCCTATTATATATCTTTTGCTTTGATCCAAACTCATTCACATTGTGGTAGATCTCCTGCTTATCCACAATATTCTCCAGCCAACAATGGGCATCGCCATGACACCTCAATATCCAGAAATCTGGTTTTCTATTTCCGGCCAAAGCAGTGCTTGACGTATCCCAAGCCATGTAAAAGCAAACATTTATGTTTCTCTGTCAGTCATATATCATATCCTTTTTGAGTGGAAAATTGTCAACTTTTCGAAAGAAATATAAGTTAAAGCGTATTCTAATTAGTCTGCTGAGACTGCACTAAGTTATAATGTAAACAGAATGAATGGAAGATGAAAATTGGACGGATTTCCGGTTTCATGAATGAGGTGGATTAGATACCCTAAACACTGTAGAAAAGTCCGCTACTTATTAGTGACCCCAACTTGAGTAAAAAGAGTGAGAAGAGACGGCCAAACAGCTTAGATGTTTTCAGCCACCGCTTTCTGTCCCTCCAGTTTGCTCATAGCATCAGGCACTGCATACCAACCGTGCAGAAGGGTGTAGTGTTGATTTTACGGAGGATAAACAGTCACTCGCAATCCTCTCTGGCTGTCCAGTTTATGTTGCCGCAGCACGTGTCAGTTGTTTTTCAGGAATGTTTCACTGTTTTACTATTCAGTACAAGCCACAAATGAAGTCGAAACACACAAATGTTGCCATACAACTATCAGGCAGTTGAACTCAATACAATACCTGACCGACTAGAAAATATAACTCCTCAAATCTCACAACTTCAGTTAGAGACCACTGTGCTGTTCTGGAATGTGTCCGGGACAAAATGGTTTGACAGAACTGTAGCCTTCCTCTCAACCAAGCAAGGCGGTTGAGTGTTTTTTTGTCTGTTTTAGGGAGGCGCAATTTAAGTGCCAACTGACCTCGTTCTCGGACTAGGCCACTTATTACACGCTGTCTTTTGCTGGAACTCCCAGGAGATGTGAGGCTGTCACTCCATACGGCAAGCTGTACTTTGGTGTTAAAGGAGGAGTATCTGAGGCCTATGCTAGTGAGCGGAAGCATTACAGCATTACAGGACCCAGGCCTATTTTGGTATTTACTGTTCTGCTCTCTGCCTCTCACTTTTTCACTCTCTCTTTTTTTTGCCATGGAAGCACTAGGGGGACACTTTCTTGGGACTTTCTCTCTCTCTCTGGATTGAGTGAGAGAGTGAGAGGAATGATAAAGAGAAAGAGAGGAATGATTGAGGAGAGAGAGGGGGGGGTGGAGAGAGAGGGGGGGGTGGAGAGAGAGCAAGAGAGAGAGAGCGGAAGGAAGCGAGAGGAACGCTGGTGGAGAGAGAGAGAGAGGGAGCAAGAGGAATGATGGTGGAGCGAGAGAGAGAGGGAGCAAGAGGAATGATGGTGGAGCGAGAGAGAGAGGGAGCAAGAGGAACGATGGTGGAGGAGGAAACATCTCGGTGTGAGCTTTAGCCTTCCTGACATCGGAGGCCGGGGGGTTGGATCGCGTTTTGGTCTCGGCGGCGGAGCGCAGCGGGGGTTGCTGTTAAATCAGAGTGACTACTCGGGGCTCTGCCCGGGGACGTGAGGGCCAGGCCGGGACGCCGGGCCACTCCATGTGTTGTGTCTCGGCCCAGGGACTCGGAGGAGCTCTAACAGCCTGCAGCCAGAGCGCAGCTCCCCTGTGTGACAGTAACATGAGCTCAGGCACACGCGAGTGCAGGCAGTCAGGCAGAGGGAAACCTAGGGAGACAGAGAGAGAGAGAGAGAAAGAGAGGGAGAGAGAGAAGGGAAGGGACTAGAAGAGAGAGAAGAAAAAGAGAGAGTGATAAGGAGAGAGAGGGAGGCAGAGAGAAGAGAGAGACAGTGAAGGACAGCCAGGCCAGGGTCATTACTACACAGCTCTAATATGAGAACCAGCTGTTCCTCTGCTCCCTCTTGCTCCTCTCTCTCTTTCTGTCTCTCTTTCTCTCTCTCTCTCTCTCACTATTTCTCAATCTCTCCCTTTCTTACTATTTCTGTTTGTCCCTATTTCTCAACTTAATTGTTTCTCTCTCTCTCTCTCTCTCTCTCTCTCTCTCTCTTGCTCTCTCTTCATTCCTTACCAATCCTTCCACTCCATACTCCATGCTTCCCTGTTGCAGCCTCCCTGTCTGGACAGCCTCCTAAATAAACCGCCATGCAATCGTGGCAGTGAGCTCTGGGGAAGTGGAGAGGGGAATATTCTTCTCTCCTTTGCACCGGGAGGCCGACGCTGGCTCGGCACTGTCCACTTGGCTTCTGTGCCGGTCTGCCTTTCTCCATATTTGTTGTCCGACTGGCTTAACTGAATGCAGTGAAGAGTGGGGGGGTTTTGATTGATTGAAGATGGGTTTGGACAAAATAAAGGGCTGTCTGCTTTTGCCTGCCTCTCTCCGGATTTAAGAATGTACTTGTCTGTGTCACTGTTGTCGAATTGCCTCTTCCAAGTCCTCTGGCTCTTGTTTGCTTTTGGGTGTGAGATTGCTTGACGGGTTTGGCAGCGAAATGGAACTGATTTATTTTCTTTTCTTTCATGATTATTATTTTTTTTGTGCGTGAGAAAATGGGCGCATGTTTTATGTTTTTAGATCTCTTCATCAGCACAAGGCTGCCTTTGTTGGGTTTTTTTTTTCCGTCTCTCAAGTCGCTGTGATGTTTGGGATCCGGCTCACGTTTTTGCCCTGTGCAGGGCAGGGTGCCGATTGGTTGATCTACCTGTCAACACACACACACACACACACACGCACACACACACGCACACACACACACACACACACACACACATCGCCCCTCTCTTCTGCTCTCCTCTCTTTTTTTTTTTTCCCATCAGCCCCCTGTGTGTTTGAAGAGCGCTCTCTACTGTAAATCTCCGTGGGAAGCCGGGCCCTTTGGTCTCGGGCCGTTGTTGAGAAGATTTCATGGGCTGCCTTCACGTTTTGAAGTGTCTCTGGGGGACAACTGTGGGAGCCCTGCGTACATTTTGTCTCGGGGCATGTTACCCGAGCTCTTTGCCTGTCGACCACCCCCTCCAATCCCCCTCCAATCACTCACACCCAAGCCCCCCCACCCCCACCAATTCTCTTGCCCCCCTTACCCTCGAACCACCCCTTCTGGGGCATTTTTCAGGACTGGTGCATGGAGCCAGGCCAAGGCAAATAAAGAGCTACTAGTGCAGGCTTTGTCCCCGCTGACACTGGACCAGAGAGCGGGTGTCGTGGTAGCCAGCGTTGGGGGCTCTGGAGGCGGCTCTGCTCGGGAAGCAGGCTGGAGAAAGGCAGCGGCGGCGGCGGATCTCCCGCACTGTTAGCTCAGGCCGCTTCTGTTTGCATATGCCGGCCGTTGTCGGGGCTGTCACCATGGGAACGGCCAGGGGAGCAAGGCTTTGCTCGCTGTCAGGCGAGAGGGGAAAGAAAGAAAGAGAGAAAGAAATAAAGGGGCAACGATAAACTTGCAAAAGAAAGTGTCAAGTGAAAAAAGCCTGGTGCAGAGAAAGCAGGGTTTATCCCTGACCAACCACCATTGTGAATTGAGCCAGATCTGTATAGTCGGAAGCATGTTGGATGGCTAGTGTTTCAGCCCTCCTCTGCCTTGGACACTGTACTCAGTGTTGCAATGCTTGTAAGCCAAACAAACGCTGATTAATTACTCTCTTTAATCTGAAACTGGGTTGCGCACAAGAGCCAGAATCTATGCACACTAACATGAGGTCAGTGCTGAAACTCCTCAGCCTGACCTCTTCTCCACCTCAAACTCCTCAAGGAGTCTGATCGATGACGAACTTTATTTGTAATTTGGGGGATTTTAAATCTTGCATTGCGTCTTTTGGTCCTTGTTATTGTTATGTCCGGTGTTATGTCACTGTTTTCACAAAGTCTTGTGAAAATTGGGTTGATGACTTGGTCAGGTCCTCCTATTGTGTGACTCATGATTTAAGAGGAAGTCTGATGTACCACTTCTTGTCTTTTTGGCATCCTACATCCAGCCCTCCCACTGCTTGACAGAACGTTCCCAGCACAGAGAGTCTCTGCCCTCATCTCTTTCTGTAAGCTATTACTAATGCTCTAGAGAGGCAAGCCAGCGAGAGCCTGAGAGAACAGTTGCATTGAAACTCAACCAATTTGTTGTTGTCGATGTTGTTATTGTTGTAAACCCATTGCTTTTGAGTTTTTTTTTTTGAG